>NW_017729032.1:231292613-231302467 GCF_001723915.1 Gavialis gangeticus
AGGTGGCTCAGATTGCAGATTCCAGTTGAGAAGAAGGGTGAAAAGCTCACATGCAGGATCATAGATATTTTATACCAGACTATCCCTAGAAAGCTTGTCTTTCTCATCAGTTACATCAGGGGTTTTCAACCTTTCTAAAGGGTACACTTCTATTGGGGCAGGGGGATGTATAGCAGCAGCCAGATGCAGGGGTGGGGGCAAGCAGCAGCTGGACACAGAGTGGGAGGGTGGTAGATGGTGGAGGCACTGCCCAGGCAGGGTGGGGTGCAGGATGGAGCCATGGCTCATGGAGGTGGGGTGGCTTCCACCGCTGCTTGCACACTGGGAGGGCATGGTGAGGGCATGTGCCCCCAGATCTGCATGGGGTGGGGTGCGCGGGCTGCAGGGGCTCTTCGCAGCAGGGGCTGGGCTTGGAATGGGCGCCAGCGGCACTGGGAGGATGCTGCATCCACCCCAAATTTCCCTGCCGCTCTGCTCCCAGTGCTACCACTGCCAGCCACTCAGTGCAGCCCCAGCTCAATGCCCAGCTTTCACCCACACATTGGGAAGAGCCAGGGCTGTGCCAGGCGGCAGCGGTGCTGGGAGCAGAGCAGCGGCAAAATTTGGGGTGGATGCAGCATCCTCCCAGCACTACCAGTGCCCACTCCAAGCCCAGCCCCCACCAAGAAGAGCCCTGCACAGCCCCAGTTGCAGCCTGCCCTGCCCAGATCTGGGGGGCACATGCCCCCCTCATGCCCTCCTGGGGTGCAAGCAGTGGCAGGAGACACCTCCCTTCCCACCAGGAGCCGTAGCTCTGTCCCATGCCTGCCCCACCTGGGCAGTGCCTGCCCCTGCCCTTGCCCCTGCCCCTGCTCCCTCCCTCACCACGGGGGGTGTTGAACTGCTCCCCTCCCACCACACTGGACTTACCAGGTGAAGGCGGCTCTCCACACTGCCGGCTGTGCTCCTAGCTGCCTAAGCGCTGTACTGTGGCTGCACGCAGCACAGGCGTTTATCAGTCAAATTATTGGCCCCATTGGGCTGATATCCAATACAGCCAGTTTTCTTTATAATGGTACCAATCCAATGTACTGGTGCACCTCTACACACAATATGTATAATGATTTTGTGGCTGTTTCCCATCCTTCCTCAAACTGAACATGTGGCTGGCATGCTTCTGGGACTGGGAACACTGATCAGCTGATCAGCATTCTAGCCTCAGGAGCACACCATGCCCTTTAAGACTATTGTTCTCCAGGGGTTAGGGGTACCAGTTACTTGATTAAACACTCCCAGCCACAGAAGCACATCATGGCCTTTCACTGTGGTGTATTCCCACAGCTGGGAGTGTTAGTCAGCTCGGTGCTGCCAGCCTTGGGAGTGTCTCAGAGCAAAGGACTCCAATGCAATCCCATAGCTGGAAATGCCATTAAGCTGTCTGGTGCTCCCAGCTGCTGGATTACCAAGCACTTAGCAGGGGGAACCCAGGATCATGATTCTGGGCTCCCCCTGCATGATTTGGGATCTGATCCCCAATCGTGCCTCTTGTCATGCACGTGTAGCATGGCAGCAAGTGTGATTGTTGGGATCAGGGGATCAGCTCTGACTGCACTTTTAAATGAATGTCCATCAGGGGCCTTACTATTATATTTATTTTGGATGCCACAAAGATGTGCAGCCAAGAAATGCTGTCAATAAAGCAATAAATAGATAGAATTAGAACACAAAACATCATTTTAAGCTGGACCTACCTTCACAAGAGGTAGCTGGATGACTTCCTGATCCACTGAAGTTCAGCCTTGACAGTCCCCAAGAGAGTTCAACCCTCTCTAAAACTTGGTAAATCAGGATAATTTCAATATAACTCTGACATGTGACTGAGTTACAGTGTGCTTCTTTTCTGTGGAGATGAGATGAGATGTAATAATGATTTTTTTTAAAGTCAGCTTTGCATAGGTTAACATCTGAATTGTACCTGTGAAATAACTCACTCAAACTTAATGACATACGTGCACCTGAAATCCTTAAATTATGAGGTTGCCCTTAAATAGATTGCAGAGCAATCTTAATGGCTCCCATTTCTGGTAGATGAAATACACCCAAAGATGCTGTCAAACAGGGTCAAATAATTAGCAGTTCTGTAAGAACAGACATTTTTTCAGCCATGGATTGAATCTCTCTACAAATATCCCGATCAAACACAAGCAGGATCAAGGCTTTCATTTTGTTCCCAGGACTCATATAAAAGCATTTGCAATTCCTGTATCCACTGCTGGCTAAACAAACAGATATCGAACTGCAGTGTGTTCACTTACGCCAAATCTGCAATTTCTATTTACCATATATATCAAGTCTACCATTTGAACAGCTACTTGCTTAGCTGAATCTAGGCACACACATTTAAATATCTTCTTAAATCCATCTCTTTCTTGACACAGAACTTATGTGAATGTTTAACTTTTTAAGCAGGTCTGTAGTCCCATTCAAATCAATGGTGCTACACATGCTAAACCTAAAGCTGCCACTAAGGTGCTTTGCTGAACTGGGGGCATAGGGCTGCAACAGAAAAAAAAACAGGTAATAAATAGACTCTCATATTTCTATAAGAGCTGGTCAAATAGTACAAAAAGAGATTTCTATACATGGTGATTAATGTGCTCAAGCAATGGGGGAAGAGGTTTGTTAAAAGAGAATTTTTTAAGTGGAAAATTTTTAAAAAGTAGATAAAAATTGAAAAATTCTACTAAGAAAAGTTGAAGTGATATTGGAGCCATGATGTTCCAGAAAATATGTGAAAAGCAATATATTGCATTTGAAAGCTTACATAAGTCTATCCCAACCATGCAGTTGACCCAATAAAAGAAATTACTCACAGAAATCCTTACCCTGTATTAAGAGATGTTGCCCTATTGCTTCACAGGAGCTATAATTTAGGTGACCTAAATTCTATTCACATTCTGGGACAGGATCTCTGTGCAAACCACTACTCCCATGATATGATGCAATACAGTCTCCCCTAATGCTGAGCTGACATGACTCATAATTGGAGCCCCTGATCATAGTGCATGGTACTTTGTTATTTCTGGTACTTTATTTTTGTTCACAGCTATTCAGATGATCACTGGTTTATTTGTTAGCCACTTAAACTTGGATATGACACCAGGGTAACCCATAACAAATCATGAATGGAGAATAACCAAACCATAACTGAAGCAAACAGCTTGTAAACCTGAAAAGGGTGAAATTAATTCACATGGACCAATTTGGTAAACATAAAGAATAGCAACATTTGCAACTTGACCAATTCGTTAACAAAATAAAGGACTCAACTTTGTCAGCTGAAATGTTTATAAGAATAATTCAACCTAACGTTATGACCAAATATACAAATGATGCATGATTTTGGAGGTAATTAAAATACCAGAGGATGATTAAGGAAATGAAGCATCAGCCCATCCAGTGATGTCTGTCCGATTTCAACCAGTATCAGTTTTGATGGGTTATCCATTTAAAAGAATGATCTGTGCCGCAGCTCTGGAGGAGCATATTTCATCAAACACACGCTGCATATAGAACAATCAGCAGAATTAAAGCAGTTAAAATCTTCAACTGGCTGCCAAAAACTGTGCTTGATTGTTCACTTACTCACTAGCTTTCCCAGCAAGTATGTAACTAGTACTAAGTGGCTGGCTGCTGCTTCTGCATGAGCAGCCATAACAATATGCTGAGCTCAGTAACTTTGTCCACTTTATACAATCCATGAAATTCACACTAATTGATCTACAAGGGAAAGCAACTATCTGTTCCATTACCAGGACTTCCAAGTGCCCCTTAGGAACAGGAAAAATCAATACATTTCTGTAAATAAAATGGGAACTATATCAAAATGTCTATAAATTTGATATAGATGGTGGCATAGTCTAACTAATATTCCTTTAATATCAATGTGTATATATGGGTAATTATTTCCCTATGGTCAAATATTAACTGGAGAGAAAATAAGATTATTATAAAAAGTCTCTGTAAATTTGAGGCCATTATAAAATATCATTGTGCCTTCACTTGGGTTTTTTTCAGTCCCTAAATTACTACCACATATACTTTTTAACACATTTATTTTTCTATACCTTAGGATTCATCCTTCTCATGCCTTTAAACAAACATCACCTTGTGTACCAAGGGATTCCCCTTAAATTGATCATAAGAGCTGGGAACATACTAGCCCACTTGTTCTCTATTAATAACCTTAATTACTTTCTCTAAAGTCTCATCCTAAGCATGGACAGTCACAGTCCATATTTTACTGAAACTGGACAGTTTTTTGTTTTGTTTCTCTTTTTTTAGAATGTACAATATCTAACCCTGAACTTTTCTCCATTGCAAGGGTTTTTTCCATATTTTTTAAAGAGTAAGTTTGCAACCGCTGAAGCTTACCAGTTCTGTTTTAAATTTGCAGGTCCTTCATTTGTAGTTTAAAAAAGTAATCCCTGTGTTCTCAAATGTGGTATGTTTGCCTGATGCCTTTTTACAGTAGCTGTAAGTAGTCTATGGCTTGTTATAGTCAACTGTGGTTTTCCATAAACATAAAAACTGTTTACATTATGGGATAAGGCATAACTGATGCCTAAGTGCCCTGGGAGACAACAGTGCATGGGACAGTTTCAGCATGAAGTGTAAAAAGCCATTTAAACCTTCAATTATACTCCACATTCCAGAGTTTCAAGGAGAGCCAGACACAGGCATGGGTAAACCGGGCGGCTGCCCAGGACCCAGACAGAAAGGAGGCCTGAAAATGGTCCATTGTCTGATTATTATTATCATAATTATCTCTGGCAAAGGGGGACCTGATACTAAAAGTTTTCCTGGGGCCGCCAGGAGTCTAGGTATGGTACTGATTTCAACATTAGTGTTTTTAGCTACTCCATTTTCATACCCCATTTTGGCAGTATATTCTTAGATCATTTCACTTACAGTACTCAGTGGTTTACAGTGTTTGCAGGATATACTTTTATTCAGTGTCCAGTTCCAATTGGGTGTACATGGTGACTACAAGAGTTTTATTTTCTAATTAGAAAGCTTAGCCCTTAAAAGGACAATACCCAATGCCACTGTGCTACCTGCATTTTTAGATGCCTAAATACCTTTAGACTACCTGCATTTTTAGATGCCTAAATCTGGCCCTGATTGGACATGATCCCTGTGCAAATAGACCCTGATTTAGCTTCCAGGTGGGGACAAGGGATGGCAATGAAGGTGTTGAGTTTATTACAGGATCAGAGGCTTAGACTGACTGCTAAGTAGCTTGCCTATAGTTATCTATTTCATTCATTTGGGGTCAGATTGTGGCTCATCCAGGGCTAAGAACATAATGGGAGTCATGATCATTTTCCTGATCCTGGGGTCCAAGAGCAGAGTAACAACATGCTCTCTGCTCAGATCACAAACTGATGAGCTAAATCATTTAGTATCCCAATGGAAACATAACAAAGGAAAGGGAAGAATGTACCAGAATATAAATTAATTGGATGGATGATAGATAAAATACAAAGAAAATAAAAACTCAGCTGTTTTAAACAGCAAGTAGTCTCTGCAACAAATAACAACAACAACAAAATAATGCTAAATGAGTGCTGAAACTCTAGTTTTCTACTATGTAGGGTGGGTTGTATTTAAGAAAAGAGGGCCAGATTGTTCTGTTGTAATCTACCTGATTGACTTTAATAGAGACGCCAACAGTAAATTTGGCACGTAAGTCAGTAGTCAGTGTGAGCCAGTCTAAGATTTCCTAGGGAAGGCATGGGTAAAATGAGGTTGAGAGCTCCTTTCATTTCCATTTTGAAATATTAGTTGAAGATTGCCTGCATGATGTGGCTAAGGAAAAGGCAAATGCAATGTAGACAAGGTATTACCAATAGATGCAGGAGAATTAGTGTCACTGTAGATAGTACTGAGGGCACCTGATTTGGAATGCTGTGCACTTTCTGGTCACAGGTATTCAAGAGAGAGGATTTCAGTGTGGGATACACACAAATAAAGGCTACTAGGATGATCAGAGAAATAGAGAGCCTGTCCTATGAGAGGAAATTAAAAAACTCAGCTGCTTTAACTGAACAAAGCAAAAGCTAAGGGGAATCTGCTTGCTTTATACCAGAGAGGGAGAAGACCTGTTTAAGATAGAGGATAACATTGCTGTTACTGTAACCTGTGTAACAATGTCTCTGTGGTGCTTATTTGCATACTGTTATTTGTATGCAAGGTCCGATTGTGGGGTAGGGGGGACTGTATCTCTTATCTGTATATCTCCCATTGGTATCCATGGGCAAAAGAGTGAAAAACTCTTTTATGCTTGTTTTGACTATGATAACATGTTTTAACTGCTTTTATTATGAATATAAAAGACCAGGGAAGTCAGGGGTGTGTGCACTAGCCTTGCCTCCTAAAATTTTACATTTCATAAAGGGGACTGATGCTGTGAGAGAAGGTTGATTACATGTAGCTAAGGGGTCAGTGCTCACCATGACGTATGTGGAAGTCTAAGGTGAAGGGATGGCCAGCACAGGTATCACAAAAGAAAAAGGAAAGGGTGTAGCTTGGAGCTCTGCTAGGGAAACTCAGATTTTCCATCTGGGACCAGATCTTCCACAAGAAGCTATGAAATGACCACAGAGACTTGAACTAGCTAATAGCTCCCAGTGAGGATGTGGAGATACAGAGAGGAGCAAGGGACTAGCCCCAACTGCCCCAGGGAAAGCTACCAAGATGAAAGTGAGACCATCAATCACCTCCTGTGGTGCTGCCCCTATGCCAAGGGACTGTGGAAAAAGGTAAGCCGGATCCACAAAGAGGTAACAGGGGTCAGACTGATGACAAGGAAGGTGGCACTGTACAGACACCTGACTGAACAGCAGGGGTCCCCAGCAACCTGTTTCGACCAGTTTGTGTCCTACGTCAGGAGTGCCCTGTGGCAATTCAGGAACCTTCTGATGTATGGATACACGGAGCTCAAGGAAATGGACTCTGTTAAAATGTTTCTGAGCGAACTTCAGTCCTACTGCCAGAAAGCAGTGGGAGAGGATGGAGAAGATGCAGCCAACTCCACCTGGAAAAGAGACAGTGGCACAGACTGTTCAAAGACCCCCCGGGAGGGGAAAAGGACAGGGAGAAAGAAAAGGATAACAACGCAACTGGACCTGGAGACAGCGAGGAAGACAGCAACAGGATCAGCAGCAGCGGAAGTGATAGTGACATCGACAGTGACAAGGACAGTAAATGAACAGAGCATGTAAACCCCACATCGGGGCTTGAACCAAGGGACTGAGATTGGGTTAGGGAAGGGCAGCGGGTGGGTGTGTGGAGGCATAGGGGAGCAGGTGCATTTATTGTAATGGGTGCATGGTTTATTAATGTGGTTTAAGGTGTGTGATGGAAAGTTTTATGCTAAATGATGTGTATATTTTTTTTTCAAACAAAATGAATAAGAAACTCAAATTTTAGTGTGCTTTGAGCTGCTAAGTGAACCACAGTGGCCACTTGGTGAGTGTTGGAGGTGGAGTTTATATATATAAGACAGAGAGAGAGAGAGAGATTTTGCAAAAAAAAAAAAAAAAAAAGGGAAACTCAAATTGCTTCTCAGCTTCTTGTGAAGTGAAGGGATTATCTGAAGTCCCACACTAAAGAGTCTGGGATGGAGAATGCTTGCTTGTAGTACCTGGGGGCATCTGAACCCCAAGATCTCCTGGCCTGGGCTTGCACATAGGATGCCTGACAATGAACTGGAAGTATTTGACATCCCAGGGTAATGGGTCTGGGATAGGGTATGCTTGCCCATTGCAGCGCCATACATGTGTTTGGAACGATTAAGTTCTGCCTGCTCGATTGATATGTTTTTTTTAAATGATTGAGTTCTGCTCAATCAATATGATTTGGAACTGATTTGGCTATTTGACTTGGAATAGGAAATATATTTAAATAAACAAACAAACCAAAAAAAAAACTTCAAATTGCTTCTTGGCCTCTTATGGGCTAAGATCAAGTGTGGTACCTTTTTCTGCACTCCACAGGTCTGTTCCCCAAGCCAAAATCACCTTTACTGGTGTTGTGTAGTAGAGGGTGGAGACCTGCCCAATACACTGTGGAAAGGACACCCTATGAGAGTCTACTATAGCCTCCCAATAAAAGGATCTCAGCTACATGCCTGCTTTAAAGAAGTGGGGAATTTCTCCTTAGTTTTCTCCTTTGGCCTCTGGGCTAAGAGCTACCGAGACTCAAGGGCACCTGAACTCCAACACCTCTGCACCTGGAGCCTATATATAGGATGTCTGCCATGTATTTGGGAGTATTGGAAGCCTTAGGCTGCTGAGACCGAGAGGGAGGATACTTGCCAGTGGTAGCACCACACAGTCTTGAACAATTAAGTTCTGTTCAGTTGACAGAATTTGGAACTGATTTGGCTAATTTGGCCTGAGTCAAGAACTTAAAAAAAAAATCTTGTGGCAATGGGAGACTGTGCTCACATTTCCCCTCTGGCTTGTTCCTTGGCCTTTTGGCTAGGAGCAAAGAAAACTAGGGGACACCTGAAGCTGAATGCCTCTGGGCCTAGGACTTGCATATAGGATGCCTGCCATGGATTTGGGGAGTATCCAAAGCCCAAGACTGATGGGTCTGGGAGGGAAGATACTTGCCAGGTTGTAGAGCCATACACTCAAACTTGAATGATTGAGCTCTGCTCAGTGGAAATTTGGAACTTGATTATTGGGCTTTCCCCAGTAGAATTCAGAACTGATTTGGCCCTTGAAATGACATTAAAAAAAGATGGTATTGCATTTCATCATCCAACCATAAAGCAATAAGTGCTGGTGACATACAAATCCCTTTAGTAGGTTTCATCTGATCTTGTTACCCACTTGGTCCAATAGACCTGAAATCCTTAAGATACTAGAAAGTAGAAGCCTATACCTGCCAGATCCTGAAAGAGCTGAGATTGCATCTGAAAGAGCTGGGTATCCTCTGTAACAAGAAGAGAAGCAACACCCTCACAATGGTGAGGAGCAGCAATACGGGGTGGTGGGGAGAAATGAGCAGTAGCATCCTTCCAGTAGTGGCAAGGAGTGGCAACAGAAGTGGTGGGTCAGTGCCCAAGTTGTGATGAGGAAAGAGAAACCTTAAGCTAAGAGCTACACTAGCTCTACTGACTACACTGTTCACTTTGTGTGGGACTAAACAAGAACTCTGAAGCTATTGACTGTGCTGAACTGTTAGTAGTGGGGTGAGATGGGCTACTGATTATTAAGGGTTCTTAAATCTATTGCTGTTATCCTATCTACCTTTCCCCCATTAATAAGTCCTGTTATCATTTGATAATTGTTGGTGAGTAGGAAAGTTTGTTCACATTGGAACACTGAGGCAGAAATTATTTTTCCAGGTTTCTGGGTGGGGGTTCGAGCCAAGATAATCTATTTGTGTAAAACCCTAAAGTGAACTCAGCCCTTGTTACTGTCATCTGGTTACAGTTAGCATAAGAAAAAATGAGCATAAACTAGTCATGTTTGCCCCCAACTCTGCCCCCCCTCCCCACCTCTGCTGCCACCACCAGAGCTCTGGGGACCAAGGGAACTTTGAGAAGCCCATTCCAATAAAACTAAGTACTCTAACAGAGCAGTTTTAAGAAAAACAATTTTAACCACGGAATGCAGCAAGTAAATAAAGAATACCTACTTTAAACACATTAGGGGCAGGTCATGTCAGACCAACTTGATTGCCTTTTATGATCAGGTCACAAAGGCAATGGATGCAGGTGTTGCCGTGGACGTAGTCTTTCTAGACTTCAGCAAGGCCTTTGACACCGTCTCCCACCCCATCCTCATTAAAAAACTAGG
>NW_017729032.1:231303057-231304039 GCF_001723915.1 Gavialis gangeticus
AATGGACACAAATTATTAGAGAATAGATTTAGATTAGACATCTGCAAGAACTACTTCACAGTTAGGGTGGCTAGGAGCTGGAACCAACTTCCTAGGGAAGTGGTGCTGGCTCCTACCCTGGGGATCTTTAAGAAGAGGCTTGATGACTACCTGGCTGGACTCATTTGAGTCCAGTCTTTTTCTCCCGCCCAGGGTCAGACTTGATGATCTACAAGGTCCCTTCCGACCCTACTTCTATGATTCTATGAACACCTTCAAGAGACAATTGGATGTTTTATCTTGCTGGGATCCTATGACCCCAGCTGACTTCCTGCCCCTGGGACAGGTGGCTGGACTCGAAGATCTTCTGAGTTCCCTTCCAGCCCTAATGTTGATGAAACCTATGAAATAAAGCAATACATTCAATGCATAACAAGAGTATTTGTAAAGATAACAAATTGCTCATGTAACCTAAAATAAATAAAGGATTATAACATCTGAAACAGGAAGAGAATATTCTGAATACCCAAACTTACTAAGTTCTGTGATTCTGCCCGACTCAACTTGACCCAAGCTTAAGAGACAAAGTCCTGAGGAAGCAAGCATCTAAATACACCCACAGATGGGAACCTCAGCATTAACCAAAGTTCCAGGTTTGAGGAATACTGTCCAAGGGCAGAGCCCTGCATTCAAGGCCTCATCTTTAATAAGGAGTTGCATTAACGCCAATATGGTAAGTAAATCTACTAAATATACCCATTTTTTCATTTGATAGTCAAACTCGTTTTAATTAGTTTGGAGCTATACTCTTGCCTCACCACTTACAGTTAAAATTTTCTCATCTGTCATGTTCTTGCCTGTGACTATATCCTTTGATTCTATTTCCCTAGGCCAAATTCATACTAACTTGCCCTAGCTTATACTTATCTACTCCTATAAAGCATTCTACAGCCTACTAAAGATCTATGTAATTTAGGCTGGAAGGTAGAAGAAAGTTTCTAAC
>NW_017729032.1:231309039-231309380 GCF_001723915.1 Gavialis gangeticus
AAAATTCCTAGATCCACTTTTTGGTTTGGGTATTTTTCCCCCCAGTAGGAGCTCTGAGTCTGCTAATAACAATGGCATTAACCATAACTTCAAAAGTGCCATGGTCAATATGGAATGTGGATAAAGAATATTAACACATACTTCCTCACAGTGAAGTTAATGAATAGGTGTTTTGCAAGTAAGAAATAAACTGCACAACTAGCCCTGCAGTTCTGGAGCCCATGGCATAAGAGTGGACAAACCTCTGAATAATCAGCAAATTTTCAGAGTTGTGTCCCTTTCTGTAGGAATCTGAAAAGCAGAGTTTGCTGCAAAAATGCTGTTCTATTGAAGACAAATCT
>NW_017729032.1:231314380-231315385 GCF_001723915.1 Gavialis gangeticus
GAAGAGGCTTGATGACTACCTGGCTGGACTCATTTGAGTCCAGTCTTTTTCTCCCGCCCAGGGTCAGACTTGATGATCTACAAGGTCCCTTCCGACCCTACTTCTATGATTCTATGAACACCTTCAAGAGACAATTGGATGTTTTATCTTGCTGGGATCCTATGACCCCAGCTGACTTCCTGCCCCTGGGACAGGTGGCTGGACTCGAAGATCTTCTGAGTTCCCTTCCAGCCCTAATGTTGATGAAACCTATGAAATAAAGCAATACATTCAATGCATAACAAGAGTATTTGTAAAGATAACAAATTGCTCATGTAACCTAAAATAAATAAAGGATTATAACATCTGAAACAGGAAGAGAATATTCTGAATACCCAAACTTACTAAGTTCTGTGATTCTGCCCGACTCAACTTGACCCAAGCTTAAGAGACAAAGTCCTGAGGAAGCAAGCATCTAAATACACCCACAGATGGGAACCTCAGCATTAACCAAAGTTCCAGGTTTGAGGAATACTGTCCAAGGGCAGAGCCCTGCATTCAAGGCCTCATCTTTAATAAGGAGTTGCATTAACGCCAATATGGTAAGTAAATCTACTAAATATACCCATTTTTTCATTTGATAGTCAAACTCGTTTTAATTAGTTTGGAGCTATACTCTTGCCTCACCACTTACAGTTAAAATTTTCTCATCTGTCATGTTCTTGCCTGTGACTATATCCTTTGATTCTATTTCCCTAGGCCAAATTCATACTAACTTGCCCTAGCTTATACTTATCTACTCCTATAAAGCATTCTACAGCCTACTAAAGATCTATGTAATTTAGGCTGGAAGGTAGAAGAAAGTTTCTAACGATTTCATCAGTGAGGTTCTGTGGTAGCTTTCCATTAGAACAGTAGGGCTTACACATTTACATAATTCTAAAATGGAGCATTTCATAGTTTTTGTCAAACTATGTAATCTGGTTATTTGCAGCACCTGGGGAATGGATTCAGAAGTCCCTCCCA
>NW_017729032.1:231320385-231323907 GCF_001723915.1 Gavialis gangeticus
AAGAATATTAACACATACTTCCTCACAGTGAAGTTAATGAATAGGTGTTTTGCAAGTAAGAAATAAACTGCACAACTAGCCCTGCAGTTCTGGAGCCCATGGCATAAGAGTGGACAAACCTCTGAATAATCAGCAAATTTTCAGAGTTGTGTCCCTTTCTGTAGGAATCTGAAAAGCAGAGTTTGCTGCAAAAATGCTGTTCTATTGAAGACAAATCTGGAGGATAAGGAGGGAATATATAGAGAATTGGATGATGGCTGGACTGGGAGAAAATTAGGAACTGTAGTAGACCACTGGAGTCTTGTGGGAGCTACCTGTACCCAACTGGGCACACCTACACAAAACGCTAGATCACCATAGCAATGAGCTATGTCACCATAGCTTGTTGCTGCAGTGACATAACATCAGCGGGCATGAACCGTAGCGCCAATGCTAATGTGCAGTAGCAACAAGCTACTTTGCAGTAGCATGGGAAAAAACCCATGCAGTGTTGGGGCTGCACAGTGACACCGGTTACGTCACAGTTATATGGTACTTGCAAAATGTCCCCCGCACATGTTGATGCACCCACTGGGCAGCATTGGCAATGGAAAGAATTACTTGAAGTTTGGGTTTTTATCTTTTACTCCAAAGTAAAAGACTCAGACACTTTAATTCTATACCCCATATTCTAGATTTGGAGCTCATGAATGTACCGAGCAGATGTCTCTTTAACTACTACTTGGTCTGTGAAGTGTAGGAGAGGAAGGAAGGGTTGAATGAGCAAAGTAGGTATCTCCAGTTGTTGTCTAATTCCCTAGGAAAGAGAAGTTCAGTATCTTTTCTGATTTTTTTTTTTTTATTATTTATTTTTTTACAATTAGTGAATAATTGGAGCCCATAGGGGTGTTTTTTAAATACCATTATTTTATTTTATTTTTGGAGGGTTCTTTTCTCTTTTTGTCCTTGTTCTCTTAGCAGAGAAATCTATGCAATCTTCCAAAGTATCCATTTGTTGCAAGAAGAATTCAGGCCTGTGGGAGGCCTCTTCAATTGATTTCTAGAACTGCAAAATTAAAAAGAAATCATTATTTCAAATCATTACACTTTGTTATACAGATTCATCATCAACCCATACACTCTAGAGATAAAATGAAGTGCTATTTCAGGAATAATAGTCCAAGCTTTTCTATTTTGCCATGCAGAAAATTCTGTTGTATAATTTGACTGTGGTAAAATATTCACAACTAGTTTAAACATGATGTTAAGATACCAAAGCAGTATGTCAGCCATGTTTGCTTGCTAACCATTAGGGCAGAACCACTTCTCACTTTGAGGAAAAGTGCTCTCCTAGCTAAAAGAAAGGATATATCAGAGCTGAGAGAGTCAAGTGTTCACAGAAATAATTACAAAAGAAGGGTGTGGGTCACAAATTAAACACTGCACCAAAGGGGATCCTTTAACCTAATACATAAATGTGTTTTTTTCCTGCAAGCAGAGTCCTTGGATTGTGGGAAAAAGGAGAGTGAGGGCCCTATAGTAGGGTGAGCACCTTCTCTGAATTGAAAGGTGGGATACATGCCCGCCTCTCCCCACCACTGCCCCTGCAGCATGGCCAGAGCAGAGTCTGTGTGGGGCAGGGACAGATGTTGGCTGCCTCCTGTGGGCGTGGGGCTCCCCACCCTGATATCCTGCCCTGGTAGCCTTGTGCCAGCTGTGCCAACATGACAAGGTAACCCCTGGGCAGCTAGGGACACAACTCTACACTGCTGCTACCACTGCTGCTGCTAGGTGGGCAAGGAGCACCTTGCCATGGTAACATGGCCAACGTGAAACTCCCAAGGGCAGGACAGCAGGGTGGGGGGCCCCGAGCCCACATCCTCACCCCACCCCACGCACATATCTGGGGGACACATGTCCCCCCATGCCTCCCTGTAGCAGGGAACTAAGGTGCCTGCTACTGAAAAGCAGCAGTATGGGCTCAGGTGCTGGTTGCTAGGGGCAACCAGGAGGAGCCAAGGGCCGACATCTGGTGAGTCAGCTGACCGGAAGGGGCAGGGCTGACCACTATAAGACCCAGACAGGAGGCTGTGGGTGCTCTCTCTCCCTCTCTCTCTCAACTGGCAGCCAGCCAGAAGGAGCACTGTTCAATCAAGTAAAAGAGCTTGGCCCTGAAAGGAGAAAAGGGAAAGGCCTGGTTGTACAAACCACTAGTTACGGGTGAGGGATGTTGCGTGGTTTGGAAAACGCTTTAGCCAGGAAGCTTAGATTTGAGTTATACCCGGTTGGATTGCATTATTGCTTTTGTTGTTGTCGTTGACTGGAGGACTGGGTGAGGCTATTAGGTGTTGGAGGAGGCCTCATAGGGGCTCCACGGTAACGTGGGGACCCCAGTGCCAGAGACAGCACAACGTTCAGGGGTGTATCGACCCCAACCCCCAGTGCTGGCAGCGGTGCGAGAGATGCCCCCCAGTGTGGGCAACGGTGCGAGAGATGCCCCCAGTGCAGGCAACGGTGCGAGGTGAGCCAGGGAGTGCCCGCGAGGGCGTGGAAAGGGATTGACCAAACAACGTCCGGTACATCTGCAAAGCTTGGGGCGTGGTACAGGGATGGTTGGAGCCACGCATAGCCTTAAGGCTGGAGTACACCAAGTCACCCAAGACAGAACACAGACTGGGATACTTCAGGGCACCGTGTCAGAGAGGACAAAAGGGAAGCCTCCCTTAAAAATTATTAACAACAAAGACGTGGCGGGTGAGATGGTGAGGGTGCTTTGACACCAACTTGGCACGGTAGGGGGCGCTGGGGTGTTCACGGCCACCCCTAGGCTCCTGCTCTGTCACGCTCCCCCATGTCCTCATCCCTAAGTGGTGTAGTGGTGAGGAGTTGCTTCCCACCGGACAAGCCACCCATGGCTCCATCCCACTTCCCAACCGGCCCTTGTAGCCACACGTTCTTGCCCTGGGCCCCATGTACCACCCTAGCTAGTCAGCACCCCCAGCCCCAGCCATCAAGCCTGCCCCACTCCCTCTCTCACTGTGAGGGCCTCAATATGCCCTCCCCCCACATAAACTTACCTGCAGGCATCTGGGGGAACTGCTCTCTACCATTCCCTGGGGCTGTATTCCTGGCCATGTGTATGTGTGCATGTACACACAAGCACATGGCACACCCTGCATCCTACTCTGCCAGTCTGCAAGGGGAAACCGACCGCTTCCCCCATTTTTCTGCAGTGAATGGAAAACCCTGTATGATACTGGGAATCAAGGACAAATGCTGTCCCAGAGCACAGGACTGGGACTTGATGTTCCAATTTCAGGATTCATAGTTTCATAGTTAGTTTCATAGTTTCAAGGGTCGGAAGGGACCTGAGTAGATCATCTGGTCTGACCCCCTGCCATGGCAGAAAAGATTACTGGAGTCAGACGACCCCAGCAAGGTGTTCATCTAACCTCCTCTTAAAGACCCCCAGGGTAGGAGCCAGCACCACTTCTCTTGGAAGTTGGTTCCGGATCCTAGCCACCCTGACCGTGAAGTAGCGCC
>NW_017729032.1:231328907-231333836 GCF_001723915.1 Gavialis gangeticus
GGCCTGACCAGTGCTGCATAGAGGGGGAGGATTACCTCCTTGGACCTGCTTGAGATGCATCTGTGGATGTATGACAAGGTGCGGTTGGCCTTCCTGACTGCATCCCCACACTGCCGGCCCATGTTCATCTTGGAGTCAATGATGACTCCCAGATCCTTTTCCGCCTCTATACTGACAAGAAGGGAGTTCCCCAGACTGTAGGTATGGTGCAGGTTGTTCCTCCTCAGGTGCATCACTTTGCACTTGTCGGTGTTGAATCCCATCCTATTCTCATCTGCCCACCCTTGTAACCTGTCTAGGTTTGATTGTAGCCTATTCCTCCCTTCTAGCATGTCCACATCCCCCCACATCTTAGTGTCATCAGCAAATTTGAACAGGGTGCTTTTTACCCCCTTGTCCAAATCACTGATGAAGATGTTGAACAGTGCGGGCCCAAGGACCAACCCCTGCAGAACCTCACTGCCCACATCCCTCCAGGTTGAAAATGACCCATCTACCACCACTCTCTGGGTGTAGCCCTCCAGCCAGTTGGCGACCCAATTGACTGTGTGGGTGTCGACACCACAGTCCCCCAGTTTCTTAATGAGAACAGGGTGAGAGACAGTGTCGAAGGCCTTCCAAAAGTCCAGGAAGACTATGTCCACTGCTACCCCTGCATCCAAGGGTTGTCCCGCCCAAATAGGGATGGATGGTCAACCCACCCTACAGGCCCCTCAAAACAGGGCAGTAAGGAGTGGAGGACATCTGGGAAAAGGTGGGGACTGGGGGGAGTTCCCTAAACAGATGGAGATAGGAGACTGACAGAGAGAGTGTTGTGGGATGGAATGGAGAAATTAAATGAGCTTGATTCAGGAAATTGATGGAGTGGGCAACCCGTATACTTTCTGTTTAATTCCTCTATTTATTAGGCATTTGTACTGCCAGCAAAATAGAAACCACTAGCATTTTACTATGTGAAATCTGGTAAGGAGAAAAGTACTGTAAGGGGTGTTAACAAGAAAACTTTATGGTGGCTTTTATGCTGGAGATTTTGCAAGGATTGTCACAGGGATTTTTTGCAAGGATTTTAATAGTTGCACCTTGTATATTCTTGGACCAACAGATTAGCCTGTTTACCAACGAGATCAAATTGGCACGGACAAATGTCACTTTTTATTCTCTAACACAAATCCTGATGCAATTCAGTGGTTGTCTTTTTTTCCTCCAATCTGTCTGCTGTTGCTTTGAAAAGATGCAGCCAGCAGCAGTTAGTCCTATAAATTAATAATAAGCACTATCTTTAGAAGGGAAATGTTGACTCAGTGCTTCAGGAATAGGGCAGTGGACCAAAAACAATAGCCACAGAATGAAATGGCAGTGGTCTGTGAAAAATAAATTAATTTAAGTTAGGAGGTTGAAACTAAATGCTCCTGCTTTCTCTCCTATTTTGTTTGAGAGTGATGGAGAAATAAAGGAAACGGAGATGGAGGGGCAAGAGACTTTGAAACCTGCATTTCTCAAGTATTGAAAAACGCTATCAGAGACAAGCCAAGGCATAATTTCTGTCAGCTGGGTATATTGTCATGAGTAGCTTACCTAGTTTATATCATTTACATGTTGTATATCTTTAAATTTTTTTTTTGCTGGGAGGCAGGAAGAATAAAGCCACATTTTTAAAGAAAACTGGAGCTTGGACTATGGACCCGCATCTAGGACCAAGCTCTTTCACTTGTAAAATAATCTCCAGTTTGGTTTTACACTTTTACTAGAACTAAAAAGTATATTTAGCCTCCTCCTGTCTTGTTCTTCCCAAAACAGAATTCATTTCTGTGTATAGTAAAACATATCTACTTTCTGACCTTCTTGAACCAAAAACATGATCTAGAACAGGGATGTCCAACCTGTGGCATGGGCAGCTGCTGTGTGGGGCATACAGCACATCAGGGAGGGGACAGGCAGCATAACAGCAGAAAACAAAGCAGCAGACTGGGCAGCAGAATCAGGCAGGGGAAGGGGATGAGAGTTGCAGTTGGGGTGGGTGTAGTGCTTAATTTCTAGCACACCTGGTAAAAAGACTGGCCCCCACTGATCTAGAAAAACTGCTTTGGAACCAGTTTAGTGAAGCTTGTGGCTTGATTTCTCTTAAAAGTTGTATGTGCATGATTTTTCTAAAGCACAAGAAGGCCATGCTAGAGAAGAATGGAACAGGTGTTTTTTTTATGCGAGTGTCTGAAAAATCTGACCCAGATATTGTGGAGAAGAGGAGGACTAAAAGTCACTTTGCAGTCCACCAGTTATTCAGCTTCCCAGCAATGGTTCAATCCATGGAGTACATCTAATTTTCACCGACTGCCAGTAGCCTCAAGGGGATGGCTGTTTTAGCACCTGGAGATGAGCCAGACATAAAGTAGCCCTGGCTACCCTCCCCTATGCTGATGGCAAGAAACAAGTAAAAGAACCACTGCAGTAACTCTTTGATGATTCCTGTAATCAAGCAGAATCCTCCAGTGGCTTCAGAGCCAAGCAAATTGCTAAACGCTTCCCTAGGATGCTGGAGGATCTGATCTCATGCTCTACCCTTTTTTTTAAATTTTCCAATTTTTTGGAATTGCATATAAAAATGGCTTGGTTAAAATGAAGGTGGAGTAGATTTGCACCTTATAAGCTAACCAAATTTAGTAGAATCCTAGAATAATAGACAATTAGGGTTGGAAGGGACCTCAGGAGGTCATCTAATCCAACCCTCTGCTCAAAGCAGGACCATCCCCAACTAGATCATCCCAGCCAATGCTTTGCCTAATTGGGTCTTAAAAACCTCCATAGATGGAGATGCCATCACCTCTCTGGGTAACCTGTTACAGTGTTTTACTACCCTCCTAATGAGAAAATTCTTCCTAATATCTAACTTAAACTTCCCTTGTTATAACTTGAGACCATTGCTCCTTGTTCTGTCATTTCCCACTACTGAGAACAGTCTAGCTCCATCCTCTTTGGAACCACCCTTCAGGTAGTTTTAGGTAGATAGGTAGATATATGAAGTGAGCTACTGCTCACAGAAGCTTGTGCTCTATACATATATATTATGCTGTGTACCTATATAAGTATTCTTCTCTAGCATGGTCCTGTACTTTAGAAAATCATGCACATGCAGTTGACTTATAGTCAAATTGTCATGGGGCAATTATACCTATACATATGTATGTCTGTGTGTATATGTATATACATACATACATACAGCACAAGCTTCTTTCTGTGAGATGTAGTGCACGTTATCAGATGCTGTGAAAGGACATGGCAAAAAATGGCACAGTTGATTGTTTTGTAAAGTCTGTTAAGTTTGAATTTGTTCCAAAGATTCTCAAAAATGTCTGGAATATGCATTGACTTCAATAATGTATTGAATCTTAGTGGACTTAATAAATGTTACATGAGCAAAGCAGCAGGGATGCTAGTTATGAGATTTTAAGGTAACTTTTTTTTAGGAATGTGGTCAGGACAGAGGATGAATCTTTCAAAGCAATGTACTGTAGCTCTACTTTTCCAGATTGTTATCAATAATCAGTTGATAAGTGTTGAGTGATCATCATAGGCGACTCCATCCTGAGAGGTACAGAGGGCCCCATCTGTCGCCAGGACCCCTCGACACATGAGGTCTACTGCCTACCCAGAGCAAAGATTCAGGACGTGAAGGGGATGATCCAGGCCGTGATCCAGCCCACCGATTACTATCCCATGGTCCTAATCCATGTGGGTACTAATGATGCGGCCAGGAGATGCCCTGATTACCTGATGGCTGACTACCACACTCTGCGGGGCGTGCTGAAGGAGATAGGTGCACAGGTGGTTTTCTGTTCTGTCCTACCATTGAGTGGAAGTGGAAGACGACATGCGAAGTGCATTGCAGAGACCAACTGGGGGCTTCGGGAATGGTGTCTTGAGGTGGGCTTTGGCTTCTTCAACAATGACGTGCACATCACAACAAAAGACATGCTCGGGTGGGATGGACTCCACCTTTCCCCTAAAGATAAGCGTTTGTTTTCTTCTAGGTTGGCGGATCTCCTCCGGCAGGCTTTAAACTAGGCTCATTGGGGGAAGGGGAAGACAAGGGCAGAGGAAGCCTTGGACTGCCAAACCAAGCAACACCCACAAATACATCCCAGCCTAGACCGACGAGTGGAACATATACACAGGTAAGCGACAGGGGCCAGGGCAATGCTGAGATTGGGGGGCCAGTGCACACATCCTCAGGAGGCCTCAAATGCCTCTACACAAATGCTCATAGTATGGGAAACAAGCAAGAGAAACTTACCCTCCTGCTAGCTGACACCAACCCAGACATAGTGGGGCTCACTGAAACATGGTGGGGCCCAACGCATGACTGGGCGGTGAATATCAAGGGCTATAGGCTGTACAGGAGGGATAGGATAGGGAGGAAAGGTGGGGGCGTCGCGCTCTATATTAAGGAGGAATACACATACTCGTCAATTAGCAAAGAATCAGAGGAGGGGCACTCTGAAGTGCTCTGGGTTAGAATACAAGGCACACAAGGGGAAAGGGATTTAACAGTGGGGGTCTACTATAGACTACCCAACCCAGGGGAAAAGCTAGACCAGGAATTCTTAAGTCAGCTCACGGAGGTGGTTAGGTCAAAGGTCATTATGAGTGACCTGAACCTTCCAGACATCTGCTGGGAAGAGCAGTCAGCCAGGTCTGACCACTCATGTAGGTTCCTAGCCAGAATGCAGGACCTCCATCTAACCCAGGAGGTGCACATCCCCACCAGGGGAGATGCCTTGTTGGATCTGGTGCTGGCCACCGGTGACGACCTGGTGAGGGGGCTGTGGGTGCTCGACCACCTGGGCGAGAGTGATCATCACCTGCTGGAATTCACCATCCAGCGCAAGGTGGCAAAGGCCTACAGCAAGGCAGCAGCCCTAGATTTCAGGAGGG
>NW_017729032.1:231338836-231339065 GCF_001723915.1 Gavialis gangeticus
ATCACCTGCTGGAATTCACCATCCAGCGCAAGGTGGCAAAGGCCTACAGCAAGGCAGCAGCCCTAGATTTCAGGAGGGCGGACTTCAATGAACTAAGGAGAATAGTCTGGGAAGCACTGAGCTCCCAGAGAGGAGGGGAGCCAGGTGTCCAAGAAGAGTGGTCACCCCTTAAGTGGATCAAAGGGAGCAGGAGGATGCAAAAGCCCCCATGGCTCACCAAAAGCATCCG
>NW_017729032.1:231339076-231352972 GCF_001723915.1 Gavialis gangeticus
TGCTCAGATCCCTTCTGACCCTACAAACTATGAAACTATTTCTCCGAAGACTCCAAGTGACTAAACCAGGGGCTGGCAACCTATGACCCACAAACCCAGTGGGATACAGGCCCAGATCTGGGGCTTCAGCAGCATTCAGAGGTAGAATCATAAAATCATAGGGCTGAAAGAGACCCCAAAGGATCATCAGGTCCAGGCCCCTACATGAGCAGGAAAGACATCTGGGGTCAGGTGACTCCAGCCAGGTCACTGTCCAGTCTTCTCTTGAAGACCTCTAAGGTAGATGATTGCACCACCTCTGCGGGGAGCTTGTTCCATAGTCTGGACACCCTAGTTGTGAAGAAGTTTTTCCTAATGTTCAGGCTAAAACTATCTTCCAGGAGTTTGTGGCCATTGTCTCTAGTTTTCCCCCAGGGCACCATGGTGAACAGCTGTTCACCGAGCCCCGATGTACGCCTCTGATATACCAGTAAGCCACAATCAGGTCCCCTCTCAGCCTTCTTTTCTCTAGGCTGAAGAGTCTGAGATTCCTCAGGCACTCCTTGTATGGCTTGCCATGCAAGTCCCTGATCATGCAGGTGCCCCTTCTCTGGACCCTCTCAAGCTTTAGCATGTCCTTGTTGAAGTGTGGTGCCCAGAATTGGATGCAATACTCCAGCTGTGGCTGCACCAATGTTGAGTAAAGCAGGAGAATCACTTCTTTGGATTTACTGCAGATGCATTGATTGATGCATGCCAAAGTTGTATTGGCCCTAGTGGCTACTGCATCGCATTGCCAGCTCATATTCATGTTGGGGTCTATTGTTACCCCCAGATCCCTTTTATTTGTAGTGCTGGTCAGGTTAGCATTGCCCAGCCTGTAGGTGTACTGGGGGTTCTTCCTTCCCAAATGCAGCACTTTGGCTCTAGGGGTAATAATAGACCCCAGCATGAGGTCTCTAAGTTGAACCTCATCTGTTTCTGTTCTGCCCAACATGCCAGCTTGTCTAGGTTTGCTTATATCTGCAGCCTATTGGCGGGGGTGTCCACACAACCCCATATCTTGGTGTCGTCTGCGAACATGGCCAATGGGCTTTTTACCCCCTCATCCAGGTTGTTGATGAAGATGTTGAACAGCACTGGGCCAAGTACCAACCCCTGGGGTATGCCACTGCCCACATCTTGCCAGGATGACACTGATCCATTCATTTGGACTCTCTGCCTCCTACCCTGCAACCAGTTTCACATACACTGGATGGTCCCACAGTTAAGCCCGATATCATCCAGTTTTCTGATCAGTACCTCATGGAATACCAGGTCAAGGGCTTTCTAGAAGTTGAGGTATATGATGTCAACAGCTTTTCTCTTGTCCAGGTGACAAGTCACCTGATCATAGAAAGAAATGAAGTTGGTCAGACAAGACCTGCCCGCAATGAAGCCATGCTGGCTGTCATTCAGTACCACGCCTTCTGCAAGTTTGTAAAATATAGCCTCTCTGATGAATGTTTCTAGGATTTTCCCTGGAATAGCAGTTAAGCTAATTGGCCTGTAGTTTCCCAGATCCTCATACTTCCCTTTCTTGAAGATGAGCACAACACTGGCCCTCTTCCAGTCCTCTGGGATTTCTCCAGAGGCCCATGAATTTTGAAAGACCTTTGCCAGGGGCTCCATGATTACTTCAGCCAACTCTTGCAGCACTCTTGGGTGGAGTTTATCTGGTCCTGCTGATTTATATACATCTAATTTCTTTAATTCATCCTACACCAGTTCTGTGGGAATGGTGTCAATCCTACCCTGCTCATTCTGAGCCCTACCTGGTGTGTTGTTGCTCTTGGTCTTGTGAAAGACCGAGGCAAAGTAGTTGTTTAGGAGTTCCATTTTTTTTTGAGTGGCAGTGACCCAGGTATTCTGAGGTATTGAGCAGCGGACCCACACTCCCATTAGTTTTCCTTTTACTCCCTATGTAGCTAAAGGAGGACTTTTGTCCTTGATTCTTGTAGCTAGTTTTAGTTTGGTTTCTGCCTTAGCTTGCCTAATCTGGTTCCTACAAGTGTGGGCCATTGTCAAGTAGTCTTCCTTAGAAGCTGTCCCAAGCTTCCATTGTTTGTACATTTCTTTCTTTTTTCTGTAGGAGGGCTGCAACTTCCCTGCATAGCCAAGAGGGTTTTTTGATCCTTTTGCTACTTTTTCTCCATAAAAGACTGGATTTTCTCTGAGTCTTAAGAACTGCGTCCTTAAGGAGCGACCATTCTTCTCATGCTCCCTTTACCTGTGGTTCTTGGTCTATCAGGGCATTCTCTACTAGTTCCCTGAGCTTATTAAAATTTGTGTTTTTGAAGTCTAAATCTTTGAGCTTGGTATCTGTTTTGTCAGCCATGTGACAGACCGTGAATGTAATGATTTCATGGTCACTATTGCCTAGACTGCCCTCTATGTTTAAGTTGGTCACTAGATCATCCCCTTTGGCCAGGACCAGGTCAAGAACTGCATTGCCTCTAGTTGGCTTGTGCACCTCCTGAGTCAAAAAAGGTTCTTTGGTGCTTATCAGGAAGGATTGTGATCAAACTGAGCTGGCCAAACAGTCCTCCCAGGAGATGTCTGGGTAGTTGAAGTCACCCATGACAACCATGTCCCATACACGTGCAGCCTCCATTAGTTCACAGGTGAACACTAGATCGAGGTCCTCCCCTTGGTTAGGTGGCCTGTAGTATGCACCTACAGTCAGGTCTATCTCGCTGCGCCTTCCCAGATCTTGACCCAGAGGGTTTCAAGCTGTTCTTCTTTGGGGCCAGCATCGGCCTGTAGGGGGGTGTACTGCTCCTTCACATAAAAGGCAACACCCCCATCTCTCTTCCCTATCCGATGCCTTCTGTGAAGAATGCAGCCCTTTATGCTATGTTTCAGTTGTGAGAGGAGTCCCACCAGGTCTCCTTAATCCCTTCTAGATCATAGTGCCCAGTGGAAAGCAGGAGGACTAGTTCCTCCTGCTTGTTCCCCATGCTCCTGGCATTGGTGTACAGGCACTTAAGTCCTTCTACTGAGGCCACTGGCTGCCTGTCGCATTGAAGGGGAGCACCTCATCAATGTGTTCTTGCCTCCTTGGACCGTGGTCTGCAACAGAGAGCACAGTGGAAAAAACTACCTGAGCCCCTAATCCTTTAAGCCTAGCTCCCAGAGCCTTGTAGTCACTCGTGGCTACAAGGGTAGGGTGGCTTTGCCTATCTGCACTTTTCCTGTGCTGCCATAGGCAAAAGCAGTGGTGGCAGCTGGGCCTTTGTCTTGGGGTGGTCATTCTGGCCTGCAGTTGGAAAAGATTGCTGTGTCTAGACTACATCATTTCTAAGTGTATAGGTTATAGATGTATCCCCGTTCCTTGGTCCCCCACAGAATGAAAAAAGCAAGAGAACAAGGGCAGAGTTAAAAGTGGTATTTTCATTTCCTCATTTTCAAACATGAGGCGATTTTAGGAGTTTATAATTTTTGGAAGAGGGGGTATTAAAAACGTTTCAAATCTTTCTTTTTTATAGTTACAAATGAAAATTTACAAGGAGTTTTGTGTTGGATTTTAACTAGTTATCAGTATATGTGTCCATCCCCCCCCACGCACACACTTTTTATGACTATTTACATTATAGAATAGATATATTGGAGCCTATAAGAATTATTCTGTAATACAACAAAATATGTACGGGTAAATCTCTTTAAATTTTTAAGCTTCTACTCAATCAGATAATAAAATACAATATTGTAACTAGATGTAGTCAGACATTTTTCAACTTCTTTTCCCTCAGAACATATTGATTTGTTAAATATGCAGCTTCTTTATGGGAAAGATTTCTTTGCTGTGGGGGAGGAGAGGAGAAGCGCCAAGAATATTCAGTGAGGTTAGGACATTCAGCTAGGATGTCAGAGTAGGGACTTGAATCTGGGTCTCTAAATCAGACAGCTCATGGAACTAGCTCCAGATCCTCATTAATACCTCTAATGAAATTTAGTCTACAAAGAATGAGCATAGATTGGAGAGGTTGTCTGTTTTTGTATGTAACTGTTTTGTATAGTAGTTCGATATTCATTATAAGAACCTGTTTGGACCCTAAAGATTTGTCAATATTGGCTGCTGTCTGAAACGATTCCCATATACTAACAGTGCACCTCAAGGATCCTGAAAGTTTCAAAATATCTTCACTATCAGAGGGAAACTGACACTTTCCAGTTCACTTCAGGCTTAGCTTATGCATACTTCAAAGGTACCTATCTACCTTTTGAAGTACAGTATCCATATCTGAAGCTAAAGCTTTTCTAAGTAGAAACTGGCAGTTACAAAAATAGACTTTAAATCTGGTTTCAGCCAGACTGCAAGTAGATTTAAAGTGCTACTTAAAAATATTAATTTCTTTCTGCCCGGCAAGAATTACTACCCTGACACTGCTCCTTTTCCTAATGTCCCATAGGAAACCTTAGCAGCTCCTTTTCTTTCCACATCTCCTTACCAGTATTTTGTTTACTGACATTTATTTGATCTTTTATTTGTGTGTAAGAATCAAGCAGACCTTCATTATGCTGCATCCAAACAGCACCAGCAGCAATAGAGACAAAAGTAACACATTGTGCTTCATCCATTAACTCTATCTTAAGCAGATATGACTGACCTATATTTTGATCTCCTCAAGCAAGCTGAGTAGTAACCTGCTATCTGTTTTTTCTCTGATGTCTCACACTTTGCGTCTTCAATCTGCACCTGCTGAGTATCGTGGAAAAACCCTTGCCTTTCCATAGCTCTTTTAATCAGTGTAGGCCACATGGCAGACAAAGAGCAGTAAGAGTTAAAAGTCTGCAGGTTTAATGTTCTCTGGGAGGCAACAGAAAGGATCAGAACATCTGGAATCTGTTCAAGAATATCATGGGGGTGTCTACATGATCATTAATGTGCTGTAGTTACTGGGCATTAAGTTTAGTATTCAATTAACCAAGTACTAAATCAATGCACAGTAACGTACGCTACTGCACAGTAGCACCAGCACACAGGTTTTTAGTTATGCTTACTACACAGTAGACTAATACTACTGTGCAAAAGCACATTAGCACTGTTTTTGCCCAGCATGCTACTGCTCCGTGTTATTAGGCTACTGCACAGTTAGTGTCTCTTGTAGACGTGCCCTCTGAGATGGAATGAATCAGTATTAACTGCAAGAGCAAATAAGGCAAAGCATGTAGGATGGTATAACCACAGCTGAAACAACAGGTGCTTATTTTGGTGTTAAGAGGTGGTCAACCTGCAGCACAGGTGCCAAAAATGGCACTGGCCACCTCTAGGGTGGAAGATCGTGGAGGGAACAGGCAAACAGGGCAGAAAGCAGAAAGACAAGCAGCAGACTGGACAGGGAGCGCATAAAAAAAAGGAGAAATCAGAGCAACCTGTCAAGTAGGAAGCACAGGGCTTGGAGCAGAAAGCAGAACAGCAGGTCAAGCAGGGGAAAAAGATCAGAGTGGCACTCAAGCCTGCCAAGAAGTTGGCTCAGACTGCTGTAGTTGAATACTTTTGTTAATCAGCAAATTGTAAAGGTGCAAAGCCCTCTAAGTTTCTTTAGGCAGCTAAAGAGGTGCCTAGTGTGGGGTAAGTTACATAGCAATATGGACAGTATGAGCAGTAGGGCAGAGCCCTGGGTAGGCAGCAGGGGAACAACTTCAGCTTGGCTGGAGCTACAGCAGCAGACTGCTCTTGAGGCTGAGAGGACTGACCTGCAGCTGGTCAGGATAACTCCTGTCTGGAAGAGCAGGATCTCTCAGGAGATATAAGCCTGGGTCCCTGAAGCTGAAGGGTCAGTGTAGTCCTGAACTCTGCAAAGAGGAGAGCTTCTGCTGGCTCAGGCAGGCAAGGAGTGGGAGCTGCAGGTCAGGTCAAGTACCCTAAGGGATCATAGAGAGCCAACAAGTGGGCAGGAGGCTTCTGCGGTGGCATGGTGACCCAGAGGGAGCTTTGAGTGTTTTAGTTTGAAATGGTTTGCTGCTTGTATTGTTTGTTTCAGTTTGGCTGTAGGGATGGTTAAGAGACCACACAGGGGTACCTGAGAGGAATTCCAGGTACACAACAAAAAGCAAGAGAGAGATGGGTAGGGCAGGCTGCAGCCGAGAGGGCCAGAGCCTGAGCCCTGAGACAGAAAAAGAGAAGGAGAGGCTGAAGTTGCGAAGCTGGGCCAGAGTAAGTGGGTCCATACCTACAGCCTACAGTCAGAGTTACAAGTGCAATGAGGCTAAGAAGGCTGAAACCTGTACATGAAGGTGGATGATAACTGAGTGACATCTACAAAACGTGTGTGTGACCTAGGAGGCTACACACCATGATTGGAGCCCTTAAGGTTTATTTAGGGCCAGTAGGGTTATGACCTGTAAACACAGAGTTTGAGTAGTGCCCGCAGGGCATGAGCAGCTCCAACTGGGCATGTGAGCCACCTGCAGGGAACAGGTGAGGCTCTGTTAGTGGATGGAGGGCCCAGAGACCAGTTTGACTGAGTCAGTCAGACACCAAGGAGATCACCCCAGGATGTGGGGGCAGCCTCCTGATCAATATAGAAAGAACATCAAGGAGTGGTAGATGAGATAGAAAGTGGGGTATACAGAGGACCTGGAGTACAGGCAGGATTAGGGTGGTCCCTAGGGAGTGTCATGGCCATCTTCAGAGCCTATCCTGCCATAGGCCATGAATTTGATCATTGATCATGAGGAAGGCATGTGGGATGGTACTGTGAAACCAAGTATAATAGCTATGGGAGGTATACAAGAGTGCTGCTAATTATGAAGATCATGAATCAGAAAATCATGAGGTGCAACAATGTATGTTTGATGTAAATACTTTTAATGTCTAAAAAGAGCAGAATAGAAATGACCTTTGGGTTTGTTTTGTTTTTCTTTGTTTTTAACCCTGTACTATCCCTGCTGTTGGCTCGCCTGATCACCTGGTTGACTGCATTCATGAAGACTAAACACTATGTATATACTCACTGACTAGCTGCTGCCTGCTTATTCAAACTGTGCTGTGGTAAGATCTAGCAGGCCCTTGCAAGCAATGACACTAGTCAGTACCAGTATCTGTATTTAAAGACAGGGAAACAAAGGTACAGAGAGATGACTGGACTTAGACAGTCATCCAGAGAGCCAGGGGCAAAGCAAGGACCAGAACCAAGTCCCCAGAGTCGCAGGCCAGTACTGCATAACAGCGAGAAGTTCTTTTGTTCTTAGTCTTTTTCAAAGCATTCAGAGACAAAAATAGTTTGTAGACTATTTTTAGGTACAGAAAGAGGGTTGTTATAATCCCCTAGAGATTCAGATGATCCCTCATCTTGTGAACTCTTGAGAGAATAAAGAAACAGAAATCGTTATCTCTTTTGGCATATAAAGAATGAAAGGAAAAGGAGCTCTGGGTTCTGATGGAGTGGAGACTTTGTTTAATGCTACTTTTTTGTCTTTTGTGGCACTCCACTCAGTCTGGTTTGCAAAAAAATAAGTGGGTGGGGGGGAGGGAGGAAGGGAGGGAGGGGAAAGGAAGGTGGTGGGGCAGGGAAGCTGGGTCTACCATATCCTCAAAATGTGAAATTATTATTAACAGAGCCTTTCAACCCTTCTAACAGATGATGTGATGATTTCAGATTATTTTATGAAAGATGGGTCACAGACACATTAAATGTGTCAACGTCTAAAACAGGTAAATGTCAATATTGGCAGGAGACCTGCCCTTTCCCTGGAGAAGCATTTTACAGTTATAAAGGAAATGGGAAGTATGGAGAGAGAGAACGCAAGGAAAGAACAGTGAAGACTCTGTGCATAAATTTGTGGTACTTCGAAAGGTCAGCAACCTAGGGCCCACAGGCTGGATCCAGGATACTGAGAGATCCAGCCCGCAAAGGATCAGGCGGCTCATAGCTGTGCTGTGCAATCCATTCCCTCCACAGTGCCCACCTCCACACCCCTCCGTGCTGCTCTCTTGTATCTCCACTTACCCACATTTCAGAGAAGCCAGGATTCATTGGTGAGGATAGACACAGGTGACTTGAGCATTCGGAAGGGGAGGCATGGATGTGCAGTCTGCAGCAGGGCACAAGCTCACCCTGTAGCAGTAGAAGTTTCTTGACCCCTTGTCTAGGGGGAAATGGGGAGTAACTTGTTTTTGACACTCCCCCTGGCATCTCATTGTCTTGCTTTTACAGTTCTGCTTCTTCAGTTTTTCAGAAGTAACAGCTCCAAAAATGTTTCAGGCTGCTGGTTAAGCAGTTAAGTCCTAATCTATTCAGATACTCTACTCAAGCACAACTCTATAACCACACAATCTGAAGCCTGTGTGGCACTGCGTTGGTGGAGTGGTTGCTGAGTCAGATGTTTATTGCCTTTCATATTCATCATTACATCCCCCTGCACTAGCAAGAAGCAAACTTCTGTGGCTGGGAGCCCTACACAGCCCAGTTAATGATTGCCCCTGCAATGATCCCTGCCATTCCCAGAGTGCATAAAATCCCTCAGAGAAGAAGGCTCACCCCTGCAGCAATTTCACTCATCCTGGGGATGCATGAAACCCCTGGGGTGGGAGAATCGCTGCAGGGATTTTCCCCCTATCCCAGGATTGTGTGAAACCCCTGAGGCAGGAGGATTTCCCCTGTGGTGATCCTCCTGCCCTGGGGGTTTCAGGCATCCTTGGGCCAAGGGGATCACTGTTGCAGCAATCTCCCCACCCTGGAAGTTTCACACACCTCCAGGACAGGGGGATCACCCTGACAGCAATCTTCCCACCCTGTTAACACTGAATTTATGACCCAGATACCTTTCCAAGTGGATCCAAACCCTCACACCAACCATGACCTTTCCATTCGACAACAGGCAAATGTTACTGATACACAGTTATAGCAGGTAAGAATTATGCAAACAATTCTATATCTACCAGTCCCAGAGCTGTCATCAGAGTCAAGGTATGCCTGGCCAGGATGTGAGCCTCACTCTGAGTTTCTCTCTTGAATGTTAGATGTCAGTAGCCTGGAGGTCGGAAGCTGAGGTCCACCCCCCACCTCCCCATGGGGTGGATGAGAAGGGCTGGTGGTATGCTCTCTGTCCATGGTGCTTTGGGTTCCTCCCTTGGAGACCCTTTGTTGCTCTGAAATCCCTTCTTTTGTATTCTTTTCCCCTCCTGATGACCTTTTATCCATGGGCATCACTGATTGGTCTTTCTGTGGTCGTCACACTGTCCACATTTTGTCCTGTCAGCATATTCCTTTGTTTCACAAGCCCATCATATGCACACATCCTTATTTGGGCTTTCCTGGTTCTCCTAATTTGGTCTGTTCCCCAAAACCAGAAATCTCAAGGGCTCTGCACTTGGGCACTGTGACCTAATACCACCTTATCTCATGTTATGGAACAGTGTAGAACATGCCTTTAATTTCTCACCCTGAGTGTCTGCTCCTTGCTTGCCTGTATCAGACACAGTGGGCCTTGGAGAAACTTTCTCACAGACAGGCTTTTTAGAAATCAATTAACCCTTGCTGTTGCTGTGGACCATTATTCTAATGTATATCTACTTTACCTATAAGCCAATTTCCAAAAGCAGACCTCTAAATACCATTTTCTAGCCATCACGGTAGAGAGATCACTTATGCAGCAATCCTCCAGTCTTAGAGGTTTCACGTTCCTCTGGGGAGGGGAGATCACCTGTGAGCAATCTCCTGCTCTAGGGGTTTTATGCACCCCCAAGGCAGGGAAATTGCTGCATGGCTCCCAGCCTCAGGAAAAACCTCCACCATGTGCAAATTAAAGCTCAGTAGCAACCAGCTACAAAGTTAGTACACCTTTTCAAGGCCAAACTTTGTAGCTGGTTGGAGCTTTTCATAGTGTGATAGGTACTTTGCACATGTTGCTGGCCTCAAGGTAATTTCACAGTTAACCACTTAATTGCACAATGCCTGTAACATGTAGAGGGGGTCTTAAACTCATGCTTATGTTCCAAAATCAGTGTTTAAAACTGTTAAAATGCTTTGTTGAAACTGGCTGCTTGCAGACATTAAAACAAACAAGCAAACAAACAAACAAAACCCTTGCTTTACCATAAGAAGCAGTGCAGTATTTTGACCCAGCTCCTTAGTGTCTGTATAAATCAGGTGCTTCAGTGGGGCTTCCTGGGGCTTTTATCTAAAGCTGAGGCAATCCAGTATTAGATAAAAACACCATAAAAGCCCCACTAAAGCACCTAATCTATACAGATGTTGGACAGGCCAGCCTCTTCTAGGCTTGCACTGGGCTCAGTGTGGAAGTGCACTGAGTCCAGGGAAGCAAAGCACCATTTTGGGGTTTTTTATGTCTGCAAACATCCTCTGAGCCTATATACTTCCCTGAGTCAGGCCTCTTGCTACTAGTGTCTTAAGAATCAAACATATTCTGGTGCAGGAAGTCTGTACAGGGCCCTCCAATATAGCTAAAGCACTGATTCCCTGCAGAATTTGAGACCAATATGTATCTCCAGTGTTCAGAGTCTCTGTGCTAGCATAGCTCAAAATGGAGGGTAGTTTTAGGGGCACTGTTTGGGGAAAGTCATTGGCATCCAAGATCTATGTAGACATAATATTCATGCTAATTTTACAGAGGCTCCACTATTCCTCTCCATAAGGTATAGCAACAGCCAGGGAGAACTTGTGCTGCAGGCCTGAGTTCAGAGTTTTGCTTGTTCAGCATTTCAGAGGTGACAGTTTAAAAAAATTATGATTTAGCCCAGTGGCTTAGTAATTAGGCCCTGACCAATTAACATACTCAGGCAGAACGCTAGCAACAACTCCTCACTTCTTCCTCACTATAATAAAGGGAAAGTAAAAGGGGTCTATGCAAATAATATGCAGTTCACCCTAATGACATATCAAAATAAATGAGCCCAGTTCCTAGCTCCATGAAGTTAATTGAATTTCACGATTGCATTTTTCTTTCATTGCAATGGATTTTAACCTTTCTTTTTTTTCCTTCCCCACTTCAATTGTTTTTGGCTGCATTCTTCCATTTACCTCAAAGGTCCACAATTTTTTTTTAATTACTTGGACTATTTCTAAGCCAAATAATTAATTCAATATATTAAAAAGTGAACTCTGTTCATTTTTCATAAGTAGGGTTACCATATTTCCAGTATCAAAAAAGAGGACACCTGTGAGGGGGGGAGGGAGGAGAGGCAAGAGGGGCATATGATCGGTGGGGGGTAGTGTTATGTCCACACCCTGTCTCTGCCCCTCACTCCTAAGTCCCTGCCCCTACAGCCCTGTCAGCCCCCCCTCACTCCTACCCTTCAGCTCCTTGCTCCCTAGCCCTGCCAGTGCCTTGCACTCCCAACCCGCAGTCACGCAGTGCTGCTGGTTCCCCACTTTCCCAACCCACAGCACCCCATGCCCCAGCTCTGCTGCCTATGCAGCTCCCTTGTTGCACACAGGCATGCACACAAACACACACACACACAGTGTCTCTTTACCTGGGAGTTTGCCAGGATTCACGTGGGGAGCACATGACCCCCAACAGCCAATCACCTTGCCTGCTGCTCCCAGCCCCAACCAGCCAGCAGAGGAGAGCAGAGGAAGAGCAAAAACATGGACATTTGCTTTCACTTTAAAAACCTGCCCAGACACAAGGACAGGGGCCAAAAAAGAGGACATGTCTGGGAAAACCAGGATACAATAGGCTACTATGCTACATCTTACTAACACTCTGTGGCTTGCAGATAAACATGGATATCCTTTGAACTGGCCCAGTGTGGAAAATTTCAGAAACAATGTGGTCAGTAGCAATAGCAAAAATATTTTGACCAAAACTTTTTTTTCAGGAAAAAGTTCAGACTTGGCAATAAACAAATAGTTTTTTACTTTTTGTTCTGTCCATCTGGGCGATTTTCCATTTTGAGAACAAAATATCTGACACTTCTTAATATTTTCTAAATCAAATATTTTGATTCCTTTTTTTATAAGTCAACATAACTTCAGTTTGAAATTGCCTTCAGTTTTTTCCCCCTTAAATTTGGGGCGGGGGGCAGGGGGGAACCACATTAGTGGTCACGGGTTTGTTTTTTTTAATGAATTTTTTTTGTTTGGTTTGACATTTTTCCTCTTGCCCCCAGTTTTTCAGAACTGCTAAATAACCAAACAATTTATTATTCAAGCAACTTTATCATACAACAGTATTTCTTATGGAATAGGTTTCTAGCTGTACTGACAAAGCCCACTGGCAATATACATGAGCACTCTGTGCCAAACACACCACGGGCAGAGATCCTGAGACATATCAGATACATCTGGAAACCTTTCCTCATGTTCATAGATATCTGATGGTCTATGAAACGCATGTTGTTGAAAATACTAAAATTGCAGTGGAAGCCAGAGGCGTTCCAGATGAATAAACACCAGGGTCATACAGGTGAAGGCAAGAAGATTTCCTATTTATTTTTTATTTCATAGATAATGTAATGTGTTGTGAAATTTAGTACCTGTCATGCCTTTGAACCTTCCCAGAGTAGTCTGATGCTTCTTTGAGTCCAACAGGTTTTCAGAGAAAGCACTGCATGAATTTTTATCTGGTTAAAGCCTCCATGTCCTCCTCCCAATCCTTTAGTAGAGACAAGTACCTAAAGCTCATGCTTTACATGAAGTAAACGGCTACCAGTCTGTCTAGCCCCGGGGTGGACAAAATATGGCCTGTGGGCTGGATGCAGCCCGCGAGGCCCCTAAAGAAGTTTAGAAAATTAAAATTTATCTGTCCTTGGTTCACCAAGGGCAGTAGGACCCACACGAAGCCCTGGAGGGCTCCCACCTGGCCCCGCCCCTGCAGCTGGAAGCCCAAGCAGGGGCTTCTGGCCTGGGACCATGTGTATGCCCTGGCACCAGAACCTCAGATAAGGGGGTGGAAGGCAGGGAAGGAGCTGGTGCAGAGCCCAGGGAAAAAGTAGCCCCTTCCCTGCCCCATGCCTGTAGCTCCCTGCTGTAGCTGCTCGCAGCTCACACAGGGCTGTCCTGAGCAGGCACAAGCAGCCCAATGCAGGCTGTGAGCAGCTGCAGTGTGGGGCGCTGGCCATGAGGCAGGAGCAGGGCCACTTTTCCCACACTCAGTACTAGCTTATAACCCAGCCCTGCTGCCAACCTGGGCCCTGCACCAGCTCCGGGCTCACCCATCAGGGCTGTGTCATGGCAGCAGCAGCTGTGGTGGCCCCGCTTGCCTCATTGTGTAGCGTTTGACACCACTGCCTCTGTGCTGCCCAGCATGCAAGCTCCAGGCAGGCAGCAGCAGTAAACACTGCCCAGTGTGGCAAGCAGAGCTCCGCAGCTGCTGCTGCTGTGGCACAGACCCGACGGGTGAGCTCAGAGCTGGCATGGGGCCCAGACTAGCAGCAGGGGCAGGTTACAAGCTGGTGCTGAGCGCGGCAGGGGAGCGGCCCCTCCCTAACTCTGTGGCCGGCACTCTGTGCTGCACCCACCCGCAGCCTGTGTGGGGCTGCCTATGCCTTCTTAGGACAGCCCTGTGTGGGCTGCGAGCAGCTGCAGCAGGGAGTACCAGCCACGGGGCAGGTAAGGAGCTGCCTTTTCCCTGCACTCAGCACCAGATCCTTCCCTGCCGGCAAGCAGGGGGTTGGGGCTGCGTGCTGCTCCCCGCCTGTACCATGGGACTGGTGGGGCACTGGGAGTGAGTGGGTGTGGGAGCACAGCCTGCACCCATATCCCAGGACCAGTGCCAGCAGGGCCTAGAGCAGGGCAGCAGGGGTACAGGGGTCCATAAGGGGCCCTTATGGAGCCAGGCCAGCTCCCCCACCTCCCTGCTGATGTAGCCCAGCCCGGCTCCACAGACCCTTGCCAGCCTGTGCCCTGCTCTGGGCCCCACTGGTGCTGGCCCTGGGACATTGGTCCCAAGACCTTGAGACATTGG
>NW_017729032.1:231353343-231354854 GCF_001723915.1 Gavialis gangeticus
GGGAGCCAGTGGGAGCACAGGGCCTGCACCAGTGTCCTGGGGCCAGTGCTGGTGGGGTCCCAGCTGGCAGGGGGTTTTATGGAGCTGTGCCAGCTGCCCCCCTCCCTGCTGGTGCAGCCCAGCCCAGCTCCACAGACTCCTGCCAGCCTGTGTCCTGCTTTGGGCCCCACTGGTGCTGGCCCTGGGACATTGGTCCCAAGACATTGAGACATTGGTCCCAAGATGGTGACCAGGTGGCGGGGAACCTGTCAACGGGTGGGGCTACCCATGCGGCCCTCGACAGCTTGCCACAACTTGGTAAGCGGCCCTCCACCTGAAATAATTGCCCACCCCTGGTCTAGCCCCTAGATCAGGGCGGGCAATTATTTCGGGCGGAGGGCCACTTATTGAATTTTGGCAAGCTATCGAGGGCCACATGGGTAGCCCTGCCCCTTGACAGGTGCTCCACCCCTTGGTTGTCATCTTGTGATCAGAAGTCCCACCCCTAAACTCCAACCTTTGTCAGCAGAAGTCCCTCCCCTTGCCCCCAGACGTACTCCATTCAGAAAGGGGTTTTGCCATCTCAGAACCATAAAAATACCAAATTCTATTCTAAAAAGTGAACATCTACAACATTCATTAATTTGATTTCAAAAAATATTTTTGTCCTGATTTACATGTGTTTGTGTATGCACACAGAAGTGATTGTACAATAGTTTAAAATGAAGTCTTACTCTTGTATATTGTGGGGAAGGGGTGGGCATGGGGATGGGTATAGTTTTGTGGGGGGCTATGGGTATCAGTATGTAGAGCATGGGGGAGAGTATGGGTGTGTCTTTGGGGGGTGGGTGGGTGAGGGGGTGTGGGTCTGGGATGAGAGAGCACATGGGTGTGTGTGTGGATATGTGGGGTGTGGGTGGGTATGGGGTTTGTTGGTAGCTGGGGTGTGGGGGTTTGTGTATGGCAGTGCAAGGTGGGGGATGCATATGTATGGTGGGGTGTGCATGTGGGACTTGCCCTATGAACATACACACACATGCGTGCACTCACACATCCTCCTGGTCCTGGCCCCTGGTTACTGGTGCTGGGCCTGTGCTCCCGTGGTCCAGCCATGCAGCTAGGAGCCATGTGGTGCTCAAGTGGCTGGCAGCTGGCAGGAAAGCCGGGAAATGGCAGCTACAGGTGGGGGGAAGGGGCAGTGAGCAGACACATGGGAGCACAGGGCCTACATCAGTGTCCCAGGGCCAGCAGGGGCCGGGCCCAGTGTGGGGCGGCAGGAGTGCGGGGTCCATCACCGCTGTGCTGGAGGGGGCAGAGGGTCCTACGCTCCTGCTGCCCCACTCTGGGCCCTGCTGGTGCTGGCCCCAGGACACTGGCATGGGCCCTGCGGTCCTGCCCAGCCGTTGCTGCGCTTCCTCGTGCCTGCTCACTGCCCCTTCCCCCTCACCTGTAGCTGCCATTTTCCTGCTTTCCTGCCAGGTTCCAGCCACTCCAGCACCACATAGCTCCCAGCTCCATGGCTGGACTGCGGG
>NW_017729032.1:231359854-231360578 GCF_001723915.1 Gavialis gangeticus
TGGTAAGCGGCCCTCCACCTGAAATAATTGCCCACCCCTGGTCTAGCCCCTAGATCAGGGCGGGCAATTATTTCGGGCGGAGGGCCACTTATTGAATTTTGGCAAGCTATCGAGGGCCACATGGGTAGCCCTGCCCCTTGACAGGTGCTCCACCCCTTGGTTGTCATCTTGTGATCAGAAGTCCCACCCCTAAACTCCAACCTTTGTCAGCAGAAGTCCCTCCCCTTGCCCCCAGACGTACTCCATTCAGAAAGGGGTTTTGCCATCTCAGAACCATAAAAATACCAAATTCTATTCTAAAAAGTGAACATCTACAACATTCATTAATTTGATTTCAAAAAATATTTTTGTCCTGATTTACATGTGTTTGTGTATGCACACAGAAGTGATTGTACAATAGTTTAAAATGAAGTCTTACTCTTGTATATTGTGGGGAAGGGGTGGGCATGGGGATGGGTATAGTTTTGTGGGGGGCTATGGGTATCAGTATGTAGAGCATGGGGGAGAGTATGGGTGTGTCTTTGGGGGGTGGGTGGGTGAGGGGGTGTGGGTCTGGGATGAGAGAGCACATGGGTGTGTGTGTGGATATGTGGGGTGTGGGTGGGTATGGGGTTTGGCAAGGCCCAATTCTGTTCAACAAAAGGTTGAAGTTCTTCATATCTGGAATCAGTAAATTGTTTGAACAAATAAAGCCTTGTTCTAAGATGCATCCACCAGTTTTCTA
>NW_017729032.1:231360997-231384900 GCF_001723915.1 Gavialis gangeticus
CCCCCCTCCCCCCAGCCCCCCACATTCTTATCTGAATTTCCCTCTGGGGCACAGGGAGGCAGGAACAGCCCCAGGGGCCCAGACCAGAAGGCTCTGCTAAGCACAAGGCTTCCAGGTGGTGGGGGAGGGGGCAAGGTTGGGCAGGCCTTGTTTCTGGGCTGCTGAGTCCTGGGTCCTTTGAAAAGCAGCCAGAACCAGATAAGTATGAATTTTCTAAATTTTTTAGGGGCCCCACAGGCTGGATGCAATGGCCTGGTGGGCAAAATCCATCCCGCAGGCTGTATTTTGCCACCCCTGTCTTAGATGGACACAGTGATAATCAAAGGAAAACTCTTCACTGTTTTTCAGCCATGTTTCACTTTATACTTTTGTGTTAGCTGCATGAAAAATGCAAGCATTCTTGCATTCAAACAGTAAAACATGTGCTAAGTGTGATATGGTAACAAAGTTATGACTTTTCACAGAAAGGAGCATCTCCAGATCATATTAAGTAACATATGTTCAGCTGTTGTCAGGCAGAGATAATGCCAGTTCAAAATTCTGATGCAGTGTAGTGGCTGGGACCAATAACCAGCTTACTGTCGATCCAGCCTCCACCCTGCACCACACCAAAGCATCTTCGAGATTTCCAGAAGCAGACACTCAGCTTGCTCTATGGATCCAGTGGCAGGTGCAGATCCAGCACCCTCTCCCAGGCTTGGCTCCCTGTACCTCCCTCCACCCACCACCAGTGGCAGAGACCTGGCTCTTGGGATGGACATTGCTGGGCACACTGAATATGGGGAAGTGGAACAGGTTTTGGGCATGGAGGATGCACATCCTCATGGGCAGACATGCAGGTGGTGCCACCCAGTACTGGGATTAGTGTTGCAGGGGGAGGGGGAGGGACACAGCCAGCTTCAGCCTTGTCCAGAGGAAGCTAAGATCATACTATGAAATTCCATGTGACTGCTCAGAACATGTTCTAACTTTTAATATAGCATCATGATGCTTACTCTATTCTAAATAAAACGTGCTAATTGTTGTGTTCAATGAGGCCCTTTCACTCCTTTACATCCTGTATCCTCCCAAAACAGAGAGGAAGGAGAGGGGTATGGATTACCATGTGGCTAAATATTATAAAAATATGAGCCAGCCCCCTGCTAACATCACATTGTAATTTAAAATGATAATATTATTTTAATAATGTAAAAAAACCCCCACATTTTTATCAGCATGTTGCTGAGATTTTACACTGTTGGTTTTTTAATGTTTAAGCTTGTCCTTGCTATCATGGAGGCTAGAATATATTTTTAATGAAAAACTGAGAGTTTCTTGTAATCTGTTGAATATAGGACCTGGAACTTTAAGAAGAACACTAAATCTTGTGATACTTGCAATGAAATGGAGAGAATTGGCAACATGGGAGTTATTGGCATTTTTGACTTCCCCAAACCCTTCTAGGCCAAGTACAGGCATTTGGGGGTATTGGAGGGAAGCTTAATTATTAAAAATGGCCACCCAATATCAGGTAAGTTGGGATGGGGGAGCTAGCAGGGTGGGGGGGAGATTGGTGGTGTGCTGGAAAATGGCAGGGAAGGTACAACCTGTGAGGGATGGGGGGCAGATGCAATCTGCGAGGGGTGGGGGGCATATATGACCTATGGGAGCAATTGGAGGATGGGGGGTAGGTGCAATCCAGAGGGTGTTGTTGGGGTCTGGCAGGATAAGGGGGGCTCTCTGGGTCTACAGTGAGGTAGGGGGTGACTTGGAGAGGACAAGGGACAATTTTTAGTGTTCTGACCCCACCGGCAAACCTACCCACCATCCCTCCTGCTCCTCCCCCCACCAGGGCTTGCTTAGTTCTGGCAGTGGCAACACCTGGAAGAGCTTGCAGGATGAGGGTGTGGGGGCTGGTTGGTTCAGGGTGCAAAAATAGCCTGGTGTAGGGTGCGGAGGGGTGAAAAACAAGGCTGGGACCAGCAGCCAGGTTTTGCCAGCCTACGGGGTGTGCAGAGGAAGTGTACAGAAGTTCTATGCACTAGTTTCACCTAAATCAAGTGTAGCAGGCTAGCCTTTCGGAGCTTGGGTTGAGTCCCAGGCTTGAGCCCATCTACGAATCAGGAGGCAGCAAGAGGAGTTAAGTCACACCCCTTTCCTGAGGCGGGGGGAAGAGGAGCTCCTCCCGACCTGGTTGTAGACTGTCACACTATCAGGTCTGGAAGACTTCAGGGGTGAAGCCCTGGAGAGTATAAAAGAAGCTGCATGCCCAGCATGAGGGAGATGCATCTGGGAGAGAGAAGGGCGGGGCTTAGAAGGGCTGAGGAGAGCTGCTCACCAGGGTGAAGCAGTAGCCCAGAAGTGCCCCTGAAGACTTACATCAGTGGGGAATGGCGGACGGCTCCAATGGCTAGGCTCTGTGTGCACAGCACAGCGTCCAGGCCCTGGAAGCTGTGTAAGGTGGCTTGGGTCTGCAACATCTGGTGTGTGGCCAGGAGCACAGTGCATAGAGCAGGATCTTTGGAGAGCTTGGGTGGCTCAGGTCCCCAACCCCTGGCATGAGGCTGGGAGCTCGGTGCAGGAGACGCTGTACGGAGGGTCTGGGAATGAATCAAGCCCGGTGCTGCACAAGGTGGCCTGGGCCTCCAACCCATAGCAAGAGGTTGAGTCCAGGGAGCCAGATGGTTCTCAAGTTACTGAGCCAGCAGACAGGGCCGAGCCAGAGGCCCCAGAATCCCTACATAGTAGAGCCTTGTTCCAGGGAACAGTGACCCCCCCCCCTCCAAGCCCATGGCAGGCGAGAGAGCAGCTTGGCAAGAGGACGAGGACCACCCTCCAGGCCTGGGAGCTGTGAGTTGAAGGGATTCCCACAGGGGAGGGGGAGTCCCCCCTCGTTAGTTAAGGGCTTCTGAAAGTGGAGGTCCCACTGGGAGGGCCCCCCTGAAGTTACCAGCTTCCTTGAAGGGCTTGGGAAAAAGCTGAAGGGCACTGGGGTTTCCCCTTGGGAATCAGTTTTTCTTTGAGGTTCTTGAGCAGTAAGTGGTGTGATGTCGTGCCTGGTATTTGTAAACTCTCATGTTTGTAAATGAGTAGATGAGTAGAGTCCTAGGGCTCTGCTGGAACCCCCTTTTTGCTATTATTTCACCTGTTGTTTATTTGTATTTATCTGTGGCTTATTTATTGTTCACCTATACTTATCTATAGTTTATCTGTTGGCTATCTATGTTTATTTTGGGGTTTATCTGTTTCATATCAGATACTTCCCTGTGACTTACCTGTATCTGGAGCACTGGTGTAAGGTTTTCTAGCATTTACCCAGAGAGTATTGTTTAAGTTATTTGTTTAGATATTATAGATATATAGATAGATATATAGATGCACACATACACATATTGTACATATGTTTATATCCATGTTTCTTTTCCTTGTGATAGGTGAATGTAAATAAATGTGTATATAGTTAAGTCCCCTGACTGTCCTGGCCTGGTTCTATAGGGACAGAGGGAAACGGAGTGGTCTGCAGTTCCCCCATGGCACACCTGCCAGCTAACAATTCACTTCACTTAGGGAAGGGTAGTATTTACCCAAGTACACCTGGGCTACATAAGTAAGCTTGATAATACATAGATCCTGGTTTATCTTAAGTCAGGTTCCTCAATTTTTAGACTGGTTTGTGTGAATGGAACTTCTGTACAGTTACAGGTTTAGATTGATTTCTGGTCACTGAGACCAGGTCTGTAAATGTAAGTACCAGGACAAGCTAAGTTTAAATTGGGTGGCCATTTTAAAACCCAATTAACCTCCCTGAATATCTATACCTAGCCCTAGAGTGGAGTCTATATTTATTCCTAGGGTACCAATTATCATATTATATGCCAAATGCCAAGAATCAGACCCCACAATATTCTGACAGGATGTGCATGTGTGTTCCCACAAAATGTTTTCATTTAAATTTCAGTGGGTTTTTAATAAGAAAAAGTCTAAGTGAATCATTCCAACATTGTCATGATTCATGTTTTTTCAACTGTTAAAAAAAATGTTTAATGCTACTATTACACTAACTATAACTGTAAGTAGAAGGCAATCAGAACTTGATGTCCTCATCTCAGCTCCACCCATCATCCCAACATATAAAAGTTGACACCCTGTATGAAGTATCTTCTAGAGAGAGAGAGAAGGTTAAGGAGAAACAATGTAGAAGGGTTTGGGGGCAAACAGAGGGCCATAGGGATGGGACAGGAAATGGGTGACAGTGGCACGAGGGAGGGAAACATGAGAACCACGCAGAGCCCTGGCTGCAGCAAGGATAAGGAATAATTGCAGGCATTCGAAGCTCATATCTTAGCAGGGAAAGAAGTGGGGCACACTGAAATTCTGTCATGGAGGCAATTACATGGAAGAATCAGTGAGCTCAGCCTACAGAAGTAGTGATGTGTACAATCCTCTAGCATACATTGTCTGTAATATTATCTAGAATGAGTTGGTTTGGTATTATAGAAATATTTAGAAATAGGAACAAAATATTTTGAGTGTTCTGAAATCAACTCCTTTATTTTTAACTCAATATTTGTTAATCTGAAAAGGAAATTCCATATTCTGACAAACTTTCGCTTTAATAACATAGGCTACTTAATTCACTACTTGATTCTGTCATACTCCACACTTGCTTAGGCAGCAGCCTTTTATTTTCAGAATTAACAGACCTGTCTGGGATTCTTTTTTTCCTTTAAATTGGTAAATTTATAGCAGCATGTTGTACCATGGAGGAACAACTCATTTGAATTTTGTGCAGAATTTTGAGGCAGACTTGGTACTCAGGCTATATTTGTTTTTCCAGCGCTGATGTACTCACACCAGTGCCAGTTCTGTGATGGAGGTATGGTTAGCAGCACCAGTACAAGGCTTCTTCTTGTGTCCATGTGGAAGGAGGGGGAGAGTGTTGCCCTGTTTTAACTACATTAGAATATAATTACACTGGAACAAACTTTCCTAATCTAAGTCCAATCTTATTTACTGTGCTTTCTATTGTTCAAGCAATATGAAAGCCCTGAGTCAACAGTGAAATATAATTATGATCTAAATATTACATTCTGCTTTCCAATATATGTGTTTGTATATATGTACCCACCCAGATATATTTTAGGACTTTAACATAAAGCAGGGATTTTGTTCTGAAGGGCCTCAGGGAGAGAAATATAAAGTAGTAATTGGATGTATATACACATTCGGAGACTGATGTTGCCTTCAAGTACTGTACTTCTAGACTCTAATAGAACACAGGTAGGAAGATTTTTTTTTTTTTTAAGAAACCAGAATTCCTTCATTATGGCCATTACATTTATTTCTGAATTTTGCACTTGTGTGAAAGAAAGCCTTAGGATGTTAGGTACAGCATTACTTTCTGTTTTCTGTATACATTATATAAAATAAAATAAAATAGGCTTTTGGGAATTCTCTCCTGAAAGTTACTTTGCTGAAGTTCTCATAACTTTCTTTAGAAGTCTGGGATATACAGAGACCTTGTTCTATTATATCAGTTTCTAGAGTCCATAATCTTTTAATAACCTCTTCATGTGTATCTGTTCTCTTCCTAATTCTTCATCCTTACTGCTTTGGTAATCTGATTCCTGGGGAAGGGAAATCTCCACCCTTTTCATTTTTAAAACCAAGACAATAATGACTTATTTTTCCTTATCTTTTGTGTGTAATTCAGCATTCATCCTTAACTGGATTTTTAAGAGAGGGCTTCAACCATACACATTTGGGGAGGAAAAATAATATCGCTGATATATCTTGAGATGTTTTAATAGCCTAGAGCTATGCCACCTTGTGCTGTGATCCCATCAGACTCAAAAACTAAGCAGGGTCACGTTGGGCTAACTCTTGACCTGCAGAGATTAATTAGATGCTGGAGGACATAGTGATTCAGCTGATAGCTGTCATTCCCCAGAGTCATTTCAGCTCTAATGCCCAGCCTGTTACAAGGGGTCTCTGTGCTACTGAAGATGCTGTTCTGGCTCCTAAATTCCTCCATCCAATTTTAATGTAATAGAATAGTATTTTATCATTTCTTCAAGTAAGTCACTATGCGATGTTGCTATGTTCCACCCATTAATTTCTTATTTTTCTGAGATAAGCACAAAGATTCATATGCAGATCCACTGCCTTAATGGGTTATTCTGAATAGAAGTGTAAACAGGGGCAGGGCAAAAGTAGCTTTCCTTTCCATAAGTTACCTATGCCAGGGCCAACAATAATTGTCATCATTCCTTGTGACCAGAATGGGTGAAATGGGATAAAAGCCAGCTCCTCCTAATTTCAATGGGCATTGGATCAGGCACAGAGTGAGAGACAAGAATAATTTATTTGCTCAGGCATTTTACTGTTATATACTACATGCATGAAATTCCCTGGTTATGATCTGTCAGAGACACTGCTTCGGTCCTGTGGAACAGAGCATTGCACGTAAGCTTTGTGCTCTTGGGATAATGTTTCGATTCCGTGAATTAAACTCTATAATAGGTATGCAGATGTGTTGATGAGCGCTGTAAATAAGTTGTGCAGCAAAGTAAACAAGTCCTCGCTGGATTTTAAAAATTCTTGACTGTAGACAGAAAAACATCTGGAAATTCTCTGGCTATGACAACCCTGCATCTGCAAGAATTTGTTGCATTTTCACACAACGAAATCAAGAACAATAAAATGAAGCAATTTCCCAGCTATTTTTTGAAATCTTCCAACTATCTTTTGTAACTAACTTTTGTTATGTTTTACCTTTCATTGCTTATGATGACATACCAGTAGTTCTAAGACATCCTTATCAAGAAAAAAATAAAATTAAAATACAAAATTAAATGAAAATCATTTAATTAAATATTTGGATAAAATGATTAGCATGAAGAAAAAGTTTTTGGAGAGCTTTATCTACTTTGTCACAAATGTAATATAACTTATTTTCAATAGTGTAATATACAACCTGGTTTTTGAATGCCTCATCCTCAAATAGGCAAGTCTACAGCAAGAGGATCTGATTAGGTTGCAAATATGAAATAACAAAGTATCTTTATCAGCTCCTGACTTAAATCTCCTTAAAACTGCTACCACTGCACTCTTTTATGCTTTCAAACAATTAACCAATATCCAACTTGTTTTCGTAGCCAAAGGACTTGAAAGTGTTATTGCCTCCTGCAATTGATCAAATTTATCTTCAGATATGGGGTTTCATGAGAGTAATATCTGGGTGATAAACGTCTTCTGGCTGTGCTAGAATTTTTGGTATTCATCCTCCTTGTTGTAAATCACAGAGACCCAGTGATTTTCGTGAACAATGTAAATATGTGGTTGAAATCTCTAATGATACATTAAATAGCTCCTGATACAGTCTTTCAAAAATTGATGTGAATTGTATTTTTTAGTACATTCTGCCTTGACTCTCTTGGGCCTTGGCTTTGTTTTTTCTTTGCTTCTCTCTATATTCACTTTCAGACCTGTGTAGAAACGTGAGCTCCTTCTGAGTTTCTTTCATCCCTGGGATATAGCGTATGTAAAGACATTTACATATATGCCACATGCCCACAAATAAGGTAACAGGTCCAGTGTTGGGGCAGCGGAATCACCCCCTAGCACCCACCTGGATCCTACCTTGGTTTTCCCCTTGGGCCTCTCAGGATCCCACCCTGTTGTCTCATCTGCCATACTTTGGTGTTATAACTGGACAGGGAGGCTGCCCCTAGAGGGTAAGGGGGTTTCACTTCAGGTCTTAGGTCTTTCTCTGGGCTGAAGCCCCCTCGCCTTATCCCACTTCACTCGGCCTGAGCTTCTCTGCCCAAACCCCACTATCTCAGAAACTTAGACTTCTGGGCCCCAGCTTCAACCTCACCCTTTGTGGGCTGTGGGTCCCTTGACCCCAGTCTTGCCCTTCACAAGCTCTGGGCTTGCACCCTCAATTTTTTTGTCTCACGCTACAATCCTTCTGCTGACAGCAGCACTCCCTCACTTTGAAGGGATTAGGACCTGGGGTGTCCCTGGCACCCTTCTTAGTGGCCTCATCCTCTCCTACAGCCACAACCTGGTCCTCCACTTCAATGCAAACAAAAAATATGGGCATCCACTCCCAAATAAAAATTTTCCCCAACTCTAAGTCAACACCATACTGTGGCAATGAGCTACAACAACAGGTCCAAAATACCTATCACTCCTGCCTAGTCATGCAGGGGCTTCTTTGCAACTTCCTTGCAGTCAGGAGTCCTTGCTTCTTGGCCATTCAGGCCCCTCTTCTGCCAGGAGCTCCATTCCTTGCAGCATGCAGTCACCTCCGTACCTGGGCTTATATGCCTTGTAACAGAGGATCTTAGCCCTGTTGCAGAAAAGAGGGGGTCAGGAAAAGAAAGGCAGCGGGGCCCTTTTAAGGCCTGTAACTTTGCAACCCAGAGAAGGGGATGATTACCTGCTGTAAGGAAGGACCCAGCCAGCAGGTACAGGGTGGAGAAAATAGCTGTCAAGGGAAGCCCCAGCTGAACAGGGGAGAGTGAGCAGCTTGCAATAGAGAGGGGGAACAGGGACCCCAAATTGGAGAGGTCAGGCCCTGGACCAGGGGCTCACACTTGCAAAGCTTAGCCTATAGGCAGCCAGCTACGGGACTGAACAGAGGGAGGAGAGGAAGAGTCTGATCACACCTGCACAGAGGGAGCAGGAAGCCTGGTCAGCTTGGCTGATCAAGGTGTTGAAATAGATTTATCCAGGCCTCTAACTTGGCTAAAGAAAAGAGAATGAAGAAAAAAAATTGAAAAAGATGCTGATGCTGTATGTTTAAGAATATTCTAAGATAAGAAAAACCCTTCTGCTTTATTATGACTTTTACAGTTCTTTGGGAACAAATGTTCTTCCTTTCCTAAAAACAAAAAAGGTGACAACAGTTCTCAAAACAAAATGTGTTGCTGAGCAAGCAACTGTTATGATCTACCTCTGACTCTCTTCTCAAGGTTGCTTTGTTTAAATCATGTGTCTGTTCTCACAATTTTAGGTACAGAATCCTCCCTACGGCCGTTTGTCTGAGTGCCATTAAACTCAGACTGGGTCTGTGAATTCTAATACCAAACACAACGCGGGGGAGACCTGTAGGGATGCAGAGCAGAAACCCCTCCAGCCAGGAGAGCTGCTGCCTGGGAGGAGAGATGTTCATCAAGCCAGAATGAAGGATTAAGTGCCTGGGAAGAGGGGTCTGGGGAAGCAGGGTATCCCGAGGCCCATGGGCTGGTTTAAGAGCTCAGTATGGGCCTGATCACTCTTCTTTTTCTTTTTTCTGCTCATGACAATAGTAACACCCAGTGGAACAAGGTGAGGAGGAGGAGAGGAAAGGAGGCTGAACATCAGAGTGCCCAGTATGCTGTGATTTTTTTCCCTGTGGTTTGTAGGGCAGTTGTTTGCTTTTTGGACTTACCTTTACAGTTTGGGGGTGAAAGACCTGGGAGAAGGCCAAAACCCAGGCTAGCCAGAGCCCAGACAAAAGGCTGACTGGAGCCCAGCAAGGCTGGGCATCTACCCACCAATGTAAAGGGGAGCAAGAGAAATAGAGAGGGGACAAAGCCCCCCATGGCTCCATCATACTTGGGGCTGGGGACAGGATAGGAAGACAAGGTGCCTACAGCCTAGGCTTTGGCTGCCAAAATACAGGCTCTCAAGAAAGCATATCAACTAACACCAAGATGTGACAGCTGAGAGAGAGAAAAGGGACCAGAGAAGGTAGCCAGGTACTGTCCCACTGCAAGGGGGAGCCCAGTTGTCCCCAGAAAAGTAATCTATTAGAGCCTCTGACCCACAACTTCTGCCCCAGGCCTGTCAATCACTGGCTGCACTGTGCTGGCTATGCTTGGGGCAGGCAGCCATTATATGAAGGGCCCTCTGCCACTATCGGTTTCTCCATGGGCCTTTCTCTCTCCTTCAGCGATGGAGAGAAGGAGGGGCCCCATAACAAATATATACCCTTTGTTTTCTGAAGGCAGACTATAGAAAGACCTGGGTCATGGTCAGGATCTAGCTCTGTCATGGACAGACTATGTTGCAAAATGAGAGAGAAGCTGACAGCCATTTTGTAATGCAGCATTTTCATTCCTCTATTCTGGCAACGAAGGATTGCCTCCCCTATTTAAGACTTGCACCCCAATTCTGGAGGGCCAATTTTTGGGGGGAAATGTTGTATGTAATATACAAGTAAATGCAGTACCCATCAATATTCCCTCCACACTGCCTGTGCTTTAGCCTGTAGTTGAATTGAACTTCCCCTATAAAGGCAGCTGTGATGTGTTGCAGGTCTGATCACTGGAAATGAGAGTAGGGAATCCAGTAACTCCTGTGCTTTCAGTGTACCTTCTGGTGAGTTCAGTATTGAGAAGGAAGCTTATTGATTTAACTATGCAGGGAACAAAAACCAGACCTTAGAGGCTAGACATGAAGTGGAGAGGAGATGAAAACTGGAAGTTTTGAGGAGAGACTGGTACTTCCTGTGAAAGGAGATTAGAAACTAAGAAAGAAGTAGGAGGAGACACTGAGCCCCAATAAGGAGCAATGTGGAATCATTCAGGCTGCCTGTGCCAGGAAATTTAGAGAAGGCACTACTGGGCAAGAAAAGGGGGTGGAAGTCATGAAGACAGATCCAACAAGGAGCTAGGATGCAGGGGAAATTTGGACTGGCTGGACAAAGACACTAGGATAAGAAGATGGAGAGAATGATAATAATGAATCTGGACCTACTCAGGATATGCTATGTAACAAAAAAGACCATTGCATGTACATGACCTGTAGTTCATTTGGTTCAGAAGTTGGAAGGAGCGTAGTGAAGGAGATGGAGGACCAGCTCAGTCTCCCATTCAAGTGCTAGTCAGGCCCCGGGTTGCTTTGGTTCCAAGGGGAGACAACATCAAGTGTATTCAATCAAGCATGAATGTGCTTCTCCATGACCACAGTAAATACTGGTCAATTTGCCTAGGAATAATTCACCACAGTGGTTTCATTTCCACTGGAATAATTCACCGCTGTGATTTAATGTCCTGCTGTACTGATTCCCCACCTGATTCCCCTTCTCATCCTGCCCAGTTGTCAATTCTTGATAATTGGCCACTGCTGGATGATTCATCATTATTGCATTCCCCTTGGAATGACAAATTAACCAGGTTTTACTCTATTTGTTCCTTTCCAACATCCCCAACTGCAGAACTGCCCTTTTCTAAGAACTCCCTCCCCCAGCATTATTTTCTGGCACAATTAAATAACTCTAGTCAGAAAACAGCTATTTTGCAACTGCAGCTTCTGAATGCCAGTTCTCCAGTGGGTAAGTACTGTGTTTTCCTCCAGTTTTATTGTTCTGTTTGCCACATGTTCGCAGTTTTGTGCATTTTTGATGACTTATGAATACTCAGAAACATAGTAGATAGAAGAGGTGAATTCCTTCAGTGAACCGCTGCAGAAGACTCATGGGGGTGTGGGAGATGAGTAGCATCTATAAGGGTTAATATTAAGAAATAAATATTTGCCAACATAAACCATGTAATTACCACAACAATTACCTAAGCCAGCAGTTCCCAACCTTGGGGTTGTGACCCCATTTGGGGTCGCAAAGATAAAAAAAAAACCCGGTGGTAAAGACACTCAACAGTGTTGACAGATTATGATAAAAATCACAGAAAAATGTGGGAAATGGTGGGTTCCCCTTGCAAGCTGGCAGAGTTGCAGCCTGCAAGGGGCTGGTTGAGACTGGGGGAAGCAAGAGGAGGGCAATTGGGCAGGGCATGTGTCAGCTAGGTAGTGTGGAGAATAGCTCCTGCAGCAACCTCCAGGTAAATCTAAGGGGGAGGGAAGATTGAGGCCCCCATGCAGAGGGAGGGAGTGGGGTAGGGCTGAGACTGGGGGCACTGCCCAGGCAAGCTGGTACATGGGGCCTGGGGTTGGGGGAGCAGGATGGAGCCACAGGCAACTCATCTAGGGGCTGGCTTTCCCAGGGAGGGAGGCATGGGGGGCACATGCCCCCCAGACTTGTGCATGAGGTGGTGGCAGATGCAGGCTGCTCATTGCAGGCTCAGGACTCCCCACTGAGCTGCCCTCCTACCTGCTGGATCACCCTCCCCACAATAATATTCTTTGTTCTGCTATAGTCTCTAAAGCAATGACAGCAATTTCAATCACTGTCTCTGTGCCAATGATGATATCCTTGATAAATAGCCCAGGCTTTGTTTTAATTCATAGCATTGATGGTTTGTTTTAACCATCTTTCATGAAGCCAGTAGGACCAGCAATATTACTAGGAGACAAGAGAAATAATTATAGAAAGCAGGGATGGATTAACTGCAGCTGGGGTCCAGATTATCAGTATTGTTAATTTTCCATTCCCAAATCTGATGACAGCTGGCTCTGTCCACTGTCTTCTTCACTGATAGACATATCTGGCAAGGATAAAAGCCTGATTTAGACAAAAGGGCAGGCCTGATTTCTCACAACATTAAGAGAAGCCAGTGGGACCTACTGATGTTCAGGGCCTTTCAAAATTGGGCCCTTCCTTCTATCTAAATCGAGCATGACTTTTTCTTGCTGATGCCAAATCTTCCCAAAGCCTGCTTTCCACATGTCTTGCTCTATTCTGCAGATACCTCTACATGTCTATTCTCCTTCCCATTTATCTTAGTCCCCCAGAATACTTGTTTCCCCCTCCCCTTCTACAAATGTTCCCACCCTCCTCTCTGTCTCTAACAGATCCTCACCTACACTTCAAAGGCCTGTCTTGACCTGTGGTACTATCAGAGGTGGATCCAGGATTTTGCAAAGGGGGATGTGGGAGCAGCACCCCTTGCTTCCAACCTCCGGAGTCCAGACTAGTGTAGGCAGACCCAGCCATAGGAGCATCTGTAGACTTTTAAAAGTCCCTAGCAGGTGAAAATCCCCCCATTTCTCTTCATGTTCAAAGGCACATCTCTTCCCCCCCTGCCTACCCCTCCCTCAACCTCCAACCCACTCCCCTGCCTGTTGCTACTACTTTTTCCACTTCAGGGCAAGGAAGCTCCAAAACTAGGTGGGCTGAGTTGGGGCTGGGCTCAGCTGGGGAGGGGACAGTGGCAACAGGGTATCTGAAGAGTAGTTCCCCACAATCTAGCTCTGGAGTGGGCACACTGCTGCTGTCCCCATCCCCAGCCGAGCCCAGCACCTACACAGGGGACAAGAATGGCTGTTGTGCATCCCTGCCCCTGGGACAGTAGAGAAAGGCAGACGAGGGATGGGGAAAAGTTGGGGGCATGTCTTTTGAGTAGGAAGGGGAAGTGAGGGATGATTTTTACCTGCTTTAGGGACCTTTAAAGTCCCTGGAAGGCTCCCATGGTGCAGCCCCATTGAAAATGGGAGTGCAGCTGTGCCCTGCTCTGGATCTGCCTTTAGGTACTACCCTTCTGACCTTAATTAAACAGCTCAAGCTGCCTACTGCTGAGCCTTTTGATTGTGCTGCCCTTCAACTATCTGCTAGTTACCATTCTGAAATGAAAAATGTTGCTACTCTGAGTTAGGGAGTGTTACAAGTTCGCCATATCCCAGTAATGCACAGAAATATGTTGCGCTAAGCTCAAAGGAGAGGTGATAGAGGCAGGAAGGACTGAGGGTCAGAAACCACCTCTTCAGGCTTGCACCTGTCATCTAGTCCTGCCTGAGGTGTGTTGTTCCTTTATAAGGCTTTTCTAAGTGCAGAGGCCTCTTTGTGAGCATCTTTCCTGGATGTGGATTCAAGCTTGATGCACCTGGAGAGGAAGCTGAAGAAAATATGAAGGAACTATAATAGAGTAAAAATAATTAAGGACAAGGTAATTTAATTTTAACTTTTTTCAATTGTAATGGCATTCAGTTCAGAAAACAGAAAAATTCAGCCACAAGAATGTGATAGCTATAAAAGAAGCCATGATGACTGAATGTTTTCTGCTAGCTAATTGTGTTATCTTTACTTCACAGTTTAAATGAATTTCATCCATTCTAAACATCTTGCAATCTTAGAAGTTACTAAGACCTTTTTCTTCTAGGCTGACTTTTTATGGCTACCACAGCTTTATATGGGGAGTTATTTTTTTACTAGCTTGACTTATTTTACACATGATTTGCTGGCAGACTTTCGTTCTATGTGCATTAGCTCCAAATAATTTGGCATGGTCTTCTTAAGTGTCATTTTTTCCCTTGCTTCTGTGGCCAACACAGACTGGAATGACTGGGGGGTGGGGAGGAGGTGAAAGAACACTTCATCTTCTTCCATAGCCAACTGTCTGGCTGATTTAGAAGCAGTATTGATGGTCTCCTAAGAGAGTCCTATCTAGCACTGCCAGTTAATCTGTCTCATATGGTGTGGGGGTGGAAAGGGGGAAAGGGATATTCAAAACTCTCCCCCATTCCACAAAACAATACTTCCAGGAATAACTGAAGTGTTGGCTATAATGTATGGTGAAGAACCCTTCTGTAATAAATGATCCCTCCTTGCAATAATGGAAAATTTATAGCAGTCCCTACCTGTTGAGAAAACTGACTAGTAAGCGTAATTTACTTAGACCACAGTCTGCTTTCTGAGCATTAAAGAAATAAATTAAAGAAAGCATCTCCAGTCTAAATTAAACTGCATAGACTAATGTAAATACATGATTCCAATATATCTGCAACGTGAGAGACTGTATATCTAACAATCCTTTTGCTCAATTCTATGAGCATCCCAGAAGTAGACTACTGATCACATATTTAAATTATGCTAATAAACACAACTACTGCCAACACTTGAGATTTTGTTTGCTAGTAAAATTTGTTAGTCTGGTTTCCTGACCATTCGTTTCCTGTTTTTAAAAAAAATACCCTTAATTTTATAAAGCTTGACAGGCTATTTCCTTGAGCAATGCCAAAAGCACCATTTTATCCTTGAAGCATCTTAATGTTTTAATGTATTCTTCACTATTAATAGAAATAAAATTACTGATAAAGACAGGTTATACTGTACTGTATTTCATTCACTAAATCTCCTTAATAAAGTTTCTGGAAAAAATATTAAATAAGTGGATTCACTGACTCTTTAACTCTGAAGATGGCCTTAGATTTACTATATGCAAAATAAGATTTAGTATGTGTTTGTAGTTGATGTTTGAGAAGTGGGAGGCTAAAATCAGTTTCTGAACACAACTTTATAATATTGTTACAATGGATGCTAAAATCAGTTATTAGGTAGTGTTAGAAATAGAAAATTCAGATTGTCCATGAGTCAAATATCGCCTTTCATATATTTACACTACTTGTTTTTTAAAAAACAACAACGTCTATGCAAACAACAATATGTAAAGATTTTTAAAGACACCTGAGGTATGCAACTTCCACTGAATTTTGGTACCTAATTCCATTAATCCCTCTGAGAGATCCTTAGCAGTGTATGGTCTATTCTAAATCTATCCTTTTCTCAGACAAGCCCTGGTCCTCATTTGCAGTAAAGTACCGGTCATATTTAGCCTTCTGTAAATAATAATAACTGTAGTTCATAGAAGTTTGGGTCAGAAGTGACCTTATCAGATCATTGAATCCAACCCCCTGCCCTGGGCAGGAAAGAGCACTGGGGTCAGACAGCCCCAGCCAGGTGCATGTCTAGCCTCCTCTTAAAGACCCCCAACATAGGGGAGAGCACTACCTCGCTTGGAAGCCCATTCCAGATCTTGGCAACCCTTACCATAAAGTTCTTTCTGATGTCTAACCTAAATTTGCTGTTTGTCAGTTTGTGGCCATTGTTCTCAATTACTCCAAGGGGTGCCCAGGTAAATACAGCATCTTCTATTCCTTGCTGTCCCCCCAGTGAATCTGTAGGCAGCCACAAGATCACCTTTCAGCCTTCTCTTGTGGAGGTGGAAGAGATCCAGGGCCCTCAATCTCTCATTATAGGGGGTTGCCTGCATCTGAGTCGCCCTCTAACCATCTGAGTGGCCTTCTTCTGAACCCTCTCGAGGTTGTCCACATCCCTCTTGAAATACGGCCCCCAAAACTGGATGTAGTACTCCAACTGTGGCCTCACAAATGCTGCATAAAAGGGAAGTATCATCTTCTTGGACCTGTTTGTCATGCACCTGCTAATGCATGATAAAGTGTAGTTAGCTTTACTGATCACTTCCTCACATTGATGACTCTTGTTCATCTTGGTGTCAACAGTGACTCCAAAATCCCTTTTCTTTCCTGTGCTACTGAGAAGATCGTTCCCTAGCCTGTAAGCGTGCTGGTGATTCCTTCTTACTACATGCAGCACCTTGCATTTGTCTTTATTGAACCACATTCTATTCTGTTCCACTCATTTTTCCAGCCTGTCCAGATCTACCTGGATTCCTTCCCTACCCTCTGGTGTGTTAACTTTACCCCATAATTTGGTATCATCTGTGAATTTAGACAGAGTGATTTCCATGCCCTAATCCAAGTCACTAATGAAGACCCTGAACAGCACCCGTTGAAGGACCAAGTCTTATGGGACTCCACTGCCCACATCTTTCCAGGTCGATACCAACCCATCCACCACTACTCCCTGGGTGTGAACCCTAAACCAATTTGCCACCCACCTGACCACGTAATCATCTATGTCACAGTTGCTCAGTTTATCTTTAATTTTTGTTGCCAGCCTAAGTTCTAATCCTGTTTTGGCCTTTCTGACTGCCTCCCTGCATGTGCGGGCCAAGTACGTATACTCCACCTAGGTAGCTACCCCCTGCTTCCACAGCCTATATACCTATTTTTTTGCCCCTAAGCTTTACCTGGACTTCCCTGTTCAGCCAAGAGGGTTTCTTGGCCTCTTTGCCCCCTTTTATGTGCAATGGGATTGTTTCCTTCTGTGCCCATAGGATTGTCACCCATGCCCAAAGACCACCCTTCATGGACATTTCCAGGCATGACCACTAGCACTTCTGTCCACCTAAGACTTGTGTGAAACAAATTCCCCTATGAAGAGTGAACCATTTTGAAATCTGTCAGATCCACAGTTTCTTGTTCTCCCTTCCCACCCTTCTCACCCCCAACATCCCAGAAACCATTTGAGTTTTTTAATCCCCAGTTCAGTGGTTAATTCTACAATATCCATGAGGTTGGTGCTAGCTTCAGGGGGACACTTTGCAGAAGATACCTGCACAGTGAAGTCCAAGATAGAGGAGCATAGCTGCGTTAGGTTGAGTATGTAAAAGGTTATGAGTTCAGCAAGAAGATCAACATTGAACATGCATTTCAGGACCTTTCAAAGTGATTCTCATTCCTCAGAATTGGGGCCGGCCCACAATTTTTGGGTCCCCCTGACATGAAGAAGCCAGTGTTGGGGCGGGGGGGAGGGGTGGCAAGTGGCTGAAGAAGCCAGTAGCAGCAGCATGAACAGTGGCGGGGGGGGACAGCGAGGAGGCTTGAACACTTCCATCTTTAAGCAGAGGACAATAGCAACAAGTTGGTCATTGCCAGCTGCCTCTGCATCCAGTACTACTATGCAACCCCCAAAATTGAGCTGAAACTGTCTCGGAACCCATCTTTTCTGTTGACAGAAGCAGGGAGAGGGGGAATGGAGGAGGAAGAGGAGGCAACTGCACTGGCTATCCTGATTTAGAGTCGGATACTACTTTTGATCTTCCCTTCCTAAAACAATCTGCAGTTGTTCCCTAGGCATTTTCCAACGATCTTTTTGGAGGCCAGTAAGGCTAGCAAGTAAACAACAAAACCTGTACACCTGGTAAGTGAAACTCAGGTTCTTTTTTCTTTTTTTGCTTTAGATCTTTTTCACACATTCAGGTTGGAGGACAGGTTTTCCAGCTGGGAAGCTGATAGCTCTGAAGCTTTGGAAGTCTTCTGCTTCCTCAGAGTACTTCACAATTCAAAAGAAAACCCTGTAAAGAGGGTTTTCTCTATTACAACCTCCTACCAACCCTGCACCTCCCTAGAAAGCCTCCTAGTCCACCAAGCAGTGTGAAAATACCCCACCATACTGTAACATTTCCTAACTTTGAATTGGCCAAATTACCAATCTGTTTGGTTGGATTTAGACATAGGTGTGCAAACCAATGCAGTACCAGAAACAGTGATATTGCAACTGAAAGAGAAAATGGTGAGCAACAGACAGTAAACGAATACATCTCAAGGCTAAAAAATGGTGAACTTAATCCATGGAAATTAATGTATTCATAGATTAAATATTGTAAAAGATTCAATATATATTAGTACCAGAGGGAGGAACACTCATCATTGGGCCTGTACTATATCAAGATCTTTGTCTTTTCAAGTAGGTGCACTTTTAGAATGGCAGGGGATCAAAACAGCTGAGGATGTCTGAGGACATCTTCTGCTGGATAAGGTAATTTATGCCCCTAGGAAATTTTCTGCTTACCTAAAGCAGAAGTTAAAAGAACCAGCATACGCTAACATATTCCACTATCTAAAAAGGAAGTAATTCTGTGAAAGATGGCCAATGCCAAATATTTGGCAGCAACTGATACGTCAGAAGGTTTTGGGAAGATATCCTTTCAAAATCAGAGCACATATCTGTGCACAGCTTTAACACACCATTGTGAAGATACTTTCTTCAGGCTATCATTTTGTTTGTGTTCAACTTCCCAGATGGTGCGTAGGGTACCAAGGATTACAAGGATAAGTAAGTGACAGGATAGGAGGGGCCCTCTGTCACTATTATAGACTAAACCAAGAAGCATCCTAGTGCTAACAAAAAATTAATGTAAATTTCCTCAAACAGGAAAGGAGGCTTTGGGCTTAAGGCATGGGCATATAGTGTTTCATGTCTTTCTTTCTGGAAAACTTACGTTGGCTGAAACTAACCATAATCTACATATTACCACTGCCAAAAGGGGCCTAGAAAACACCCTCCAAATCACAGAGATTTACTTTTTCAGCTACAAATGTATGAATTCCAAAGATAATAGAAGCCTATGAGTGATTTGGTAGTTGCAGATATTCTTAGAACAATTCTGAACTAGATTATGTATGTGTCAATCTGATAAACACCTACACAGAGCTACAAAACCCCAACAGCTTTAGCATTATATAGGATTTTATTTAAGGGAACCATGTTAGTGATTCCAAAGTAAGGGTGATTTCCAGGTCAGATTTTAATTTTTCTCCATATGCAGCATGTGAATTTATGGTGGGCTTGAAAAGAAGCTGGTTATCATTTCCTAAAATTGGGGTTGTTGCTTTTCTGGCCTTGGCCTTGTTCATAATGTTCCAGCACAGTGATATTCCAGCCATAGCCTGCGTACTGGGAAATGGTGTAGCTCAGGACTCCCCTGAACTCAGAATTTACTTGGAGCCAAGAGATCTGCTTCATTCCTTGTCCAGACTCTTAACTGATGTCTTCTGTAAAGACATGAGCTTCTGATAATGACTGATTCCTGTTAGTGCATGCGAGTCTCTGAAAGGCATAGCCATACACACTTTCCTTTCCTAGATGAACATAACAATAGCAACAATTTACCATCAATAGAAACATAATTCAGAATGTCAAAACACTTACACCCAACCTATTAACTATACTGGAGTTATGGAGGCCAGCAGTTGCCAATCTAAACCTCATAGTTCCCTATAAACTATTGTCCATTGTCACATATTACTATGTAAGTGTCAGGGACTCTAGCAGACAGTAGGGGTGGGCGAAGCAGGCAGTATTCGATTTGGATTCGGATTCTGCCTGATTCAAGGGTCAGTGATTCGATTAACTGATTTGGATCCCTGTCCCAATTTGGTTCAGCTGAATCTGAAGATTCAGTTCTGATTCAGAGGATCACTGGTTCGGCCATAGACACAGCTTTATATGTTTTCTTTTTTTTTTCCTATATACCTGGAGGTACCAGGTGCGGCTTGTGAACGCTGAGATGGAGGGACGAATGGAGTGTCCCATGCCCCCACTCCAGCTTGATGATCAGTCATGGGGGGACCCCAGGTGCCTCCCAGACCCAGGATGCACCAGTTGCTGAGCCGGAGGGTGAGGGAGGCAGGGGGTCCTTTGCATGCTCCATGGTGGACCTGTAAGTGGACTGTAAGTACTTCTGGTCCACTCCTGGGTCCACCGCTGAGCACGGAAGAGACCCCACCATGCTTCCATGGGATGCTTCCTCTGCCCCACCATCTCAACATTCACGAGCCACAGCTGGTACCTCGAAGTATGTAGGAAAAACATAAAGCTGTGTCTATGGCCAAATCCTTAAATCCCTCCGAATCAAATCAGAAACTTCCAATTTTATTCAGAGAGATTAATGGGTCTTTGGATTTGGAGTTCAGCTGCTGAATTGAGCCAAATCTCCCCCGAATTAAATTAGCAATCAAAGTTTTCCGCAGCCCTAGCAGACAGCCTAACTGGGGCTTATTGCCTAAGCAGCTACACCTTCCTTGAGTCCCTGACAGACAAATTAACCCAGATAATTAACCAATTAGCTTCGGGATTTTGCTGCTGAGAGCTCAGTTTACCCATTTAGTCCCACCTGTGGCTGCCTTCAAGCCAGTCAAAAGATCTTGCCTTAGTCTGCTTTGGCAAGGGCCCTGGTTTCTGACCCTGGCTTCAGCTCTGTTCCTGGACTTTGGCTTTGGATTTTCCTGTGGATCTGTTTCCTGGTTCATGACCCTGCTTGGTTCTGTTCTTGGACTTTGACCTGTGGATTATCCCTTAGACTTGGTAACTCACCATCTGATTCCTGGGCCCTGACCCTAGCCTGTCTGCAGACTCTGCCCCGGGTTTCTTTCCAGATTTGGTAATTTGTCTCCTGAACTCCGACCTAGCCTCTGCCTTCCCTCAGTGGCCTAACCATTAGGCCAGACCACTTATGACCCACTCCCTTACAATAAGATGTATGCTATGTCTGGTGAAGATGTATTTGATTATATATGAACAAATGTTTGCAGTAAGGTTATCTCATAAGAGACAGAATAAGTCTTGGACAAATACATAGTGATTTGTTTTTTCTCAAGCCAAAAGAAATAAATATGAACCTTCTTTTTCCCATATTTTCCTATACCACTGCCACAAACTGTTTTGTCCAACTTCTTCACCTGGCTTTTTGGCCCATAGGTTAAGCCCTAACAGCTTCCTCAATGTTGCTGGGGTTTTTTGTGGTACCTATCAAACATTTCTGGCTCTTCTCTCTGATTTTTAAATCTCTAACTGATCTTTCTGTTTTCTTTTAAAAATATACTGTTATCTAACACCTTTGTGTCCCCTATACATCAACTTTAATTTGAAAGGGCCTCAGACTAGTGATTAGCATAATATGTTGTATAATCTAGAACCAAAAATGTATTCTACATTTTAAAAAATGTAGATAAAACATTAACATAAAATACAAGCATTTGGCCTTTGAGCTATCAAGTAGCTAAAAAGCACTGAAGCATATTAATTGAAAAATAAAAAATGCCTTGCTTATTAGTAATGTTCATATCCTATATATAAAAGTGCAGGAGCAGAGAGAGAAAAGAACACACAAGGCTGACACAACTGACTCAAGAGGAGCATAATATAGCAGGAATATAGTACTGGTTTGGTGTAACATGGCCAAATAGGAATGGGAGATTCCCATTTTCCAACTTCTTTCTTGCCACCTTGTAGAATTCCTTGGAGGTAGGATAAGGACTATATCTTATAGGTCTGAGCAATAGTGCAGGGTAGAGTTGTATCCTTTAGAAACTCCGAAGGGTCTAGGTGCGGTGTTGCATATGGTTAGATGTAAGGAAGGTAGCTGCCTTTCATTCCAATGCACTCAACTGGTATATCATCAGTTTTATCCGCTCAGCTTAATTAAGTGGGGTTTCATTGTTGTTGTAGCCATAACAGTCCAAGGAAAATGTGAAGGGTTGTTTTTTTGTTTTTTTTTTTTTTTTATGACATAATTTTATTGGACCAATTGTATAGTTGGAAGAGATGTTAGACAAACTGTCGTGCTCTTTCATGCAACTGGGAAAGAAGTAGATATAGCCATGCAGCTGTATCAATGATGTTTTAGAGGACTGATCTTCAGTCATTCTTAATCAGTTAAGAAAGGAAATATTTGGGAAATTGAAAAGAACTGACAAAATGTTACTTGGATATCTCTGAGACAAGTCATGCTTTAAAAATATTTTGGGTTCCTCAGGAATAGAAGGAATTGTAGATATAGGAGATTATTATTTACTTTAGTAATTATTGCATGTATTGTCTAATAGCCCACAAGAATGTGTTGTAATTGTGCATCAATAGCCATGGTTGAATGTTTTTACTGAAAGAAGAATCCCATGTATGAGCTCTGTGGAACAGGGCCTGTTTATATCTGTTTGCAGAACAGTTGTTCTGCTCTACACATCTAGTTAAAGATGCTAACCTAGCTGAGACCTTAAGGTGCTACGGCAATATAAATGGTAAATGATAATACACCCACACAATGTGCTTGGTTAATGAAATGCAGGTGGCCAACCAACTGCCTGTCAGGCCTGAAGAGCCATGTGAACGCCACTAACTGCCTAGAGATTATGATGATGAGCAGGATGTGTGAGGGAGTAGCAGTATTCCAATGAAGGGAAGATGAATCACTAGAAGACATTATGCTCTAATGTACACGAACCTAGGATTTGTTGTTCATTTCCCCAGAAGGTTCCCTTTTATTAGGCTGACCTTTCAAACTGCTATATACATAAGATCAATTATTTTGATTTTTGGAGCATGTGTCCTCCTCCACCCGTCCAGCCTCCCTAGAGCTCCGGTACTGACTAGTGGAAGAGGATTTATATGCCAAACAGATGTTGGAGAAGGATTCCCCGCCCCACACCACCACTCCACATTGCAGAAGCAAAGGACAGTGCAATGAAGTGAACATTAAACTGTAGTCATCTCCTGATTGTAACTTACCAAGTCCCTTGGTTTTACCCATGTCAAGAATAAATGTGGCACTATTTAGATATATTTCCATTTAGTATTGTACATGAAGAGTTTCTCTCAAGATATTGGTGAAAGATGAGAGAAATGCCAGCAAATGGTCTGTGTGTGCATTTTGAAAGTAGAAGAATCTAAAAAAAGGGATAAAGGATGAAATGCATATTACTGATGACAAAAGTGAAGATGTAGGGGGCTTTCATTTTTATCATTGGAAAAAAATATGTGGGTGAAGAAAATGAAATTATAGTGCTGGCTGCTACCCTGAAGGATTTTGTAGTCTATTGACTTCAGTAAAACTAGGGGCTATCATCCTATTTCCAGATGATTTACTATACATGGATCTGCAATGTTTTAACTTCTCGCTCTCCACTCTGGGGAAAAAGAAATAATGCTGCTTTTGTGAATGCTGTAAAAAGATGTGACAGCAACTAGTTATGATGATGGGGGGTATTAATTGGCTAATCTGGGATGTTTTAGCTAATGTGGGGGGGGGGCGGGCATTTTATTTTACCTATCTTTATGTAATCCAAGTTGCCATGGAATCCATATCTTGTAACAGCAATTAAAACAAGTGTGAAATTGTCTCAGAAATATGTAATCCATTAATAATGATTTAGTTTTATCACAGTTGACCTAGGTTTCACAAATCATGTAAACAGATCTTCCACTGTGGATCTGAAAGGTTACTCAGCACAGGCTCTTGCTTGTTCCATAGATGAGTCCCTTCATCTGAGTATGCCTTGCTACTTGTCTTGGACAAGACTGCTGTTAGACATTTTTTACTTATTTCAATGCATATGGTTGCAATTTGTTCTGTGGTAAAGATTGAGTGAATAATTCCTTTAAAGTATTATGAAATTCTAGCTCCACTAAAGCCAATGGGAAATTTTCCATTGGCTTCAGTAGAATTAAGATTTCAATCTATATTCAGGTGATCATTACATACAGAGCTACAAAAATGTTGACGTCTGACCTTCCACTTGATTTTTTTTTTTTTTTTTTTTTAAGAACTTTGTTAGATGAA
>NW_017729032.1:231384964-231389182 GCF_001723915.1 Gavialis gangeticus
CTGACCTTCCACTTGATTTTTTTTTTTTTTTTTTTTAAGAACTTTGTTAGATGAACACCTTGCTGGGGTCGTTTGACCCCAGTACTCTTTCCTGCCACGGCAGGGGGTCGGGCTAGATGATCTGCTAAGGTCCCTTCCGACCCTAGAAACTATGAAACTCTAGAATCCAGACCAATAGGAACTGTGCTGTGAGAATTCACTTCTCTTTGGCCATGTCAGAGCTATATGATATTAACGACTATCTATCACTGCTTTCAATCACAACCAGCCTAGAATAAACTTAAAATATAGTAACCTAGAGAAGAAAATCACCATGTCTGCTTACCAGTCATCTAAAGAGATGCACAGAAAAGGGTTCTATGCCACCAATATCACTAAATAATCATGCTTATGCAGATTCAAAAGCAATGTTGTGAATCAGAAATAAATTTTGTAGATAAAAGGCTCATTTCCTACATAAGGCTGGCTTTATTAACAAAAAAATGCCAAAATTGTCACTGAGGATGAATTCACAGCTTTATTCCAGGACAGAATTTCATTCCATGCAGTGAAATTCATTTGAAGTAATGTACAATTTTATAGTTAACAGAATGAAAAGATAAAAATTCTGCCTCTGTTCCCAGCCTTTCCAATGAGACTAATGATGCTTACTGCCTTTATAAAGCACTTTGAGATATACGGATGAAAAGTATTATAGAAGAACTGGCTGGCAGTAGCAGTGGTGGTAATGTTATAAAAAATAAGGACTTTGCATGGCAAGTCACTAGTTTGATTATTACTACCTAACCTGGGTCCAAGCTGCAAAATTCTGATCCAACAACTCCAAGAATTGTAGATAATCAAATTCAGCATTTGGGGTCTGGACCTATTTCTTATTTCAAAAAACAAAACAAAATGGAAAAGCCTATTTCTTTTGAATATAAGATATCTGTCCTTTGGTCACAGATGTGCAAATCCATGGGAGCCTGACTGACAATTGCTCCCAATTTGGAAGTCCTAGAAACAAATGCTTCACTTTTGATGACTCAGAAACAGAAAATTAGGTTTCTTCACATTGTCCTAAAATGGACCTCTGGACAGAGACCTAGCACAATAATTTTTGCCCAAGGGAAAACTTAGTGGAATTTGTATAAACTACTCCAGTATCATAATAGCATTACTGGTGTTTGACAGTAATCAGTAATATGTTCCACACAAACAACAGCCACATAAATGTAATGTTAAAAGTCTGTCTTATGAGGGCAAAAAAAAAAAAGACAAGTTAAAACCTAAAATTCTATTCAACACTCAATGTCCTGATCCCGTGACACTGACCTCATTGCCTTAAATAAAAACCTGAGAGTAATAGATGTAAGATCAAGGTGTAAGGCAGGGGTATCAAACTCATCTGGTCCTGCATGGTGTTAATCCATGGGCCAGATTGGGCCCATGATTCCTCCCCCCAGCATACTGGATCTGGTGCCCACTTCAGTCAATCTGGGACCTGCAGTAACTGAAGCAGTTGGAACAGGTATGACACAGCACAGTCTGGCCAGGGGCATGTAGTGTGGATTCCAGACCAGCTGGAGTGGGCAGTGCACTTCATGCAGTGTTGCCCCAGCTGGACTGCACCACACATGAGACCTGCTCTGGGAATTATGTTGCAATGACACCTTCTCCAGCATGGGTCCTGGAGCTGCCAGGGCAGTCCTGGAGCAGGCACCACATGGCGCAGTCTGGCACAATGGGTAGCACTTCTGGGATCCACACAACATGCCCCTGGCCGGAATGCACTATAGATGGAGCTTATTCCACTCTGTTTTAACATTTCTGCTGCTCCAAAGGTTTTTATTGGTTTTTTTTTTTTTGAATTTCAATGTATTTGGCAGACGACTGTAAATGATTGTTTTCTTATTAAGAATGAGCTCTGTTTGAAGAAATTCAAGTTATAAATATTGATATCCTTTGCTTCAAGAAACTAAGATGAAGTAGGAGGGTTGTAGGTTGTAGCTGTGTTGGTCTCAAGACGTAGGCAGACAAGGTTCTTTGGGTGGGAAGACTTCTAAAGATGATGTGGGAGACTTTTATAAAGATATAAAACTCAGTGTATGTCTGAACTAAAATCTCATCTGGGGCATGTAGAGTAGATGTGCCTGAGCTAGCTCTTAACTGGCTAGCCTGAGTACAGATAGCATGCTAGCCATTCTAGTCATACAGCAGCATGGAGTTGCTGTATCAATAGCTGAGCTGGCTCGCTGCAAGGTTATACTGAGGTGACACTAGGGTCATAGCAGTGAGTGTTATATAGACATACTTGGAGATCAATATCAGTGATTTTGATCTCACTGTTTCCTTTTCTTAGCTAATGCTGGAGCAGAGAAGACATTCCGCTGATGTGGGTTGGTGTTTATGGGCTTAATGCAATAAGAGTCTCTCAGAGAGAACTCACTTATTACTTGAATAGATTAGATTCTGTCAGCATTGTCATAATGAACACCTATTGTCTTGGGTTTAAAGCTGGGCCATGAGAAACAAAAATTCCTTTTGTCAGTAATTTGGTAGAATTTTAATCTTAAGATATTAATACTAATATACTAATTCTCTGTTAAACAATGAAGTTTAGCAATTGCCTGGTGGTTTAACGAGCTTGCAGTTTTGATTCATCTATCCAACAAAGCTATATCCTTCCCAAACCAGTCAATCAGAGATGACATCATTTCAAGTCAAAATGATTGTTTGTTGAGAAATGTAAGCCCAAAATACTAAAATTGGTCAGAATCAATACTAATGGAAATATTCTGACATTTTTGGAAGCTTGACCTCATCATTTTTTGTTTGTTTGTTTGTTTTGAGGGTGAGGAATGGGGGGGGGGAGAGGGGAAGGGGGAGAGGGAGAGTTGTTGATTCTTAAAAAAAATTAAGATTCTGATTTCTGTTCCAATTTGAGACAGGTAAAACTTTCAAAATGTTAAAAAAATAATATGATGGAAGAATCACTTTCCACCCAAGCTACAGGAGAATACTCGTTTGCAGTTCATAAGTTTGCAGGCACTCTTCCACCTTATACAAAACTTACTACTGAAGAAAGAGAATATGCAGAGAGGATGGTGTCTTCCATTAGAGAATCTGCTATTTGTAAAACTTTCCCATTTCCTGGGTTAAAGGGAAGTGGGGGGAATCGTGCCTCTTTGGTCTCACTGATAGCTGCCCCACTGGCAGATTGGAGCAGAGGGCTGGGACCTGCCCCTCCCCTGCAATTCTTTCCAAACCTTTTGCCTCCAATCAGGGAGCCAGGGCCAGGAGCTCCCTGCTGCTGGGACAGGGGGACATCATCCTGACCTGGCCTCTGGCATCAGAGCCTGCCCCAGCAGCAGGCAGCTCCCAGGGGAGGGAGCAATCCCCAAGCCCCCACCAGGAGACAACTGTCTTCTGGCTCCATTCTGCCTGCTAGTTCCTGGTCTAGTACCCAGGGGGAGCCTAGAGCTTCTCCTGGCTGCTGCAGGGGGGCAGTGCAGGGTTGGAAGGGGCAGGAGCAGACTGCTGCCATGAGCAGCAAATCTGCTTCCGACTCCCCACAGGGCAACAACATGTGCAGGGTCAGGCCAACTCTCAGGATCTCAGTATTGCGCTTTTAGACAGGAGGGTGTGGCAGAGTTGCACATATACAAACACACGAATCAATTAGGTGCACGCACGCACTCTCTCTTTCTCTCCCAACTCAGGCACATACATATCCAAACCAGCCTAGGCACATGCATACCTATCACCAATTCAACCATATACACACACCAAATATTAAACAACAATCAGTTGTCAATACCCACAGACTCCATTAACATACACGGATCACTAGTTCGTATATCACGCACACAATGACATGTATTCACCAGTTCACACAGATACCACCCACCTACACATATATACAGGTGAGTTCCTAACTTGGATGGTATGGTATGTATGTGTGTGTTTGAGGTACCTGGGGGAAGGTTAAGAAGAGAGAGAAAGCGTAAGGTGTGAAAATTGCTGGAATTGGGATTAGAACCAGAACCTGTTCAGCCTCAGCAAGAGGAGGTTGAGTGGGGATCTGGTGGCTACCTACACACTCATCAGGGGAGATCAACAGCAAATAGGTAGAGCCCTCTTCTCCCCAGCACCACCTGGGGTGACAAGGAACAATGGTAATAAGCTGATGGAGGATAGGTTTAGGTTAGAGATCAGAAGGCAATATTTTACAGTTAG
>NW_017729032.1:231389331-231390019 GCF_001723915.1 Gavialis gangeticus
GGCAGGGGGTCAGGCTAGAAGATCTGTTCAGGTCCCTCCTGCCCCTAGCTACTATGAAACTATGACTAGAGAGAAGCTGGCTGAGGAACTGAGGCTTGGGGTTACTTAAAGTCAAGTGGCCTCAGGGTTACTTAAGGTCACTGGTGCAAGGGAAAAAGCTCAGTGGCAAGGAGGAGACAGCTGGGAGCTTGGGACTGGAAGCTGAGGCAAACAGCTGGGAGATCAGGGGGCAGATAAGTGGTGGCAAGGAGAAAACAGCTGGGAAACAGACAAAAACCCAACTTGGGGTTTCAAAATAACAGGTTTATTAAACAGACAACACATTACACAGCCCCACGAAGTTATTGGTATGCATGCGCACATACACTCACAATGGCAGCAGGAGAAAGAGACTCAGTGGAAGGGTTGGAGTCCAGGTAGGGAAGAGAAACAGAGTCCAAGTCCTTGGTCGAAGATGGGGTGGGGGTGATAGCTACCTATCCAGGCTGGAAAGGGGTCTTTGTCCAGTAGGTGTTGTCCAGAGAGGGGTCGCCTGCAGGACCTCTGGGTGGATAGGTGGTGTGGCATGGGGCTGGTCCAGATGGAGAGGACATCCCAATGAGTCAGCCTTCACTACCCCTTTTTATGGGGCAGACTACCTCTGATCTCCTATGGGGAGGACCTGTCCAGGCAAGGTCAGTCCTGTTCT
>NW_017729032.1:231395019-231398034 GCF_001723915.1 Gavialis gangeticus
CCAACTCAGGCACATACATATCCAAACCAGCCTAGGCACATGCATACCTATCACCAATTCAACCATATACACACACCAAATATTAAACAACAATCAGTTGTCAATACCCACAGACTCCATTAACATACACGGATCACTAGTTCGTATATCACGCACACAATGACATGTATTCACCAGTTCACACAGATACCACCCACCTACACATATATACAGGTGAGTTCCTAACTTGGATGGTATGGTATGTATGTGTGTGTTTGAGGTACCTGGGGGAAGGTTAAGAAGAGAGAGAAAGCGTAAGGTGTGAAAATTGCTGGAATTGGGATTAGAACCAGAACCTGTTCAGCCTCAGCAAGAGGAGGTTGAGTGGGGATCTGGTGGCTACCTACACACTCATCAGGGGAGATCAACAGCAAATAGGTAGAGCCCTCTTCTCCCCAGCACCACCTGGGGTGACAAGGAACAATGGTAATAAGCTGATGGAGGATAGGTTTAGGTTAGAGATCAGAAGGCAATATTTTACAGTTAGGGTGGCCAAAATCCAGAACCAACTTCCCAGGGAAATTCACCCCTACCTTGGGCAAATTCAAGAGGACGTTGGATGATCACCTGTCTGGGGTCTTGTGAACCAGCATTCATTCCTGCCTGTGGCAGGGGGGCAGGCTAGAAGATCTGTTCAGGTCCCTCCTGCCCCTAGCTACTATGAAACTATGACTAGAGAGAAGCTGGCTGAGGAACTGAGGCTTGGGGTTACTTAAAGTCAAGTGGCCTCAGGGTTACTTAAGGTCACTGGTGCAAGGGAAAAAGCTCAGTGGCAAGGAGGAGACAGCTGGGAGCTTGGGACTGGAAGCTGAGGCAAACAGCTGGGAGATCAGGGGGCAGATAAGTGGTGGCAAGGAGAAAACAGCTGGGAAACAGACAAAAACCCAACTTGGGGTTTCAAAATAACAGGTTTATTAAACAGACAACACATTACACAGCCCCACGAAGTTATTGGTATGCATGCGCACATACACTCACAATGGCAGCAGGAGAAAGAGACTCAGTGGAAGGGTTGGAGTCCAGGTAGGGAAGAGAAACAGAGTCCAAGTCCTTGGTCGAAGATGGGGTGGGGGTGATAGCTACCTATCCAGGCTGGAAAGGGGTCTTTGTCCAGTAGGTGTTGTCCAGAGAGGGGTCGCCTGCAGGACCTCTGGGTGGATAGGTGGTGTGGCATGGGGCTGGTCCAGATGGAGAGGACATCCCAATGAGTCAGCCTTCACTACCCCTTTTTATGGGGCAGACTACCTCTGATCTCCTATGGGGAGGACCTGTCCAGGCAAGGTCAGTCCTGTTCTACAGGGCTCCAGGTGTTCTTACTGAGCATGTGCAGCCTTGACACAGTGGTCAGTTGCATTATTGGCTTTACTTTAAGCATGTACTTAGGTTGCATTGTCTGATAGCACTTTTTTATCCCACATTCATTTGAATTGCATTCTCCTTTGTATTCAGTGGTTTAGAGGGAAGCAGAAAGGCAGCAAAACCAACTATCCTGTAAAAAAACAAACAACCCCCCCAAAAAAACCCACAAACAAACCCAAGTAAGGTGTGTGGAGCTGACACCGAGTGCTTTCCCTTCTTTCCCTCAATCTAGCAATCCCTGCACAACATTAGAGTACCATGGGAGCATGGCCAGCTGGAGGGGGAGCAGAACTGGCAAGCAGCCTCTCTGTGTGACACACTTCCCTGCCTAAATGGCATTTTTACTGGTGGAAAATATATTGGAAGTTAATGTTGCTTCTCAGAGCCAGGAGAATTTGAAGCTGCAGGGGGAAAGCCAATACGAGGATATCTAAAGAGCAGTAAAACCCAGAGGAGGATGGCGGGACACAGATGGCCTGAGCTGCCTTTTTATGTTATAAGCTCTTTGCATTAGGAACAATCTCTATCCTTCTACCGGGTTGAACACAGTGCCAGCTCTTAAAACTAACAACTCTTGGGAGCCAAATCTTGAGCCCCCATCAGAAAAGCCCTAGCAGAGAACAGTTGACATTGTCATCAAATAACATGAATACATTAGGCCTGTTTTCCTTTCCAGCTGGTTTTGTGCTTGTGGGGACCATGGGTCTCATTGTGCCTACTGTTTGTGCTCAATTTAAGTGACAAGACTAGTGGGGTCAATATGGAAGACTGAATGTTGAAACCTGCTGTTCCTGTTAACTGAATTACTATACCAAACAGTAGAGCAGCCACAGGCCATGTTACGGAGATTTATAGGCAGCAGAGAGATTATCTTGATAGTGGATAATGTAGGTGCACAAAACCGTATGTAGATAGCAAATTTTGCAATAGGGTAAAAAAAATAAAGTATTTGCCATCTTAACACATTCAGGACAGATCTAATGATAAGAGGGAGTGATTCATCAGAAATTTCCGTATTTCCCTGGTCCCAGTTTTCACTGTGGACTGTATATATCTGTGATAGTTAATTTAGTAATTGTTGGGATGGGCATACATGCCTGGAACTCTAGATTAGATAATGGGTGGCAATCTGAACCATTAAGTACACCAGCTTCTTATCTCTGCTGCCTAATGCAGCTTATGTACTTATGTAGCTTAGGTTCACTTACATACTGGATATTAATGTAATTTAATTTAGCATTTCAGCTTTTGGTAGCAAGGTAGTGGGGGGTAGGGTTTTTGTTCTTTTGTGTTTTTCATCTGTGTGTAGCATTGTGAATAGGGTGTTGACAACTCAGACAAACTTCTAAAGAATATTTGGATTTTGCATCATTTTGAGAGTTCATCCCTTGGGCATGATCTATCTGTGAACTGAGGCACGGCTTTTCTGTAGAAAGAAGATTCCATCCCAATGCATATATAGTGATTTATAAGTAATTTTGTGTTTAATTCACATTACTATAGCATTCTCTCTGCTAAATATGACACAGAAAGCCTGGTTTTATATAGATGTATGTATATAGATATATATACACCCTAGTGTGTACACACACACACACACACACACACACACACACA
>NW_017729032.1:231398102-231400464 GCF_001723915.1 Gavialis gangeticus
ACACACACACACACACACACACACACACACACACACACACACACACACACACACACACACACACCCCCCCCCTTCTCTCTCATATGAGAGAGAGAAGGCAACACTGCTTGAACTGGATCACTTCATTAAGGCATTCCCTGACCAGAAAAAGCTAGTATGGTTTGGAGTATAGAATGTGTGCCTTGCCCTTCCCTTTTTCCTAAGTAGGGAGTGGCAGAGAAGAGGAACGTAAGGGCTGTTTTGTTACTCCCCTGTGGGAAGAGGACATTATTGGAGGAAGCCTCTATGCAGCAGCCTCCATGCAGAACTCGCCACAATCTGGCCCCAAAGATTTTAATGGCAACTACCAAGTCATTACTATGTGAGCTTAATGTGTCAATTATCTTGTAAATTGGTATTGCTTAAACAAAGCAGAGTTAAAAACAAAAGAAGCATTAATTGCTGTAAAAGCCCAAGGATCTAAAATGCATCTCAGCTTCATGCCAAGGACTTGCACCCAGATTTTTAAAGGTATTTAAATAGCTAAGTGTAATTGATTTTGATGGGAAGTAGACACCTAAATACCTTTAAAAATCTGGCACTCAAATACAGCAACGATAGGGCTAATAAATGCTGACAGAGTTCAGAACCTGGGAAGCTACCAGTTCGGCATTTTCATGCATCTGTTTTCTGAAATATTTATCACATTCAGCTTGTTTCATGTCTCTTCCGAGTCTTGTAAGGAAATAACAGAACTATATAGGTTTGAATTTAAATACCTCTCCATTAGAATTTTTAGTAGTGGTGACATGTAATTTAACATAGTAAGTGAAAAATTAAGACTCCATCCACTCTTTGCTAATTAACTTCAACTCGACAATAATCCGTGTTTTCATTCTCAAATAACTCTTTAGAGAACATCTGTAGTAAATGTTTCAGTCATGTCAATTAATGTATTGATATATAATGATATAACTAAAATAGGCAGGTGTCTATTTATCCTTTAGGGTCCTAAACTATGCCTCCATGTGGAGGTGGGAGGTGTTGCACTTCATCTGTATTGCTAATTCTTATAATTTTATCATGAGTCCTTTACATTTTGTTGCCTTTCCTAAAGCCACAAGCTCCTGGAACAAAAGAATTTGCATAAGAGTCTCAACCTCTGCTCTTGGTTGAAAGGATTCTTTAAAATGTGAAACCATTATAAACTTAAAGGCTTAAGACCAGAAGACAAACATTAAGACTCAATATTTAATCATTTGAAAACATTAATTATTTTAAAGACAATCTTGATTTGGAGGGCCTGAGGCATGATTTTGAAATGTGTGAATCTGGCAATATTACAGTTTTCTGTAGCAGCTGCTGGTGTTGTTGTATCTACTTCAACTATGCAGAGGGTGGCATGGTGCCCCACAAAAAGAAGAGGGCAAACAATGTTCACCGCCTACCCTTTCAACACAATTAGGGAGATGTATTCATGCCTTATTGCTTCCATTCCCAACTTTCTGACACATCCTGCCCAGATTTATCATGCCTGGGGTTCTATATATGTCACTCATAAGGAGGCCCGTCTTGCATTTTTATTTTCTCTTGTGCTAGTGCATTAGTGGAGACATGAATTTTCTGCACCTTCCCACCACTTACACCCACAGTTCATTCTCACTGACCCATTATAACTTTCTCTCTCTGTGTTTTCTTTTCTGATTTTAGTTATTTAGCATTTTAACAAAGAAAGACCGACTCCTCTAAAATCCTGGAATTATGCTAATTTTACATTAGTGTAAATTAGATCAGAATAAGGCCCCTTTTTCTCTAACTCAATAAAAGGCAATTCATTTACTGTTGTTCTGTGGGTAACCTCAGTTAGGATCAGGGACCAACTGTGCCAGAGCTTGTGATCTAAATGCAAATGGCTTATTCAACTGTATCTTTCAAATAAGGAAAACAATAAAATTAATGAAGGGACATAACAAAGGGGATAAACAAGAAATTATTTGGCATGAGATTAGTTATCTTAGTAAAATCTTCTTTACCAAGCATTTCTTAATATCAAGTTACATTGTAAAGAAAGTATACATATGCTGACACCAAATTAGACAACAACACATGGCTCTTCTTACAAAATGCAAAAAGTTTGGCTCCTAAAAACACTTTTGTAAAGAAGTAATGATGTGTAGTTTATGAGAAGTGATGTAAATTATACCTGAAACCCATTAAGCTCTCTTTTGTTAAGAAGCTCTGAACTGCTGATATAGTTCTAGTATCAGCAAATCTGCCATTTTATTGCAGTTATTCATGGCCCATAGCAATTCAACAGAAAATTAATTAGCATCACCCCACCATAAATCTCAACGGTATTAACGAAAATGCCAATTCTGTAATC
>NW_017729032.1:231400539-231401964 GCF_001723915.1 Gavialis gangeticus
TTAACGAAAATGCCAATTCTGTAATCACTTTTCATTAAAGCCAAAAATACTAATTAAAATTGATTTTTGCCTCTGCTTTGGTAAACTGCTGCCAGTTTAAGGTTCTCAGCAGTAATGCTGGATGAAGCAGACCTTTACTTAAGTGGATTTTATATATTGTTTCATTCCCTTTGTAACGATAACAATGTGTGAAAGGATAAGGGCTTTGGAAAGCAGAAACTGACAGGTTCCATGCAAAAAAAAAATAGTGAAATCACTGGGGAAAGTAACCTTATTAAAACTGTAATATCCTACGTTCTCAATCTTGGCTTTTCTGCTCTGTCTTTTCTCTCAGGAAGATGACTAGTAATACAGCTCAAACAGCATGCTCTAGAAGCTTCTGTTCAGGAATGGAGCTAATCATTCACAAGTATCTGATAGAGATATAACAAACATGTTGGGTTTGGTAGCTTTGCCTCTCAATGCACAGCCAAATACTTTATTTTTAAATGTGTGTAATCTGACTCAGTTCAGTGGAGTACAGTTTATCCCTGAATATCTTTCAAGGCATGTCAGAAAGCCAGATTTATTTTTTTAATTATTAATTGCCTCATTGTTCTTCATTCCCAACACCAGAACAGTACTTTAAAAGCTAAATAAAGCCAAGCTTCTGTAGAAAACAAAAATGTGAATGTGTAACTAAAGGCTGTGTCATAATGCATTTGAACCAAAACAGACCAACTTAGTTCTGTTATTTCCTATCTTTTGAGCACTGGAATTTGAATCATAAACAATATCCTTTCAGTATGGTTATGGGAGTGGATAAGTATGGGTGGGCAGACAAGTAAGATTTCCTAGGTATTAAATGTGGAAGGCAGAAACTCCACCATGGACATCATTGACAAAACCAACAGGTCACCAACTAGAGTTGGAAACTTTATCTTCACGTAGAACTTAACCATTTGTGCTAAAGCATAGCAACAGTAGGTCGGCATCGACATATGGGAGCATTTGCCTCACTTTGTCTGAGGGTTTCACAGATACTTGCAGATATCACAAAATGGTGAGCCTGGGGGGTTGGAGGGGTGGGGTGCAATTGTTCAAATCAATGCCAGGCTGCATCCTCCCCACGTTCCCTCTCCACCACTGCCAGGCTCCAGGACAACGTGCCCACTTCATCCAGGCTCCTGGGACAGGCTCCAGGTTCCTTGCCCTGTGCACAGGGACTGAGACCCACCCCTGGGCTGTGGCTGCAAACATGGGCAGAACTTCTTGCAGGAGAGTTGGGACAAATGGCAGCAGACATGGAGCTTGGGTTAGTGCCCATCCTGACTCCTCTTGAGCAGCAGCTGGGGCAGAGGATCAGCCAAGGCAGGGCAGGGAGGGGAAAGAGCGCGCGCGCGCGCGTGTGTGTGTGTGTGTGTGTGTGTGGCACCCCCCCCCCCC
>NW_017729032.1:231402056-231404762 GCF_001723915.1 Gavialis gangeticus
GGCCCCCCCCCCCCCCGACCATGGCATGCTGGGCAGTTGCCCACATCACCCACCCCTGAGGCTGGCTCTGCCTATCAGTTTCTGTTCTTCCATCCTGACATGGCTGGATGACCCTCTGGCACAGCCCTGTGGTCCCAGGAACTGTGCTGCATATTCCCTGGCATCCTGTATGTGTCTTATCCACAGTCGACCTAAGAGATCATTGTGTTGTCATGCGCCTTCCCATGCAGGGCTCAGGAGCCTGATGACCCACATGGGGCCGCTTACTGGACCATGCAGCCAACCCCTATTGAGGCAGCTGATGACTTCCTGGATGTCCTGGATACCATCAATGATGAATTGCTCAGGGACCACCTCATGACTGTCCTCCAGCACTTTGGAATTTGACATGAGCAGTGACTGAAGGGGGTGGATCATCCTTGTAACAGGGCACCGTATCCACTTTAAAAGGGCAGCCATCTCTTCTGAGTAATGACAGCTGTGGGAAGGCTGCTGATCAGGGTTCACTGGGAGGATAAAAACTACAGAAAGAAGAGCAGCAGCATGGACCAAATTTTGCAGGCACATTTGCAAGCATGAGGCAGATGGTAGACTGAACCACTGGCTGCACCAAAGGGTTAGACTGCTGTGCAAAGGCTAGGAGACCCCCTCACACTGTCCAAGATGTAGCAACAAGGTTGTTATCCCAGCTGTCTATTGTATAACATGAGTTCATTTCAATACTTGATTTTGGTTTGATTTGCACAGCAATTGCTGAGGCCTCCACATTCTGGCAGCTCATCCATTTGTGACCCTCATCAGGACACCCCCAAGTAACTGAAAAGCTAAGGTGAGCCTCCACTACTTTGCCATTCACCCTGTCCAATCATCCATTGAGGAAATAAATCCAGGGTCCTCCCTCTGTCTTTGTATACAATCAGGGCCTTCCCCTATGGGCACTCTACCCCGCTGGTGGGTTGTCTGAGGAGCTGGCCCTGTGGGATTTCTCTTGGGACCGTTCAGTTTGCACTGGGTTCCAACCCTTTTTGCATCCCTTTTACCAGGTCCTCTCTCTGCTGAGAGAGCTTGTTTCCTAATCCTTTAACATTCCTAGTGCTTTGTAGTTCAGGGTCCAAAAAGCTCTGACTAAGGGAGTTATTCTCCTTCAACCCAGTCTTTGGGGTGGTCTTCCATCTCCAGATCCTGCCTATTCTTTATGATTGGGTACAACAACTTGGTAAGCAGCCCCCAAACCCAACCCACAACCACCAGGTGGGACATATGGCTGGCCAGTGCTGTAGTAAACTTAACTGCCCCAAATTGAGTTATACCTTCATAGTGGGACAGGGCAAGGTATCCCTCTATATATGGTTACATGCACACACCCTGCAACTGTTAGCTGGGCAGAGTCCATGAACTGTTCATGCACAAATGTCTAGTGTGCCAGTCTACGAGGCCCAGGATCTGGCTATCTGCTACCATGATGGCAAATACATGAGCCCTTTTTTTGGAGCTCCCTATTTTGACTGCAGAGACCCTGGGCTGGACATAACTGTAGTCCTGAGTGGGCAATCCCAGCGCCAATGACCTTGCTGGCAACACAAAAAACTGAAAGAGGGCTTCCCTTATCCTGGCTCTAATGCCAGAGTAATATTGGTGTGGATTGGCTGCGGAGCTCCTCAGGGTGCATGAATCTGCCTGAAGCAACTCTTGTCACATATAAGGTAACCCATTTACAGGCCTGTACACCTGAGACAATGAGTGGTGGCTGCAGAACTTCTATGTGTGTCAGGCCACCTACACAGATATCATTATCCAGCTGGCTACCCATATTGATCATAAGGACATCAACATAAATCCATCTCTGATTCCAGAGAACCATGTCACCATCACTATATGGAAGGTCACCATCACTGACAGCCTCCATTCCATCACCAACCAGTTTGGCATAGGCACACAAAGAGGAGATCCAAGAGGTTTCTGCATCATCCAAGACATGCTGGCAAACCACATTATCCACCTGCACAAGGTCGTTGCTGGTTTTGACCTGAATGACCTTCCCCAACTGCATGGGGACTGCCAACCAGCAGGTTGCTGTGGTCAGGGAGTCCCTGGAAAATTATCCCCTACCCTTACCCCTACCCCACCCCCCTCCTGGATGCAAAGTGGTAGCTAGATTAACTGGAGGATTAGAGCATTAGGAGCTTAGGGTGCCCAGGTGATGGATGCCAGCCTTGACTGGAAGAAGCACCCAGACATAGGGCAATCTGGTGCAGGAAAGAGTTGTGCTTCAGTTTACCTTTTTCATTAATAAAATAGAGTTTTCTTTAAAACCCATTGACCATTACATTTTTGAAAACCAAGCTCTCTCTCCATAGTGAAAAATTACAAAGTGAACCTGGGGAAGGGAGGGAAGGAGTGGGGGTGAGAGATCTAGTATAGGTGCATTGGGAACCAGGGTTTTGGTAATAGGGCATAAGGGCTAAGAGGTAACCTTGGAGAGAGGTGGAACCCCAATGACTTACATTTGTGGACTTGGAATGAGGACCCAAGGACTCTACCATGTAGAAGCTGAACAGGTGGATGATACCCATTCCACTGTCCTTCTGAGAGGGCTGAGGGGGTGCAGGTGGGGGTGCAGAAACCTGCTCCATGGCTGGGGCCACTGGCACCTTGCAGCCTACTGAGGGACCCTGCCTCCTCACCCAAATCACTGTACCATTCTGA
>NW_017729032.1:231409762-231425581 GCF_001723915.1 Gavialis gangeticus
AGGGGGTGCAGGTGGGGGTGCAGAAACCTGCTCCATGGCTGGGGCCACTGGCACCTTGCAGCCTACTGAGGGACCCTGCCTCCTCACCCAAATCCCTGTACCATTCTGAGGACCCCACCTATGGGATCCTTAGCCATGCCTAATGGGTGCCACAGGCCTCAAGACCAGGGCTGGCAGGTCCCTCTCCCAGATGGGAGCATTGGATTGGAGTCCCTGACTCTGGGCTCTTTCCCCAAAAGCAGCTAAAGCCCCCACTTCCTGCTTCTTGGTGTGCCTAATGAGGGACCTCTGTTCCCCTGCACCTCGGGGTAGAGTCCTTGTGGCAGGAACCAACTTGGTGATTAGGACCACATGGGTACCTCCCATGCCGTGCAGCACCACAGGGGCTATGGTATGTCCCAGGGAAAACAGAGCAGACTTCGGGCTGATGTAGGTCAACTGCAGGTCTCCTGTCCATTAACTTTCTCTCCTGCTACTGGGAGTTGGCCAGCTCTGCTGAGGTGTGGGTGGCCTCCTTGAGACACCATGCGGTCACCTCCATCACCCTTTCCTACAGCTCAGTAGACCCTGTATAAATTTTTGCAATTCTTATCATGCCCCCCTTCCACATCTCCATCCTCTCCACCTGCCAGTTCCACAGTTCAGCGCTCAGCACTTGCAAGGAGTAACCAGCAACTTGAGCATGCCCTTGCACTATTGTCTCCCCAGGACATCTCATGCACTCCACAGCTGTGCAACAGCCTGTCCTTGAGCCTCTCTGTCTGCCTCCATGTTGTCTCTTCCCATGTTGCTCTGAAAGTAGAGACAAAAGATACTATGGCTTTGCAAACTGTATCATTATTTTCTGATAATATGGGCTGTAACTGCTGAAGTTTCATCTGTCCAACATACCTCTGTCAGGCACCCTTGCAGCAACAGGAGACCCTGCCCCATCCCCTCAACCAAGCACCCTGCCCCATCCCCTCTGTCCCACATCTCCTCAGGATCCACAAACTGTACTGTACTCCCATACCCAGTACTTCAGGTCCCCAAGAGGCTCTACCTAGGTGGCAGGTCCCACTGCCTTTCAGGTATAGGTGAACCAGTAGGAAGATGGTGGGATCCATCTGAAAAACTCAGGCAGGCACTTACCCCTGTCACTGTTCTGCCCCAGGACATCCCTCCCTGAGCACAGTGCTGCCTCTGCTGCCATTATCTGCCATGCTTGCTTCCTGTGCTTTCAAATGAGGATGAGAGGAGATTGAGCTATATGCCCTGTGCCACCATCCATGTTCCCAACCCTCTGTGAACTTCCAAAGATGGTTATTTCACCACTGATGTGTCCTGGGATGCATCAGTGAGAGCTGGACCTTTGGTGTGGAGGGGTTGATATGTGCTCCTAAGGGGACTGAAGGTGGGGAAAGGGAGAAATGCTTTAAGGAAGAGTCATGGCTGAGTGAGGTTTCAAGGCTGTCTTGATTTCTCAGTAGGATTGGGGACCAGATTTCTCAAGCATTCCCCACTAACCTCCCTGGGCCCACCTTAGAACCACCTCTGCTGCCGCACCAGCCAGCTGAGCTATTTCTTTTCCCTGGGACCCTTTCCTCTCAGCAGTACTCCCTGCCCAATCAGTTGCAGCCTGTTCATGCAACTGAGTTCCAGTGCCATAATCCAGCAGTTCCCAGTCCCAGCCTCACTGTTCAAATAGTTCATCCCACAGTTGTCTTATCCATACTGTCTAAGCTTGCTCTCCCACTCCAGCACCCATTTCCAATCTCCTTCACCAATCAGTCCCAATCCCAGTCTCTCTACCCACTCCATTCTAGTCTCCCCATCTTTGCATCAAGCTTAGAATGTCTTTTGTCCTCTCGGCTTTCAGGTAAGAGGCCTTCCTCCTCAATATCACCTGGGCCTAGAAAAGGTGTTGCTGAGTGCACAGAAGGGATACACTTCCTGCTCTCATATCTTTTGCTTGTCGTTAACCCAGCTGGAAGCAGCCTTTACAAGAAAAGCTTGGTTTAACTCCAGTCGCCCTGGAATGGAGTACATGTAGATGCTGCGTGAAGATGCTGCATCAGCAGTCTAATCAATATGAGGAACTGTGAGAAACTTGAGCATGCTTAGTGAGGTTAAAATCTTGAGATTTTACTTGCTAAAATCCAGGTGTCTAATGAAGATTGTCAACTGGAAACTGAACTGTGGGGTTTTGGGGGTTTTGGTTTTTTCACAGAGAAGTTAAAAGGACTCATTCTCTCTACACAGGTAACCAACTGCAAAATTTTAAATCCTTGCTTCACAGCACAGTTCCTTCTACTGAGATGGAGCCTATCCAAAAGTTTAAGGTCCCATAAAAAAGTAGGCTTGTGTTCTATAAAACTCATGCTCTCTTCCTTATACCATTTATGTAGCTAGTAGTTGACTTCCAGAATCATTTCCCTCTTATCTTCCTTCACTTGTGGGACAGGAAGGATATCTGAGTCAGTGTTTGACAGTCACTTCAAATTTGTTATCACGTGTTATGAATCAGTAGCATGATTAGAGCAGAGCAACTGGGTGCCAACTGGAATGAAAGAAAACAGCTACTGATGCAACCATGTGATAGCACTGGCAGCATGGGAACAACTAGAAGTTGCCACTGCCCTGGTGTCTGGTGATTGTCCCAGTTACCCACCTGCATTGTTGTATCTCTGGTATTAATTCTGATATACACCAAACATCACTGCATGCCTTGCCAATCTTGCAGTCACATGACTCTGAGAGGACAACTCATCATCTGCTTTTTCACATACCCTTTACAGACCATTCTTTCTGTCCTCTTTACCACAGAACCCATGAACAAAACCAGGTTTCCATTAGATAGTGGGAAATCTTTTTGTGACCTTCAAAGACCACCCCCCAGTCTGTACCAATTTGACCATGGGGTAAACCACTCTACTCATATCAGGAAAACATGTGCCAGATATCATTTACTAAAGCAAGAATATGTGCATTGCAGGTAACATGAATTGCATTGGACATCATTCCATGGAGCACATTGGAGAAGGCTTTGCACATATACATTGCATTATCAGAGAGAAATGCTGAAATATTGTGAAATTCTAAGCCATGTTTTACAACAGCCTTCACTATGGCTTATGCTAAAGTTGAAAAATTTACAGATGTGAGTTGAACCTGCTCTGTTTGAAAAGCAGGCAGGTCATGGTTTTTCTAGCTCCCAGGCACAAACAACATGTAGAGTACTTAGTTGTTCTGTGCATCTGTTGCTTCATCTGCTACAATTGAAATTGAATCATATTCCGCCAATGCAGATTTTGTAGACTGAACATGAAAAACAATTACTTCTGGTAGATAATCCTGGTGAAGTTTGTTTGCACATGGAAAACTGCCAGCATTTGGTATGTATTTGTTAAAGTACTCCCTTAGTTTCAGCTTATCAGTTTTTTCCAAAGGTATGTTTGCAGCAGTGAAGCCTCCACTAGCTTAAATGTAACTTTTCTTCTTGTTAAACTACTTTCAGTGGTTCTTTTAAACACCAAAGACACTGTTGTTTGTTTTTTTGTTCAGACCTTCAACCTCTGCAGAAGCTTTCACTTTATATGCAATTTGGACTCTAAATGGCGATCAATGATGGGTTTTTTTCTCAATACATCCAGAATCACATAGCAAGATAACAAAGATAACAAAACAATTTACCACCATCTGAATGTAATGTTCCTACAGGGAACTGCATTACTGATCCTGAGCTGAAACCATTGAGGCTTCCACCAAGGTCCAGTTTAGCACTGTGCAGACTGTGGCTTGCAGGTTTCTTCCAGTATCAGCCAGGTGGAGAAGTGCCTGCAATGTGAACAGTGGCTTCTGGTGGTGTCCCTCAGGGACAAGGCAAGAGAGCTACATAAGGAGGTAGCAAGGCTCCAAAGCATCCTCTGCCATGAAGACCTTATTGATTCATCCATATATGCTTCTCAAGTAAATCTCACGATGTCATCCTCTTGCTGTACTCAGCCTTGGTGAGGCCACAGCTGGAGTACTGCATCCAATTCTGGGCTCCACAGTTCAAGAAGGATGTGGAGAAGCTTGAGAGAGTCCACAGGAGAGCCACACACATGATCAGAGGGCAGGAGAACAGGCCCTATGATGAGAGGCTGAGAGCCACAGGACTCTTCAGCCTGGAAAAGCACAGGCACAGGGGTGACCTAGTGGCTGTATAAGTATATAAGGGATGTGCATCAGGATCTGGGGGGGAATGTCTGTTCACCAGAGCACCCCAAGGGATAACAAGGACCAATAGTCATAAACTCCTCCAAGACTGTTTTAGGCTGTACATAAGGAAAAATGTCTTTACTGTCTGAGCCCCCAAGGCCTGGAATAGATTCTCTCCAGAAGTGGTGCAGGCACCTACTCTAGACTCATTCAAGAGACGTTTGGATGTTTATCTTGCTGTGGTCCTTTGACCCTAGCTGACTTCCTGCCCCTGTGGCAGGGAGCTGGGCTTGATGATCCTCAAGGCCCCTTCCAGCCCTAACATCTATGAATCTATGATTCCATGCTGGAGGAAACCTCTAGGAGCATGGAGGAAGGACTGCCAGAGGCAGTGCTAGAAAAGAAAGAGGTCATGGACTCCCAGAAAGGCAGAAGCTGGAAGCATGTGACTTCTGGCATCAAGAAGAAGTCATCATCCCCACCTGCAGTGGTTTACCTGAAGAACAGATATAGAGTGCTAGCAACAGAGGAGGGAGAGCACATTCTGTTGGTAGAAGAGGCCAGGCCAGGAATCTCCAAGGTGAGGAGGATCAAGTTCATTGCTACGACAAGGAAGCAATGGGTGGTGAGAGCTGGAGATTCCCTTCTGTGAGGGAAGGAGGGATCCATCTGCTGGCCTGACCTATTGTCCCAGGTCTGCTGCTTGCCTGGAGCCTAGATCTGAGAAGTTACAGAAGAATTTAGTGAGACTTGTCTGACCCTCTTCCTGCTCATCCATGTGGACACCAATGATATTGCCAGGGGTGACTGAGAAAATCAAGAGTGACTACAGGGCTCTGGGTGCACGGGTGAAGGGGATGGGGGCACAGGTGGTGTTCTCCATCCTTCCAGTCAATGATAAGGCCCCAGGCAGGAGCAGGTGCATCCTGCAGATCAAAGTATGACTGTGTAGGTGGTATTGAAAGCATGGATTCACCATGGGATGTTGTTACAAGAAGGATTGCTAGGAAGAGATGGGATCAACCTGATGAAGAGAGGGAAGAGCATCTTTGCAGACAGACTCACTAACCTAATGAGGAGGGTTTTAAAATAGGTTTGCCAGGGGATGGAGACCAAGCTCTGAGGTAAGTGGGGAAGTGGGGGACCTGGAGGAATCACAAAGAGGAAGGGGTAGCAGGGGAGGCCTCCTCATTCTTACTGAGAGATCAGGGCAATCAGCTAGTTACTTCGGGCATCTGTACACAAACGCATTCAGCCTGGGAAACAAGCAGGAAGAATTGGAAGTCCTCACACAGCCAAGAAACTATGATGCAATTGGAATAACAGACTTGGTGGGCTAGCTGTCATGACTGAAGCACTCTCATGGAACAAACTGTTCAGGAAGGACAGGCAGGAGAGATGAGGAGAAATCTTAGGGTGCAGGAACAACCCATCCTGATGTGCAGGAAGAACAGTAAATATGCCAGGTGACCAGCCTGGCTTAGCAGAGAACTCTTCAGTGAGGTCAAATACAAAAAGGAAGCTTAAAAGAAGTGGAAGCTTGGACAGATGACTAGGGAGGAGTATAAGAATATTTGCTCAGGTATGCAAGGATGACATCAGGAAGGCCAAAGCATAATTGGAGTTGCAGCTAGCAAGGGAAGTGAAGGGTAACAAGAAGGGTTTCTACAAGTATGTCAGCAACAAGGAGAAGGTTAGGGAAAATGTAGGTCTCTTACAGAATAGGGGAGGCAACCTACTGACAGATGAGGAGGAAAAGGCTGAAGTACTCAATGCCTTTTTTACCTTCGTCTTCAGTGGCAACATCAACTCCCAGACTACTGTACTGGGCAGCACAGTTTGGGGAGAAGGTGATCAGCCCTCAGTGATGAAAGAACAGGTTAAGGACTATTTAGAAAATCTGGACATGTGCAAGTCTATGGGGCTGGATGCAATGCATCCAAGGGTACTGAGGGAGTTGGCTGATGTGATTTCAGAGCTGCTGGCCAATATCTTTGAAAACTTATGGCAATCAGTGGAGGTCCCAAATGATTAGAAAAGGGAAAATGCAGTGACCATCTTAAGAAAGGGAAGAAGGAAGATCTAAGAAACTACAGACCGGTCAACTTCACCTCAGTCCCCAGAAAAATAAAAGAGCAGATCCTCAAGGAATCCGTTTCTAAGCACTTGGAGGAGAAGGTGATTAGGCACAGTCCATATGGATTCACCAAGGGCAAGTCATGCCTGACCAACCTGATTGCCTTTTATGATGAGATGACCAGCATTGTGGATGTGAGACATGATATATCTTGACTTTAGCAAGCAGTGGACATGATGTATCTTGACTTTAGCAAGGCTTTTGGTATAGTCTCCCACAGTATTCTTGCAAGCAAGTTAAGGAAATATGGGTTAGATAAATGAACTGTAAGGTGGATAGAAAGCTGGCTGGATCAGGCTTGATAGATAGTAATCAATGACTTGATGTCTAGTTGGCAGCTAGTGGCAGCCAGTATGAAGTGGAGTGCCTCAGGTGTTGGTCATTGGGGTCAGTTTTGTTCAATATAAATATCGTCATTAATGACCTGGAAGTTGGGATGGAGTGCACCCTCAGTAAGTTTGCAGATGATACCGAACTGGGGGGAGTAGTAGATGTGCTGGAAGGTAGGGCTAGGAATAAGAGAGACCTAGTCAAACTGGAGGACTGGCCAAAATAAATCTCATGAGGTTCAACAAGAACATGTGAAATTTCTGCACTTAGGATGGAAGAATCCCATGCACTGCTACAGGCGAGGAACTGGCTAAGCAGCAACTTTTCAGAAAAGGACATGAGGGTTACAGTGGACAGCAAACTGGATATGAGTCAACAGTGTGCCCTTGTTGCCAAGAAGGTTAACAGCATACTGGGCTGCATTAGTAGTAGCACTGCCTGCAGATGAAGGAAGGGAAAGAAATATTCCCTTCTATTCTGCACTGGTAAGGCCACATCTGGAGTACTGTGTACAGTTTTGGGCCCCCCGCTACAGTAAAGAAAGGAAGTGGACAAAATAGAGGAAGTCCATGAGAGGGCAGCAAAAATGGTTAGGGGACTGGGGCACATGATTTCTAAGGAGAGGCGGAGGGAACTGGGCTTATTTAGTCCGCAGAAGAAAAGACTGAAGGGGGATTTGATAGCAGCCTTCAATTACCTAAAGGGTGATTGCAAAGGGGATGGAACTAGACTGTTCTCAGTGGTGGAAGATGACAGAGCAAGCAGCAAGTGTCTCAAGTTGCAGCAAGGGAAGTTTAGGTTGGATATTGGGGAAAAGCTTCCTCACTAGGAAAATGATAAAGCACTGGGATAGGTTACCTAAAGAAGTGGTGCAATCTTCATCCTTGGACATTTTTAAGGTCCAGCTTGACAAAGCCTTGGCTGGAATGATCTAGTTGGGGATGGTTCTGCTTTGAGTAGGGTGTTGGACTACATGACCTCCTGAGGTTCCTTCCAACCCTAATTTTCTGTGTATCTAAGAAATGTAGTAGCTTTTTCTGATTTATTTTCAGTCATCTTCAGACTTCAAATTACTGTATTTAACTTCTTAAAAATGGTGCTGAATAAACATTTCACTCGATTTTACTCACTGGTGCCTTCACTTAGTCTAAATCTAACTCAATACAAGAAGACAGTAACTTTCAATCACACGAGCTATGACTGCAGTGATACTGTTGCATAATTTTAGATGCAAGTCAATTGTCTTTATATTATGGCAAGCACTGGGACATGCTGAAACAGCATATTATATGAATAATCGTGTTTTATTTTTTTAAGGTTGATTTCACAGAGAATCCCATATTTCCTGTTTATCACAGACAATCCCATATTTCGTGTTTTATGCAAAATCTGCAGAACTGTGATTTAAGTAGACCCCCACAAATGGTAGAACATAAGCATAGCTACACCTAGATCATCTCCAACCAGTGGCTGTCCAATCTCTTACTGAACATCTCCAGTAATGGACAGTCCACAACTTCCTGAGGCAGTCTATTCCACTGCCTCACTATTCTGAGAGTGTCGTTTTTCTGGATATCCAATCTAAACTTATTTTGCTGCAACCTTAAGCCATTGGTCCACATCCTCTCTGCAGCAAGAGATAAAAGTATTTAAAAACTGCTATCACATCCCCTCTTCATCACCTTATATTAAGCTGAACATACCTAGTTTCTTCAAGGCTTTCCGTGCCCTTTACCATCTTTGTTGCCTGCCTCTGGACCTTCTCTAATTTCTCCATATCCTTTTAAAATGTGGTGCCCAAAACTGCACACAGTACTCCAGATGAGGCCTAACCAGTGCTGAGTAAAGAGGGTCTATCAGTTTCTGTGTCTTGCACCCTATGCTTCTATGGATGCACCCCAAAACCACATTCATCTTGTGTGCAGCTGCATCACACTGCAGACTCATACTGATTCTGTGATCTACCAATACTCCCAAGTCCTTTTCAGTAGTGTTGTTATCCAGACAGGTGTTCTCCATATTGTATCTGTGTATTTTATTATCCCTTCTGAGGTGTAGCACCTTGCATTTGTCCACATTGAACTTCATTCCGGTTAGCTATAGCCCAGCTTTCCAATCTGTCGAGATCCTTCTGAATTGTGCTCTCATCTTCCAACATACTCACAGTCCTTCCCAGTTGTGTCATTTGCATAACTGCATAGTCATCGCTCATACCTACTCAGTATAATTTTGTCACTTTTCATAAATACTTTTTCACTAGCTTTATATTTGGTATTTTTGCCCCTAGCCAAGCAAAGAGCACTTGAAACAGTTCTTCCTTCAAGTCTACAGGCTTGATCTTTCAAAGGTTCAGCATACCTATGAATGTAGTACTCCCTTGTGAAATCCCACCAACTTTTATGCAACTCAATACAGAATTAAATATTCTCAAAAACATGGCTGTTGGCAAATCCAAGCTCTTCCAATACACCTGCACCATACAGTAGTCTAATGAGGGGTGGAGACTAGGGCAAGACCCCTGAGTGCTGACCACAGAGGAGACACCAGAATGGAGGTGTGGGATACTATCAGGCTAGGCTGGGCTGAGCTGGAGTCAGCATCCATGGTAGACACAAGACAAAATTTCCCTTGGAGTCTCTCTTCCTCTCCCTCCCCTTTGCTCTGCAGCCAAATGCAGCTGCTTTAACCTTTCTACAGCCACCACCAAATTAAACCTTTCATAGCTGTGATCTACATGCAGACAAGGCTTTGCTTAACCCTTCCCACATCTGACCTCTTCTTCTGTGCTTAATAAACCCCCCTCTCTACCCACACACCAACTTTCTGTACTCAGGAAACAGAAATAACTAATTGTACCTCTGGCACCATATTTCAAATTTTATCTTCTTCCAATATATTTGTTAGAATTAGAGTGTGCAAATTATAAGTTATATTTGTTTTTTTATTGCTTAAGAAAAAGACAGGTAAATGATGAAATAAACTGTTGTCAAAGAAAGGCTGAGTATGGAAAAGCTAGACCAAAATGTCAATATATCATAAAGATTTTAGATGGGTTGTGGTGGGGAGGGGTTTGAAATCAGGGATTCTAATGAAAGTCTTTGTAGCATTATGATCATGGACATGCTTTTTGTCTTTATGTAAATACTTTTCTGTTTGGGCTTTGTCTTCTTTGCATGTAAAATTCTAGATCCGATGTGCATTGTATTTTTACAAGCTCAGAAATGCTGAACAGCCATTCACTTTTCAGAATTAAATATCAAAATATCAATAGGAACAATTGAATTATAACATGTACCATTTTCTTAAATACAAAGATGAATTAAACTTGTGTAAAATGGATTAAAATAAATTAAATCCTTAGAACCACAGTAAGAAAAATGGACAGTGCATTAGGCAAACAGGAAAAATTGCTTCTATTCTAATCCAGTTCATTTTTGAATTTCCAATACTCATAATGGAGAAAAAAGCACATTTTTTATAACCCTGCCATAAAGTGGGGATATAATCTCATCATCCATCTGTTCCATCTGTCATCAATTAGTTTGATGAAAACAAGCTAAAGTTGTGCAGTGATCAGCATCCGAGATTTAAATTCACTTTTGTCTTAATTACAAATCCTTGCTGTAGCCATTTTATTGGCTTTATAAGATACACCAACCATTTAATGTATTTCTAATATATACTCCTGGTTTGCTTCCTAATGCAATTTGTTTAATTAGTTACTTTTTATTGGGTGTGAATAGAAACAAAAAATATTTGGCCTGATTATGGAAACCTTCTGTGTATGGAATCCTATGTGGCTGTGTAGAATATGAAAGAAATCTCTCAACCTGTTCTGTCTATGTTACTTGCTACTCAGCAAAACTGCAGCTTCAGTGCGAGTCCTTAGTGACTGAATAATCAACTGTTCTGTTACAGGTACTTAAGTCACTACCTTACACTATCCATCATTTTGGCTCACTTTGGTGCAATAATATAGAGTTATAAAGTTATTCAGAGCACTCAATCATTTCCTCAAAATGTTCCTGGAACCTGAAAATTCTAAGTACATTACAGTTTATAAAGGAATTAATATGTAGGACAAGTAATGCATCTATAAATCATCTATAACTAAAATGGTTGCAAAAAATGACTGTGGTTGAGCATAATCAGCTAAAATACCTTTTTTTTCTTCAGGGTAGAAACTAAAAACTGTATTTTTTTTCAGCATTTTCATTATACCATGTATGCAGCTTTCCACAATAGGTATTGTTCTCAAGACTTTTGTGAACTAGCTATTCTGCCTACACACAGTGGTATTCTATTCTTTTCTGAACATCTAGACCAGTGGCCTCCAAACTTTTTTGATCGCACACCCCTATCAGTAAAAAATTTTTTAGCACGCACCCCCAATATATGTATATTTATTTATAAATTATATACATGTACTACTCGCGTACCATATGTAACATGTGACCGTCTGACATACGGACTGAGTGAGGGCGCCCGTGTCAATCCGTATATTAAATATTAGTAAAGGTTAATTTCTTTCTTATTTTTTTAGATAAAAAATAAATATAAGTAGGATCTGCAAGTCTAACAGTGGTTTTTTACAGCCACAAGAGAAAATGCACAGACCAGTCAGTAGAATGGCTGTAATAGCCACTGTCACTAACTAAGGAACAGTTGCCATTGTATAGCTATGTATAGACTATTTGGTTTATTTCTTGAAGAATGGGCAAATCAAACCTGGTGAGAAAACTAAAGACACTTCTAGCATCTGCTAATAGTAATTTTTGCTGCTGATACTGCAACCTTGTACCTTCATGATACATTACAGATCCATTGCAATGCATGCAAATGCTGGGTTTGTGCCCAGGAGTGAAGAGGTTTGCTTTGGCCTACATTTTAAGGAAGAGGCAGAGGAGAAAGATAGCATGGGACAAAGTGAAACAGCAAACTAAAAATGATACTTGCCTCTCACATGGATAGCTGGGGTATTATAAGGAAAGTGAGCCTTGGCCTATGAACTGGGAGTGGTGGGGTGGAAGCTGTTCTTTTTCTATGTGGCTGATGTGACAGGGTAAAGGATTGTGACCAACACTTTTCAGCTGAGTGATTTTTAGTTTATGGTGGTTATTAGGGCTGTGTGAAGCTTCAGTCCCTGATTCGATTTGGTGGAGATCTGGCCTGATTCGGTGGCTGAATCTCCAAATCCAGACTAAATCAGAGGACTCCTTAAACTCTCCGAATTAAATAGGAACCCTCCATATTGATTCAGAAAGATTTGGTGATTCAGACATAGACACAGCTTCATATGTTTTTTCTACATACCTCTAGGTAACAGGGGCTCATGAGTGCTGCAATGCTGGGGCATATAGAACATCTCACAGGAGCACGGAGGGCTCTCCAGTGTGCTCAGCAGCAGACCCGGAAGTGGACCAGAAACACTTCCGGTCCACTCCCAGGAGAGCTGGGGAGTATGCTGCCCCACCCCCCATGGCCTCCAGCTCAGCAACTGGTGCCTCCTGGATCTGGGGGGGTACCCAGGGTCCCCCTGTAGCTGATCACTGAGCCGGGGAGGGCCCCAGTGCACTCCCTGGCAGACCCAGAAGTGTTCTGGAAGTACTGGGTTTGCCACAGAACACATGGATGCCCCCCACCCCCCGTGGGACACTCCATGTGCCCCAGCATCGCAGCGATCATGACCCATGCCTGCTACCTCAAGGTATGTAGAAAAAACTTTTAAAGCTGTGTCTATGAACGAATCGCTGATTCTCCGAATCAGCATCGAATCTTCAGATTTGGATTCGGCTGTATCAAATCAGGGACAGTGATATGAATCAACAAATCAAATCGCTGTCCCTGATTTGGGCCAAATCCAAATCTGAATTGACTAGGGCCCACTTTGCACACTCCTAGTGGTTATATCCTCTGTTATAAACAATAATCCATGTAGTGGTGTAAAAATCACACCATTTGGGTTTTAAAGACAAAACTAATAATGGCGTTTAAAACTGCTAAATGCCAAAATCATCCAGTTTCAATTTTTTCACTTTAAGCTCCCACTCACTAAATTCTTTACAAAAGAAAAATAAAAAGAACAACCCAGTGCTTTATAGCTTCAGGTTTGTATCTGCCCTTGTGCAGATCATGTTCTAAATGGATGTGAAATTAAGCACATCCTAGATACATTAATACTCCTTGTTCTGTAGGTCCTGGTATGCATGTACCGCTCAACTGAGCAACATCCCCCCAGAATGAGTGCCACTGTGCTACAAGCTCTTTTTGTATGCAAAAATAAAGACAGCCAAAAACCTAAGGACCTACAATCAGCTATAAGGGAGCCAATTATTTTGCAAAAGATGTCATCTTTCAAAAGAGAGTAAATAAATGTATCTGGAGTGTAAATGGGCAGGCTTCATTAGGGATGAATTTAGTCCAGTATGCCAATTTAGGAATTTTGTTAGTTAAGCCATCAATTTTGTTTGTTTGTTTGATTTGTTTTCCCTCAGGGCCAAAGTCTCTGCAGTTTTTTTTTAATTCTTTGTCAGAAGACTTGAGGCCTTCTTCCCAGGACACATTTTAATGGATTGATACGTATACATATACACATACATTCTTTCTGTTTAAAGAAGAAAATGAGAGAGTGTATATCAGGGATGGGCAAATAGCCAAAAGTTTGGCTGTACATTTTTTGGGAAGTTCAAAAGGTGGTTATTTTTTTAAATTCAATCTGCTTAATTATTTTAAATGAGTTTCTACACCACACTCATTGTCATAGTATCTGAGTTAATGCCATTACTTAATACACCAATGGAAATAGCACGTCATATGCTTGTTTCTTCTCTCATCTTCTCTCTGTGGGAGGGAAGAGGGAAAGTGTGCAGTGTAGCAGGGTGTTCCTGTTAGGATTTTGCATACACACACAAATACCCCCCTCTGCTTATGCTGAAGAAAGCAGATAAAATAAATTCACTTTCAAGGTGATAATATCTTGTGAATGTATTTAATTGCTCTGCAGTCTTGGACAACCCCCCCCAAAAAAGCTTTATCTTCTACATAGATTAACCTTACCCTGAGTATAGAAAGTTCTACTGTAACAAGAATATAAAGTTATCAACTACAATCTTCACCACTGAACACTGGATGTTTTATTTAGACATCCTAGGTGTCAAAGATTGAGTAAATGTTTTAGGACCAAAACCTTGAACTTGATTTGAGTCAATAGGGAATCAATGTAGAGAGTGAAGAAAAGGCTTGACATACAGGTAGTAAGTAGCCTGTTACTGAGGAGATGAACTGCTGTATTCTGGAATAGTTGGAGTTCCCTAAGTACTGGTATACTTCATGTCCAGATATATTGCATGACTGTAACCCCGCCAAAAGATGACAATGATGCATTACCACCTGCCAAAATGGCTCCAAGGCTTCCAGCCAACCAAATGTGGAGAGAACATTACTCATGGACAGCAGGGAACCTAAGGCATCCCTCAGCTATGAACTTAATTAATCAAAAGGTGGAATGCTTTTGAAGAAATAGTAGGTAATGCTGCATTTTATGTGGAATCTGATCAGGTAGGCGAGTTATGAGAGTGCCTACCAGATTAAAAATAAATGTAAAACTCTTGGACTCTTGGTTCAGAGATGATACCTCCTACCAGATTAAACCCCTCAAACAAATTAGGTGTAAGAAAACCTAGTGTCTTCAGGCAAAAGGAACTATACTGTGACTGTAACTCCTTCAAAATATTTTTTTTCTCCACCAACCAGCATCACCTCCTGTTTTACTTGATTCAGTTTCAGCCAGCTTTGGATTTCAACACAGCCAGCTGTTCTTCATCCATCCTTACTGGGTATGCAGGGACTAAGTATTTGGGCAAGTCAAACCCATGGTGGGCAAATCATGGTGAGCAAATCTCATCCAGGCACTGGTTCATATTTGTGCTAATACTACATGTGTTCAAAGAAAGCTATGCATCATCTACAAGCATCTGCCATGTGAGTCTGTATCATCTGGCCAGTTCACCTATTGGCTAGGTGTTGACTTGGCTTGAATTAAAAAATGATTGTAATCAGACTCCACAAATAATAGGGATAGTGGTAACGCGACCTGTTGGATGTATCCCTTCAGGAAGGTTTCAGTCATTTTAGTGCAGTACCCAAGACCTCTTTCAGGTGAGACAGCATACCTAATATCCAACAATGACAAATCAGGTGATACGTGGTGCTTTCTCCTCTCCCACTGTTACTGCCTTGCTGCCAAATGCTGTAAAGAAATCCAGGAGGATGAAAATGCATCTGTTCTCTGTGTTTTGACAACTGTTTCAGTTCTGTGTCCTGGAATATATTTATATTATGCCTGTTTTAGAATACTGGTTTCAATTAAATGACCTTACATCTGGTCTCTGGCTAGCTTCTGCAGTTGCTAATCCTTAGCATTTAAGAAGTCTTTGGGGTACATTTGAGTCATGCTTTCAAGCTTTTCTCATACCCTGGAAGGTTAGAAGTATATATTTAAAACAAAAAGAATCCTGGGATGCTCACCTAATCATATATGCTCAATATAACAGAGGGCTCGCTGTGAGCAGGAGTGAAGGCAGCATTAGAGAGTTTGCTGCTGAATTAGAGCCAGCTGAAGAGACAGGCAGTAGGAAGAAGTAAGGAGTCATAGCTCCAAGGCATGAACAAGTCACCAGCCACTTGGAGCAAGTGAGGAAAGGATAGGGTGTTGAACTCCTGGCATCTGTAGTGAGAGTGGCAGAGCTGCAGGGAGAATGAGGAATGCTTGGACCTGGCTAGGAGAGCTAAGGTCGTGTGACCAGAAGATAGAAAAGCCCAAGACTTTAGATGCTTAGTTGTTGTGCTAGAGAAGGTATTTAGGCTCAGGACACAGGAGAGAGAAGAGCTCCTTGAAACATGCTACAGAGTTATCCCTAGGAGTGAGTGTTCCTAGAGGAAACTGAGGTTGTGGGGCAGGTGCCTGCCAGTGGGGAAGAAATGAAGGAGGCTGAAAGAGAGGGGAAGAGCCTTAGAGAGGCAAACCTTGGGCTATACGCAGGCTATGGATAGAAGTGAGGAAGGGCCCTGGGAAAAGGGGATCCCAAATATAGTTGAAATTGGTGAGGACCTAGGTTTCTTTCTTGAGGGGGGAGGGGACCATGGGGGGAACCCCCAATGGCCCCACCCAC
>NW_017729032.1:231430581-231431127 GCF_001723915.1 Gavialis gangeticus
CCACCAGCCCCCCAACCTCTGCCCTAGCTTGCCCCTCTATTCGCAACAGGCTCCCCGAGGTCCCTGACCCCTTCCCTGGCTTTCCCCTCTCCCCGACAGCCCCCCAAGACCCCTGACCCCTGCCATAGGGGCCCCAACCCCCCGATCCTCCCTGATCCCTGCCCCCTTCACCACCTCATAGTTTAAAAAAAAACCCTGGCACTTACTGGCAGTCTGGCTGCTGTCTGGCTGACTGAGGCCCTGCCCGCGCAGTTCGGGGTAGGGTGACAGCCGTAGTGGCCCCAGCTTCAGCCCTGCTGCCCCCCCACTGTCCTGTGGTGCCTGACGGGGCTCTGGCAGGAGGCCCTGGAGCCCCCCCCCAACCCCTGCTTCTAAGGTAAGCAGAGGCTCTTTTCCCATTTTTTTTTCTGTTTTTTTCTGGGGGGTTTTTAAGTGATGCTGCCTGGGGTTGTGGGGGTAGCCATGGGGCCCTGGGGGTGCAAGTTGGGGGATGAGGCTGGGTGGAGCACCCACTGGGGGGTCTGAGGGAGTGGGGGTAGGACTGGG
>NW_017729032.1:231436127-231451499 GCF_001723915.1 Gavialis gangeticus
TGGAGGTTTTTAAAACTGAGCTAGACAAAGCTTTGCCTGGGTGGGGCAGCCATTGGGGGGGTCTGCAGCAGCTGGTTGGGGATAGGGCCAGGTGGGGCAGTAATCAGGGGGCATGTGGGCCTTGCAGGGGGGGGGTAGCCTCTGCAGGGGCCATTTGGCCCCTGTTGGGGGGCCATACCCCTTGTGTGGAGGCCAAATCTCCTGTTGCGCCAAACCCCTTGAGTGGGGGGCTGAATCTCCTGTTGGAGGGCTGAATCCCCTGTTGGGGGGTCATATCCCTTGTGTGGGGGCCGTAACCCCTGTGTGGGGGCCATCGCCTCTGTGTGGGGGCAGCAAAATATGTATTCATGAATTCATAAAACATGTATTTAGAGTTCACTTTATTATTATGATAAGAGACTTGCTTTAACACTGTAAGATATATCAATAAAACATTGTCCAACTGATTGCTGTCTCTTTCTTTCTCCCTCTCTCTATAGTGGTCTTTTGTTTTACTTGTGGAGGAACATGGATTGGGGGGTATTTTACAGAGTGACTTTGGGATTTTTTTATCAGGGATTTTTCAGTTTTCCAATAGGGAACACCAGAATTCCTGCTAGGGAGGCCAGTGGCAGGGCCCTGCCTGCTCAGAGCTGGCACCTTGGACCCAGCTGGCTGTGGCTGACCTCCTGGACAAATGGGGCCAGGAAGACATGGTTTGACAGTTCAAAGCAGGCCACCACACCTGGAACATCTTCCAGGTGATAGCTGCCAAGATGGCCAGGCAGGAGACACATGTGGCAGTAGTGCTGCACAGAGGCCAACCCTGCAACCACAGTCCACTAGCAGCTGGTCCAGAGGGGCAGATGCCTCTACTGGCTATACAGTCCCCATCTGGGTCTGGCAGGTGTCCAGCAGGTCACAGCCAGGCAGCAGTCCCCACTGCCACACTGCTGCAGTGGGTAGAGGGGGCAGGGAACTCTCAGGGCTGCTTCAGCAGTCCAGCTGGCACAAGGCATAGTGTCCCCAGGTACCAATTGGCTGGGCCCCAGAAGCTTCTGAGAGCTAGTAGCCCTGAGCTACTTGCCAGGGTGGCTTTTTATACTGCTGAGGCCAGGACAGGGCAGCTTTTTATACTGCCGGGGCCAGCACAGGTACTGGCCCCAGGCTCTAGCTCTCCCTGGCTGCAGATCCGGGAAGAGCCAGGCAGGGTTATTTTGCCTCAAGTGGCACAATGTGCTTCACACCGAAGTGCATGTCTGAGCACATACGCTGAAGCAAAAAGCCCCAGCTCAAATTTGCACCACTTCTATTTGAGCGGCTGGAAGCACACATGCTTGCATGTGTGGACGCGCCCTCTGAGTGCTGGCCTGGTATTGCAGTAACTCCAGGTCTCCAGGCCCTCTGCTCATTCCCTCCTTGGGGACTAACTGCCCATTTTTTTTTAAGAGTCACACACACAGACACACAAAGACACACACACAAAGGTTCCCATTAGTATGTTAGCCCAATATGAGCCGTGTGTCTTATAGGCAAGCTCAATGTTGGTGGTATTTAATCAGCTTTATAGTTGTTTTCCATTATTGAGTGCATTCTGCTTTTGGCAGCAGCTTAATAATAGACAATGTATACAATAAGATTTTCTTGTATGAGAATATAAGGCAAGGATCTTTCTTCCCCATGCTGATTGGGAAAAAACCTTGTCTTATATTTAAGTAAATATGGTATATAAGTTCCATTATGTATATATGAGTTGTGTTGATTAATTGAAAGAAATAATCCATTTTTATAGAAAATTGGGACATTGTATTATTAACAAAATAGAGTGACAGCAGGAGTATCAAACCCCTCACCAGGGGCCTGGCACAGAAGCAAGAAGATCAGCCAGACATGATTGACGTAATTCCTTTTTAGATAGGGCCATGTGTTTACATACAGTATTTTGTGTGAAATGACAGGACAAAATTAGATTTTAAACCATACAGCCAGCCAGCAAATATTACATTAGCCCAGCTCATCCAAGAATGATGCCTCACCCAAAGTCTGTGTGGCCCAAAAAGGAAAAAGCAAATTTCTTTATTCTTCTTTGCTGACATCTCCCAAACTGCCACCTCTTTCTGAGGTCTGATCTAACTCATACTTCTGCTGAAATGAAGAAATCAGTTTGATTTCATCCCTTTTGTTACTTAACGTATGTATATAATTACTGAGTGAAATTAAATAAAAATAGGATAGTGTGAGATTATGTGTAAACCAGCCCTATTCAAACTCACTTCCTAATAAATTATATCTGTTATCTTATTGGATACAACATCATGTGACTTAAGTGGCAAATAGTAGTTGTAAACCATGGGATTTGAAGTTCTACAGGTAAAGAGCTATCGTAGTCTGTTGATGAACAGGAGAAATATGGCCCCAGAGCTACAATATCAGGTGGACAGATGCTCACGAGGAACCTTCTGTCCGTAGCCACTGGTTAACAAGGGAAGTGTTGTTTTTATTTGCATCCAAATACTTTGTTTTTATGTGCTTCTTCCAGTGATGCTTGTGGGTCACCCTAGATGAAGAGCTATGTTGATGGACTACTTCTGTTTATCACGGAGGGAGAATTTTAATGATTAGTCATTAAGTTATGCTGTTGCCATTTTTCGTCGAGTTGATACTAAGGAAAAAAGAAATTCAGTAAAGATTTCCTTGTTTTATACATGAACTTAGTGATGACAAGTGTGGAGTTATTGCTGATTAAAGACACCTAGGGAAGCTAATATTAGAAATTATGGGTAGCAGCTTGAACTGGTGATGTCTGTCACTTTGAAAAGTCATCCCACGGTATTTTACCCCAGCCCTTGGTTGCTGCTGAAAACACCTAGCAAAAAAGGTAACACAATCACTAAAACTCATATTTCAATAACTGCATGCTGCTGTAACCTGTTTGTCATCAGTCTGTGGAATTATAAAACAATATGGGTTTATTTAAGCTAATGGGTAAATTCAGGGAATTTGACCTTGATGATGTGGCACTTGTAGGAAGAGATGCTAAATAAGTATGATGTTTACTGTGAATTATTGGCCCATCACAACTAGTTGTGCACAAGTGAAGTAAACTAGAATTGGCAGGGGGTGGAGAGAGCAAGAAACTAGTGGCTTAGTTATATGAAAGGAAAGAATTTGTGAGAGAAGAACAAGCCAGAACAGTAATACATCATTCCAAGAAATACTACTGCAGGATCAGTTGAAAGCAATTTGGGATAATCCAGAAGAAGCCTGATGCCAGATGTGAAGAGGGAAGGATTACCCTGATTAGCTGGGATAGTTAGTCAGGAAGATGAATTTTCCTGCATGAAATGCAAAAAGAGAAAAAGAAAGGAATATAATAACTCCTAGAGGATATGGGAATTCTTCTTATATGTTCCTATATTGCTATATTCCTCTTGTCTACTTCTGCCTGTTATGGTCTGTTCTACATTTCTTTATTGTCATGAGAAATGTATTTACTACATTACTATAATCATTAGCCAGGAGACTCACAGACATAATCTATAAAAATCATCCAAATGATTTTATTACAACAATATGCTATCTTCACATCATATTATAACACAAATGCTTTCATTTAAAGATTAGAACCAAATAGCTCCATATTCAGTTTAATTCCACAAGCCTGCACAGCAGATCAGAGTGATTCAGATTGTGACAGCATACCTCATTGAGGGCCCTAATCTAAGTGCAGTATAGATAGCATATTAACCACAGTCACCCAAGGCCACTTGCTTTACTGCTGTTATTGCATGTATACAAAAGTACCCAAAAGTTTTATTTAAGATGAGGATCCCTTGCACCTACAGTAGTATCTTCTTCAGCCAGGACAAGTGTATGATCAGCCTAAAAAAAAATTCTGTTCTTGTGGTACCACTAACACAAAATGCTGTTTTAATACAAAGAGACACAGACCAGATTTCCAAAAGAGTTAAGCGTCCAAATACTTTCATGTGGGTAGGTAGCTCCATAAGCAGCAGGAATTTCTTTCTCAACAGGAATGAATCAGGTCCTTATTTAGGGATTAGTCTCGGGGCCAGACTCTGACCTGATAGCCAGCCCTGTGCAAGGAATGGCATACAGCTGCACTACTTTGAGACCTCCTCTGCAATTCAGAGTTAGTTGCTCTTGTATTCTATCAATGCAGGAATTATTTGTAGCCCTTGCTGCAAGCTCTCCCAACCTTTGGGGAAGCTCAGTCCTACTGTATGGTGCCTTAGAAGGGATAAAGCCAACTCTCTCTGCCTACTCTGTTTCTGTACTGTACTCTTGCTTACTTTCCCACTTGTTTGGAAAGGAAGTGATGACCCCTGGAGCCCACTGTCCTTTCCAGCCCTGCTTCTGGCATGGTGAGCCATGCAGTTTGCATAGATTAGTGGAAAGGGACTCAAGCTTCCTTCCATCTATTTGGGAATACTGAGCAGTGCTCTCAGTTGTCTCAAACAGTGACTAATTTCAGTAGCAGCATTGTCTGACTGTAGGATTCAGTCTTGTGTCTTTATCCTCTCCCTGTTTTGTCTAAGTGGTGTTTAATATTGTATCCAAGGGAAAGAAGAAAAAAAAAGGATAGAGTTTCAACCTTACCTCTGAATATTTTTGCACTTGTGACTTTTAAAAGAGTTTTTAATACTGTATTGTTGTAATGTAATAACTAATACAGAATATAACCATCAACTTATTTCTGCCAATTTGGCAATTATAAGGGCCGCATTGTTAGTTCCTTCCCTCCTTTGAGTATTATATTGGACTAATTACTTAGCCAAAACCCCTAAGGATAATGCTAAAGGATGAAATATGCTCATGAATATTGACTGGGTCCTTTGACCTCTCTATTAAAGTGTAAAGGCTAAATGCTAATTTTCTTTAAAAACTCATTTACATAAAGTATGTAACTATTGAGTTGCATAGATTGTGCATGTCATAAAAATGTCATTGTAACATTTCATAGTAAAAAATGTCATTGTAAAAAATTATTCATAATACCTTGCTGGGGTTAATAGAAACAGGAAAAAAGCTTTTCCCACAGTTGTGATGCATTTCCAGTGATTTTTTTTTTTTTTATTGAAAGCGTGATAGATTTATGATTTTTGTTTGCTCTCCTTTGAAGCTTTTTCAAGTTTTTTGTGATCATTAAATTAATGTGCAGGAAATGGACATTTAAAATCAATTCTGATTTTTTTTTTTTTGCCTTGCCACAAAAAGTGAAAGCATTTCTTTAGCCTTAAGGAGTTCTACTATATTTCACAGTGTGACATCTAGTAAAGATTAAGGATAGTCAAATACAGTTTTTGTTGTCTCATGAGAACTACACATTGTTTCTTTAACTGCTGACCTACTGTGATGGTCTTTGTAACGTCATTACTACATGAGCCCCAACAGCTGCATATGAAACTGTTTTCTCTCATATATGTTGAATTCTAAATCCTTAAAAGTATTTATGCACCTAACACATTGGTTCCTTTTTTGTGGGGGGCTTTATCCATATTCACAGTTTTTTTTTAAAAAAAGGGGATGGGGGATGTATTTAAATAACTTACAAAACAAATTAAGGTAAACTCAGATTCTGAGTATAGACCATAGTTATAAGGACATAAAGCTCAGTCATTTTAATTGTGAACTGGTTTTATGAACCAATCTAATGAACTTTGCAGGGCCAAGCTGTATTCAGAACACAGCAGGCATCATATCCTAGCAGTCAAAAGGGGCTGTAATCTGGTCTTGGATGCTTGGCTTTCACTTGGGCATCTGAACAGATGCACACCAGCTATTCCATAGTACATTTCTTTACCCTTTAGATCATGTTGATTTTTTTTTTTCTTACCATACCTTTAAGGTGATTATGTAATGCCACCTCGTAGCAGGAGTAAATAGGAAATTTACAATGTCCTCAATCAAAGGATGGAGCAATTAAAAGCTTAACCAGAGGAGGGTGTTGGTTGCAGCCATGTCGATCTAAGGACATTCGCAGAAAAGCTTCTTTGGGTAAATGTGATATCTTTTATTAGATCACCTAATAATTGGGAAAATTGTTCTTTGCAAGCTTTTGGGTACAAATACCCTTCTTCAGGCATAGGGAGAATCTGCTGTTGTTTTGTGTTCTGGATGGAATAGAAGCCAATATGAAAAATGCAGGTCTGTGAAAATGCTAATGCATGGGAGTGAGGATTAGGGGCCATGGGAAACAATAAATGTGAGATTGGTGGGGTGGGGGAGGGGAGGGAAATAAGGGAATGTTGACCCCGGTGGTAGAATGTAGCTGGTAAAATATAGAGAGGTTACCTGGGGTTATCGTGTGGCAGGCAGGCTATAGTATGCCATAAATCCAATGTCTGTATTTAATCCATGATTTTGTATCTACTAGAAACAAAGAATCATGGACTAATCATTGGTCTAATAAAAGATGTCACATTTATCCAAAGAACCGTGTCTGCCTAACCAGAGGAGGAAATTTTTGGAAATGTGGAGGACTGTTTTAGAAGTTCAACATTTCATTCTGTATCTAGGGAAAGATCCAGAGGGTGTTCAGTGGTGGCTACAACTCCCTTTTGGACTGGACAGTGCTGCTGGAGCCCTAGGAATTAAAAAAAAAAAAAAAAAAAACATTCAAAGCAGAAAAGAATCTCCCCTTCCTCTCTGTGCTCAACATGTCCCTTCCTCTTGTGTCCTTTTCTCCAGTTGCTGCTGCTTTCCTTGCTGTCCCAGGGGTGGGGAAATCTTCGGAGCTGCTCCTGTCCAGTCAAGCTGGGATACATGGGGGCTGGGCTCACTTATTGGGCAGTGTGGAGGACACAGCCCAGCTTGACTGGGCAGGAGCAACTCTGAAGCTTCGCTGTCCCCAGGACAGCTTGGAAAGCAACAGCCACTGAAGGAGGAGGGGACAAAAAGGAAGAGGGGAAGGGATGTACTTCTGAGCACAGAGGGGAAAGCAGGGGGGGAAGGGGGTTGCTTACTTGCCTTTAAAAAGTCCCCAAAGGGAAGTCCGGTGTGGTTTCCCCCAGTTAATGGAGTTAATGGGTTGGGGAGGAGGAGGCTAGGAATGGGGTGCCAGCCACTTTGTAATGCAGGTGACTGCTCCTGCACTCTGCTTTGCCAAATAGTGGCTGGTTCTCAAGCACTTGATATATTTAATGTATTCTCCTTACTTTAGATTGAAGGAGGCTAAGTCTTAAATTGCAGGACATAAATGTGAGATGTACTGTACTCGGTTTAAAAAACAAAACTTATGAGAGCTTAGGTTTTTAATCAAATGATAAAAAAGGAAGGTGACGCTAGGAGATTTCGTTACTGATCAAACTTGAAGAGCCATTCTTGCGCTTTCAGGACCTAATTGAGTTACTGATAAGAGATTGTATCATGATTGGAATCTAAAAGAAAAACCTCAGAGAAACAACTGGGAGATATTAAACTTTCAGAAAACATTTACTTTTCCTGTTCCTTACAGAATGAAGGTCATGGAGGGTTCTGACACTGTAGATATGAGAAGGGATCCAAAACATTAAAAGAAAAGAGATGCTAGACAAATAGGGATGTACAAACAGACAGTGATCAACAGTTAGCACAATTAAATTAGAGGATGGCACTAGTGAAGCACAGGTTGTCACTTGCTGACTACATATTTATTTAACAGAAAAATAAAAACAAGAATGCCTATGCAATTAGAAATTGATGTCAAAGGAACTGGGTATTTGCAAAAGTATACAAAGACAAATAAGACGAAACCCCAAAAAAGAAATGCACATGATTTGAGGTCCCAGGAACTGCCACTATTGATACAGCATCACACCAGGCCAGGAGTCAGTGGCTACAAACATCTTTGGTCTGCTAAAAAGTTAACCTTGTCTTGCAAAGTGATTAAGCAGACACGACATACAGAGGAATAACAATACCTTCTCCAGTTTCCAAAAAGAGGGAGATGAAGGATTCTGGGTCTGATTTTTGTCCAAGAGAGTCTAGATGGGCAACAACCACACCATGTTAAGACAGCCTAACACCATCACAAGGCAATGGCAGAAAAACTGACTTGCCACTTCCTGATAACATAAGACCCTGTAAGAGTACAAGGCAGCTCCGAGAGGAATTAATGTTGCTAATAAGCTGTGGCCAGCAGGCAGTTGTAAGTCATCAAAATCTTGCCTTATATAAACATTGATTGAGCATTGTCAAGTTTGTCTGGAAAAAGATGTAGAAAACAATACTTTTAAAAATGTAGTGGTATCTCATACAGAGGCTCATGTGATGTAATTCATAGGGTTTCTTGGAACTGAGACAGTGACTGAAGCTGATTTCTGTCAAAGATCTTATTCTTGGAGTGATTAGTGAACACCAGAGGTGGAGTTGTGCTAAATGAGAAGGTTTACTAAGGCTAGGAATAGACATTGCCAATTTGGATCAATTCATCTGTGCCATGATGTGCTTCAAGCACAGCTGATCCACTTAACTGGGTTAAACGCATGTTGCCCCTTGTCCCACCCTTGATGTGATCTGCCTCCTTTGCCCACTGCTAGAGATCCCTGGTGTGGGCCTGGGACAGCAGGGAAAATGGGGTTTTTCCTGCCCAGCCAGTCCTGTTGGGGTGGAAATGCACCACCAGATAAATGGGGAAAGCACCACAAGATAATAGATGTCTGCCCAATTAAGCAGCTGAGTCTGGTACTATCTTCTGTTGCACCACTAATTTTTCTTGTCATGTAACGCGACAAAGCATAAGGAATCAAGGATGTCTGTTTGCTCACTATTTCCATCCTTAGTTCCACCATAGTTCATCCGTTTATTTCCATCCTTAGTTCAAATCATGATAATGCACAGGACTGTGGTTTGTGTAGTTCACAAGTATATGAGCAGCCCCCATGCGTTAGTGAAACTGTTCCCAATTCCTAAATGGGAGTGGTGTTTATATTTCAGTAGTGTATACAGGCCAAAGGTATGGCTAAGGCTCTAATCTCACAATTGTGGTGTTCAGCCACTTAATGATAATAAATGGCCTGCGTCCCGAACAACTGTAAGTGAAAGAGGAAGTTTTCCATGGTACAAATGGCAGTTAAGTACTTAACTTGGAAAATGAACAGTACTTGTGTAACTAACTACCGTTTGTGGCATCATAGTATTTGGTGGCTGTAGACATGCCCAGGAGGCTGCTCCAATCCACGGTAATTACAGCATATTGTAGCAGACTCAATTAAGTGAGTGTGCTGTGTCAGTTCTGTATTTAAGACCCAGATAGATACCTTGTTCCCGGCACCAACCATGATCTTTCCATTTGATAATAGGGAAATTTACTGATACACAGTGATTAAAAAAAAAACCAGGAAAAATACAAACAAGCAATTCTATATATCTACCAATTCTAGAGCTATCATCAAAGTCAAAGTACATCTGGTCAGGATGCAGTCTTCACTCTAAGGCTCTCTCTTAAGTGTCAGACATCAGCTGTCTGGAGGTGGAATGCCGAGGCCCAAAGCCCCACTCTGGTGGAGTGAATGAGACGGGCTAGTGGTGTGGCCTCAGGGAACACTTCCGGAGGATGGGGACCCCTCGGGGAGGAGGTTGGGGAGGGACCCAGCAGAGTACCCGGGCAGGATGATGAGTAGGAACCTGGGCAGAGGACCCTTTGTTACTCTCAAGTTCCTGCTTTTGCATCCTCCTTCCCTTCTGATGACTCTTGAAGACTCTTCATGCATGACTATCACTGATTGGTCTCTTTCTGTGGTCGTTGCACTGTCCACATAGTTCATCACATGCATACCCTTCCCAAAACAGGAATTTCAGGCCCCACTCTTTGGCCTTGCTAGCTGGTGCCACCTCATCTTATGTTATGGAATAGTGTGGTACATGCCCTCAGTTTCTCAAACTATGTGTCCTTGTTTGTTAGACAGCCTGTCTGCTTCTGAAGGCTGAGAAACTCTGTATATGTGGGACCCAGGCTCTTAAAAATCAATTAACCCATGCTGCCCATCCTGAACCATTGTAATACATATATATATATATATATATATATGACCTATAAGACATAAACCAATTCCCAAAAAACAAACCTTTAAATACCATTCTTAAGCCATCATGCTGGAGCATGCTAATTAACATGCTCCAGCCAGCCTCCGCGTCTCATGTATCAGAGTCTCCATGCTTCAAAATGGTGGCATGGGGTGCTTAACTAAAGTTTGTTTGACGAGCTGTAATTAAAGCACCCCTGCTGCCATTTTGAAGTCTGGGGATGCTGATACATGAGTCACTGCAGGCGCTTTAATTAGAACAGCTCTCAGAGCTGCTGTAAATAAAACATACTGCCCCCCATCTCCGGAGCATGTATAAAAATGTCCTACATTGCATCCATTACTGTAGCATCAGAATACCTCCTAGTCTTAAAAGTTGGTACATGAGATAAGGGAGCCCTTTTACCTGTATTAGACAAATAGGCCATGTCCACATGAGTGTGAATGTTTGTTTCCCCAGGGACAAGAAGCAGTGGCATACCTTGTGCCACTGCTAGTTGTCCCTGGGGAATGCCTGTGCCACACAACTTCTGGTGCTCAGCAGGTTATCCTGGATGGAGTAGGGGAGGCTGGGGCCAGCACTGGGCTGGCCCCAGCAGCCTTACTTCGGGTTCTGGGGCCTCCCAGGGCTGCAGCAGTGGTGATCTTGCCTTTCAGAGCCTGGCCGGCAGCTGGAGCTTGACTCCAGCCAACCAGGCTCAAGTTTTGGGCAGCGTGTGCTGCCCCCACACACGCTGCTGTGCTTCTTTTTGCATGTTTTTTTTGACCCTGGGATCTCTTGGGGTCAACCCCCTCCCTCCCCCCATGCTGCTATCTTGAAGTGCAGAAACAGCTGAATATGCAGTGTGTGATGCCACAGATGTATCTACAATGCCACATCCTGCACGGCCACACTCGTCTGGACGTGACCATAGTCTCTGTGTCCCACACTTGTCTAATTGATTTGGCACATGTCACACGTGAGAAAGACACTGAATTTGGTTTGCTCCCTTCTCAGGCTAGTGTCCTAACCATTTGACCACCCTTCTTCTGACCATCCTTTTGAAAATCTCCTTTTCATAGATTGTGTATGGGTGTATGTGTGTATGTGTCTTTTAAACAAAAGCATGTACCCAAAGATGGAGTTTGTTAAAGTACTTCTAAAAGACTGGCACAAAAATCAGACAGCTCAGAGGAAGTGTAACCCTGTCAGGGTTGATTGTTTGTAAATTTTACCACTCTTACCACTGTGTTATCCCTACTGTGCCTCTCTCCACAGCTGACATGGCCATTCACCAGAGACGTCTCAAAAGAGTCACGCTACCTGGGCACAAGAGAGTGTGTTAAAGAATAGAGTTTCAGCCTTAGTTTCTTTCCAGGCTCTTATGAGCTGTAGCAAGATCCTATCCTTAGCTGTATTTCAGCACATTTTGGTGCATACATTTTTTTCCCCTATAACTCTGTTTTATTTTATCCTTAAGCACAACATAGCAGAATATCCTGATGCTTTAAAAGGGTGTACACAATGCCTACTCATGTTTAAAATATGCAGATAAAGCTTTTGGTTCTCATTTCAACTCTTTGTAATTTTTAGTAACTTCATTATTTAATTTTAATTTTGAAAGTGTAAAGTATCCATTTTTATTATGAGGCTTATCTTCTTTAAGCTCCATTAGCATTTGATCCTGAAATCAGCAGATCAGATTGCTTAGCAGTTTGCAAGGATCTGGGTGTTTCTGCCAATTTGAGTTTCTGCTTTTATCAGTAGTAATGATGCTATAATATTTTATAATTTTATAATAGTTAATATTTAATTGTACATATATAGTATCATCTAATTCTAATGGTTATAATGAATTATCAGTAATAGTAGTAATCATCTCTTGTTAAATGCCATTGCTTTGATTCTTTTAAAAAAAGATCTCAGTGATTTAACATCACCATCATATTTCACAAGTCCTTTTATTGGTTTTCATGTCTCTGAAGTGGCAGGTCATTGGCAAGCCAGTCATCCCCACTTGTGGCAAGTTTGGGTCTCTTTTGATGTTTTGGGCCTTGTGTCTGGTACAAGGGGGTTGTTCTCAAATTTTTTAAGAACAGTTTAGCCATTTTTCTAGGACAGTTTTGATGAGAATAATTCTGCCCTGAATAAGGATTTGAATTAGATGACCTTTACATATCCCTTCCAGCTCAACTTGTCTATGATCCTGTGATCTCTCATGTGATCTCTTTTAGAAGATATTTATTTAAATCACTGTTGAAGCTGCAGCAACATTTGGGCTCCCATTTAGGAAAAAATGAGCTCATTTGTTTGTCCTCTAGCAGCAAATCTGCCCAAACCCCATCTAGAACCTGAACCTATGATGAGTTCTTCAGAAAAGTTTGCCTGATATTTTCATTTGGTTGTTTTTGAACCAGGGCAATCTGGTTAGGTGTAGACAAGTTGCTTAAATATCCCAGGAACGGCTGTCCTCCTATCTCTAGCCTGGGTTCTATGCACAAAAAGTCCCAATTAAAACTAGCTAAATGCACAGGGGTTTTTGGTGTATATCTAAACAAAATCCAAACTGCAACCCTTTTAAAGTACTTAGTTATCTGTTGTTGTCTTCCCATGTGGAACTTTTGTTGGCAGTCTTTATAGAGAAGCTGGGAACTGAATGGGCAGAAATTGATTTGATCTCTCAGCTCCAAAGGTGACCCCTCTGGAGAAGAGTTGAAGGCAGAGGTTGTACAAGTCTGGGACATACTTGCTGTGGAGAATAGGAGAATATTAGTCTCCAGTTACTAACAATCTTTTTTCTGTTCCCTCACCTGTACGTGGAGTTGGGCAAAGTCTATCTGGCCAGCATGAACAGTTTCTCAAGGTGTTGTGCACACAGGCTGTACAGTGTGAATTAAAAACTAGCCAGAATCTTATTGGGATAAGGCACAATGTCACATTTATTGGAACATAAAATATACAACATAAAAAGAACAAAGAACAATAAGGTTATTTGCTTCACTCATTTCCATGCACACTTATTCGTTCATCCATTCATTCAAAAGAGACAAGCACACACACACAGAAGTTAGACAGTCCTGGAAAGGTTAAGATATTACCAAGTTTCAAAGTTGCTCAAGGTCAGTCTGGTGACCGGCCAGGCTGACCAAGAGAGTTAGAGTTAGGTCTTGTTGGACACTCCCATAATTCCTTCTTGCAGGTGGAAGAGACCCAAAGCCTTGCCTTTGTGTTCATTCTTTATAGTAATAGCTATCCATACCAGCCTATGGATTCCAGTGAGTCAGACACGAAGGCCATCGTTGTCCTGTTGGCAGGCTGGATTGGTAGGTCATGATCTTCTGATTTTGTGGTCTGCAATCTTCAGGGGCCATCATTTGCAGTCTTCAGCCATTAGGATGGAGCAAGATTTAGTGTTTAGTAATACTTTATTGCTGACTGGACGTCTGCTGCAGCCCTTAACTGCTAAACCACAGAAGGCTATTTTCACTTGCTGCAAAAGGCGTGTCTTCCTCTGTTGCTGGCACATATGTCCATCATTCATTCTTTCATTACCTCTTTCCACATTAACCAGACATATCCACACACACCAGACATACTACAAACCCTTACACAAGCGTATTCCTTATTTAAGTTCTAAAGTCATGAGTTAAATATGTCTAAAATCATGAGACCAATATGTCAACTACATTTATACTAAGCAATAAGAAATTTAAAATAGATGGTTAATTCCAAGCACTAATAATGACTGATCAAATTATAAAAAGTAAATCATAACAAGATTAACTTTGTCTTAATGATTAAATCTTTTCCTTATATAAAAAGAGAAATAACAAAATAAAGAGTCAAAGCAACTATAATCAATAACAAAATAAGCAATTAAACCAATTATAGTCAGTGCAATACTATGAAGGCAGTGGGAATTTTCCAGGTTCTTTTCTTGGTTTCCCTTCCTCCATCCTTTGCTTTGGGTCAGTAATCAATACCCTTCTCCCCCTTTTTCCTCTTTTCCCTGCAAACAGTTTGTTCTTTGTAATGTGGCTGGTGTCTCATCTAGAATGCTGCTGTTCTAGTTTAATTTTGTGTGGCGGACTTACCAATACAGCCCAGCATGCCTGGGCTCAAAGAATCCTCGTTCTGATTGGTGAAGCACGACCACCAATCAGGTAAGGCTGGAAAGGGGCTTACCCCGCACCTGCCCAAGGCAGGCGCGGGAGAGAGGAGAACCCCAGACCTGTCTGTAGCCTGCTCTTTGCAGGTCTAACAACACTCTAGGCCAGAGCCTCCAGAGTGCATAAAAGGAGCTGCGTGCCCAGCATGCAGCAGATGCATCGAGGGACAGAGAAGAGAGCAGGAAAAGAAGAGTTGGTGTGAGCTGACCAGTGGGCAGAACCAGTGCCCTGAAGAGCCCAAAGACGCCTCTTCATGAGTGGGAGCAGCGAGTGACTGCATCCCCAGCTCCATGATGGGGAACACAGTGTTGGTGCACAGCTCGGTGCATGGAGCACAGACCCTGTGAGTTGTTCGAGGCAGGTCAGGTCTGCAACCCCTGGCATGAGGCCAGGGACTCGGTGCACACAGGTTAAAAAATGGACAGCTTCTTTGTGTGGATGAAGGATTTTTTCCCCTAGTTTTTGGTTTGCTTTGGCTTTGAGAGCAACACTAACAAAGAGAAAAGCCCAGATTCTACACAAGATTCTTGTCATCATGCAATGGGGCAATTTGCCCAAGAAGGGATTACTAACTAAAGTCCTAAGTGCACATAGCTTCATCAGTAGATGCACAGAGTAAAACTTTCATTAACTTTAATGGGTATTACACTCTGGTAACTATGGGCAGAGCTTGGGTACAGATATATGTTTGGGAAGTAATATACCCACTTCTGTGTAACCTTACTTCTCCTACAGAGATCTTAGTATCTCTAGATATTTAAGGAAGGTTTTGAACTTCTATAGAAAATCAAGAAATTTCTGTAGATCTGATTTGCTGTTTTCAACTTGTAATCATCACCCAGTCATTTCTAAACAGGATAAGCAACAAGGGAAAGTTTTCTGGAAGTGTGTCAGAATTTTGTTAAAAATGTTTTTGTGGCAGTGAAAAACTACATATATCTTCACTGCTCACAGATATAGAAAAAGACCATAACTTGCAAGTAGAACCTTATGTAAATTCTGTATTAGTAGTCCTGCTCCTACTTTCTCTCACTTCATTACAGACGGAAGTAAAATTTGCCTCCATATTTCTGAGCAGGGACCTAGACAACTCCCCCACTACGATTATGGACAAGCTCAGGGGACATAACGCCAGGGGTAAGGGATGATCTAATTAGAGAACTTCTGGAGAGGCTGGACATGTTCTCTGCAGGCCTGGTCGCCCACGGTACAGCCCCCA
>NW_017729032.1:231451510-231452044 GCF_001723915.1 Gavialis gangeticus
ACTAGGTCCCTTCCGACCCTTAATCTATGAATCTATGTTTAAATCAGCAGGTCTGGATGCTCTTCATCTGAGGGTACCGAGGGAATTGGCAGAAGTCACAGCAGGACCCCTGGCGTGGTTCTATGAGCACTTGTGGTGCTCTGGCCAGGTCCCAGAGGACTAGAATAGGGCCAATGTGGTCCCCATTTACAAGAAGGTGAGAAAGGAGGACCCGGGTAACTATAGACCAGTTAGTCTCACCTTGGTCCTTGGCAAGACCTTTGAGAAAATTATCAAGGAGCACATCTACAGGGGCCCAGCATAAGAGGGAATGCTCAGGGGCAACCAACACGGGTTGACTGTGGGCAGATTCTGCCTGACTAACCTTGCTTCCTTTTACAACCAGGTCACAAAGTCCTTGAATGTGGACGTTGAGGTGGATGTCATCTACCTGGACCTCAAGAAGGCCTTTGACGCGGTTTCTCACCCCATGCTCATAAAAAAACTAGGCAACTGTGGCACTGATGCCTACACAGTCAGATGGGTGGCAAATTG
>NW_017729032.1:231452134-231458610 GCF_001723915.1 Gavialis gangeticus
GGCAAATTGGCTCGATGGTCACACCTATACGGTGGTGGTGGATGGCTCGCTTTTGACCTGGAGGGATGTGGGCAGTGGAGTTCCCCAGGGCTTAGTCCTCAGGCCTGTGCTATTCAACATCTTTATCAGCAAGTTGGAGGTGGGCATGGAAAGCACGCTGTCCAAATTCACTGATGACACAAAGATGTGGGGAGAAGTGAGCACGCTGGAGGGGAGGGACAGAATCCAACTAGATCTAGACAGGTTACAGGGGTGGGCGGATGAGAATAGGATGGAATTCAACACGGGCAAGTGCTAAGTACTACATCTAGGGAGAAGGAACCAGCAACACACCTATAGGGTGGGGAACACCCTTGTCAACAACACAGTGGCTGAAAGGGATCTTGGAGTCATTGTCTACTTCAGGATAGACACGAGCCGCCAATGTGAGGAAGCGGTCAATAAGCCTAACCACACCTTGTGCATCTATAGGTGCATCACAAGCAGGTCCAGGGAAGTGATCCATCCCCTCTATACAGCTGGTCGCTGTAGTTGGAGTACTGTGTCCAGTTCTGGGTGCCGCACTTCAAGAGGGATGTGGCTAACCTTGAGAAGGTCAAGAAGAGGGCCACTGGCATGGTCAGGGGGCAGCAAGCCAGGCCCTACCAAGATAGATGAAAGGGCCTGAATCTATTCAGCCTCCACAAGAGAAGACTGAGAGGGGATCTTGTGGCCATCTATAAACTCACCGGGGGGACCAGTGGAAAATAGGTGAGGCTCTGTTACCCTGGGCACAACCTGGGATTACAAGGAATAACGGCCACAAATTGATTGAGAGTAGGTTCAGGCTTGATATCAGGAGGCATTACTTTACGGTTAGGGCTGCCAGGCTCTGGAATGGGCTTCCAATGGAGGTGGTGCTCTCCCCTGCCTTGTGAGTCTTCAAGAGGAGGTTGGATAGATATCTGGCTGGGGTATTATGATCCTAGCACTCATTCCTGCCCAGGACAGGGGGGTCGGACTTGATGATTTGTTCAGATCCCTTGGACCCTAGAAACTATGAAAATTAAACCTGTAGCAAACTAGCACCTAAGGGACTGCAGAAATATTTTCTATTGAGGAGTTTTTACTAAACAGGCCTGAAAATGTTTTACTTAAGAACCATATAAGAAACTCTGATATAGGCGATACCTCATATTTAGTTTACAAAACATTTAAAACACAAATATAGACCTGATGTTTTATTTTCTTTTATATTTCTTCTATTTTATATATAAGTATAATTAATATAAATTTAGGATACAGTTGTGTTCTTATGAAGTCTGTGGGGAAAATTTCCATTGATTTCAACAGCAGGGAAATATATTCTTCTTGAACCTGATGATCATCCTATATTGATTTTGTTTTTTGTGGATTTACTTGTTGTTTATACCAGTGCATAACTACAGAATCAGAACCATGATGAGATAAAAGGTCACTTTAATCCAGACCATTGCGCTGTCTGCTGGTTACCTTAAACGTGTGTGAAATAAGAATGGTGTTTACTTTATAAAACGGCAATACATCCTACGCTCAAATTGAATGCGTGCAGCATATGTCTTTTGTAAGTAATGAATTCCAGTTCATTTCATCCTGTCACTGTACTGGGGAACAGTCCTGGTTATCTAATTCAAGTGGTGGTTATAAATGGCGATAAGAATAAATATTTGGCAATAATGAGATGGGCCTCACCTGAAATTCTGAGCATTCAGGGTAACATTTTCAAAGAACCTAGGTGACTTAAGCTCCTAAGTCCCATATTCAAAGATGACATAGGCTCCAAAGGTGTTTAGGTGCCCAAAGATGCAGATAGACATTTTGTGGGATTTTCAAAAGATAGCTAAGCCAGGTAGAAACCTATCACCACTCGGGATGCTCAGTCCTGAACTCTCTTCTGGAGGCAGCTGATTAAGCCCTTACTTTCAAAAAATGGAACTAGGGTCACTCTTTTCTTTGAAAGTGTAGTTGGTGGGGTCACTCCCATTAGATACTTGTGTGAGAACGGTTATTCAGATTCACTTCTCCCATCTCACAGGAGAACACCAGAACTTCCAGACTGCTGACTATTCTCAGACTGCAGTTAGGGGACAGTGGAGTTTCCAGGCTTTTGAGGTAAAGCTGTTTTACAGTTCGTGTAAAAGAGCTAACATTTTATTAGGCCAAAGAGAGTGAGAGAGAATAAATATGTCTGCAGCCTAGGGGTTAGGGCTCTCCCCTGGGAAAGAAGAGACCTGTTTGTGGTTACTTGTTCCAAGGACTGTTAATGTATTTTATTCAATGACTAGTTAATGCAAGATGCAGAAACAGGCTTCAGAGAAAAACCTGGAATTTGGGTTTCCCCTTGTCTTGGGTTAGTGCCCTGACCGCTGCTGTAGAGAATTCTGCTTACCTTTTATCTCTCTGGCCCATTGAATCTTTAATCCTTTATGCAAAATGCTACCTCCACAACAGAATAGGCTGTGGCTGATATTTAGCGCATGCTCTAAAGAAGTGGGAGACATGAGTTTGAACTCCTTTAGCGAAAGGAATTAAAATTGGCACTCCCATATTGTGGGTGAGTGCTTTGTTCGCTTGTGTATTGGACAAAATGGAAATACCTCCAACTATTTTTCAGCATACACAACAGCCACTGCTGTTTTGTGAGAAGATTGGTACATATGCAGTAATGTGCTCTGTGCATGAATGCTGACTCAGGTCTCCCCAGAAACACAAGGTAGAGGAAGCCTTATTTGTGGATCTTGAAAGAGTCTAGATGATAGACATGAAAGTACACAATGGGTATGTCTGCACTTGCATTAGATCCAGGAACAATTTATTCAGAAGTAGTTTACTTGCGAGTAAACTGCTCCTAGATCTAATGCATATGTAGACACACCCATTTTGTACTTCCATGTCTACACATGAATTAGCTACAGGAGCAGTTTACTCCCAAGTAAACTACTCACAAGTAAATGCTCCCAGGCAGGGGTCCAGACATGCAGGGAAGTGGGAGCAGATTTGCTGCTAATAGAAGCAAACTGCGCCTGCCTCCTGGTGCCCTAAAGTGGGTCCCTGCCACCACCAGGGGGAACTCTAGGCTCCCCTGGGTGCTAGCCCAGGGGTTGGCAGGGAGCACAGGGCTAGGAGACGGCTTTCTCCTGACCAGGGCTGGGACATGGCTCCCTGCCTCTTGGGCACTGCCTGCTGCCAGGGCAGAGACAATGCCCCCCTGCCCCAGTAGCAGGAAAATCCTGGCTCCAGCTCCTCAGTTGGGGGCAGGGAGCTTAGAAAGAGCTGCAGGGGTAGGGTAGGTCCCAGCCCCCTGCCCAAATCCACCACTGGGGCAGCTAGCATCAAGCCTCTGGCTGATCAGGGATTCCCTGGGGAGCCTATTCCCTCCTCAGCTCTGTGATCATGGAACTGGGTGGAGAACAGGCTGGGGAGCTATCTAGGAGCTGGGCAGGAAACAGGGCTCCTCAGCCCCCACCAGCAAGAAGCCCCATGACCATGGAGCTGGTGCTAGAAGATAAGGATCTCCCAGCCCCGCAGTCTCCTATCGTGATGGTGAAACAGGGGATGGGAGATAAGGTTCTTCCAGCCCGCACTCCCCGATCATGACCTTGGAATGGGGGGCTTAGAGCTCCCTGCTGCCAGGACATAGTCCCTGCCTGGGCTGCAATGGTGGAGCCAGCCCTGACAGCACTCAGCTCCCGGGGGTAGGGAACAACCTCCCACCCCCTGCTGACTGGCTGACTAGGAGCAGATTCGCTCCCAGGCAGGCATCTACAAGAGTGCTACTGTGCAATGGCTAATCACAAGTAAATTTGCTACTTGCATTTGCATTTACTGCACAGTAAAGTGTCTTGGGTAGACATACCCATTGTTGACTAGATTGATGCTGCTGGGCTTGCTGAGAAACAGAACTTTGCTGGTGTCTGGGGGGTTTGCACTTTTGGGTGCAGGCACTTAAATTCCTCTTAGATACCATTTTAAGGGTCTAAGTCCCCTTTTGGATAGAGATGGTAGTGCCTGATCTTTTCCTACTGAAGTTGTTGGGAGTATTACCATTAACTTCAATAGGCATTAAGGTCTTAATGATCAAATTCTATAAAGAAGTGAACAAAACTAAGATGAACAGACCCAGCTGAACTAATTCCAATCAACACTGAATCTTTAAGTATAAGAAGTACAGATAAAAATTAACTGTTTCCTCTTCTTGACTACAAGAAGTACATCTCAGACCTATTAGTTTCTGCTGGCCCAGCTTTAAGTTTCAAACATTCAAGGGTTCTGCTGGAGTGATGATAAAAACCAGTTCTGAAGCCTTTTTTGACCTGGTGCCCACATTTGGCCTGGGACTTCAGCTGAGATTTACATTACTAGTAGTAATGCAGTTTATCTGAAAAAAGACATGGATGAATGTAAACAGAGCGTTTTTACTCACTCTCCTGGCCCACAATACATGTGGAAAGAACAAGCACTTTCTTCCCCTTCCCCAAAGGATTATCTAACAAGGTTTCCTTTGGCTTCGGCAAATGAATGCAAAACAAAAATAAGCAGAGGACAGGTTTTCTTCAGCCTGGAATGCAAAAAGCCAGCAATTCATGAGGATAAGGCATCCTCATGTATTTTAGTTTAAACAACTTTGTCTGACTTGCTTGCTCCCAGATTGTAGTGGCTTGGATTGGCTGTGATATGTTTTAATTGCCAGTACAGTTCTTAACAAGCCTAAGTCTGCTTTATATGATACTGCTTACAGAGCCCCTTCCAACTGAGGTCAGGATTGAAGCCTAATAGTAAGTGGCAAACTTCTCACTAGGTCCACACTGAAGACCCTTAGCCATGAATGGCGCATGCCTCCAGCAGCTGCGGCAGTACGGCTGCACTGGCGGGAAGTAGCAACCACCCGCATGTGCAGAGTACACTGCCATGAGTAGGGGGTGCGTATGTACCCGCATGCATCCCCTATGCATTGCCTCTGCCCTTAGTTGTCCACTTATGGAACTTTATGGCACAGAGGGTCCATTTATCCACATCCTCTGTGGTAGGATTTGAGTCAGTATCTGTTTACAAAGAAGGCAGCTCTAATCCTGCAAACCTTATACACAGAAGATCAATGGTAATAAAATCACAACATAGTGGTCACCAACCAGTGGATCTCGATCCAGCAGTAGATCTCGGAGTCTCTTGGAGTTGATCGGAAGCTGGGGTGGAGACTGAATGCCCGCGTGCATGCACACTTGTGCCCCAGCCCAGCAGGTCAGTCTGTGGGGGAGGGAAGGGGCAAAGGCTAGATCGAGGCCCCTGTGGTGAGGAAAAGTGGCACAGAGGCAGGAGCAGGGGTAAGTTGAGTGGGGACCCAGCCAGGTGGGACTTACCTGCTGGGGAGGTGCACCCCCAAATAATTTTTTCTTGCTTTGCCTCGATCTGCCCCTCCCCCCCCCACCTTCTTTCTCCACAGACTTACCTGCTGGGCAGGTGGGCAAGGGTGGTAGTAGCACATGGTAGATCCTGGGTTATTTTTAAATGCCAAAGGTGATCTCCTGCTTAAAAAGGTTGGAGACCGCTGATATAACATGTTAGATATCTGTTGCTGTTTTCCTTCTTTTGGACTGTGTTCTTACTACATTTGTCATTGTCTGGAGCTTGGAGTCCTTTGGGAAAAGACATCAATGTGGAAATAAATTAGGCCAGGTTTTCAAAGTAGTAACCTCTTCTCCCAGTGTCTAGTCTGGATTTTGTTATTTTTATTTTTGAAGTTCAGTAAGAAATACTAAACTAATGTAATTAACCTGAGCCACCTATCAACCTTGTGAGAATTACTTTTGGTTTTCTATTCCTACTGTAAGCATGTACCATTAATTTTCAATCAGAAAGGCAAATCTACTACAGCAGTTTTCCATGCAGACAGATGTTTTAAAGTTATAGATGATCAAATTCTTGATGAGTACAGTCCATATTGCTCTGGAGAAATAGCAGGCTTCTGTTTACAATTACAGTATAAATGACTGTTTTTCAGATCCTTCTCAGGTGGACAATTATTCACCGTTCTTTAGCCAAAAGATATTTCAGTTGGAGCAGATATCAGAAAAGGGTAAGATTTCTTGCTGAAGTGTGAGAATTATCTACTATTCCATTTCAGCCTCTGAGTCTGGAGAAAGACAAATTATTTTCATATTCTTGTCTCGGAAAAAATCCTAAGTATATGCTGCCAACACAAAAGTTCTGTACCTGACATGCGCAGTTGAAGTCTGTGAGTGGAAAGTTCCAAGGCTCACCCAGCTCGTGCCCCCTGGGTGACCTGCGGACCTGTCAGTCATGTTTGACCTACTTTCCCCACAGAGGCATGCTCAGCAACAGCAAAAGCATGAGGTAATCTTACTAGAAATGTCTTCCCTGTGAGTGTTCTGATTGGCCACTAAATTCAAATAAAAGTTCTGTGAGCCCCTCCCTCGGGGGGAGATCGCGTTAGCTGGAGA
>NW_017729032.1:231458756-231458999 GCF_001723915.1 Gavialis gangeticus
GGCTCCTGACTTCTGCTTCAGACACCATTTTGGCTCTTCGTTGTCCTTACTGGACTGGTGTCACATCGTTACAGTTCGTTGTGTGTTACCAATTTATGAGCTGTTGACCAGCCCTAGGACTATCCAACAGGCAGCTGAACCTACCTTGTCAGAGGTAGAAAGCAAGGGCTTGTTGGAGAACCCTGTGGGCCAACAGACCCCTTTGTTTGTTCACCTGTTTGTTCACTGTAACTGAAGACATCG
>NW_017729032.1:231463999-231486127 GCF_001723915.1 Gavialis gangeticus
AAATTCCACCTTGTTTAAGGAACCAATACACTTCCTGTGCCGCTCAGACTCCATCGCCAAAACTCCCACCTGTCCGTATCCAATTTGCCACCACCCGGCCGCAGCACCGTGACCAACACCGCGAGCTTGGCTTGCCAGCTCTGTGTTGCATGACAATTCGTTTTTTTTCCTTTTTGAATTGCACTGAACTGGTGACAATTATAACCAGGTGGGAATTACTATTCTGCTTCCATATGGAAAGCATAGGATGTTATTTAATTTAAGGAACTTACTTATATTACTTTTCCTCCACCCCTTTCTTCCTGCCTCTGTCTATGCTGCCTACTATTATAAAATATTTTATAGCACCTAGGTTTAACATTAAAGTTATAGCTTACTGATGCCCAACAATAGAAATTAAGATATCAGTTTAGGCTTAAGAATTTGTTGGCTTTTTGAAGTGCATCATTATCTTACAATATAATGTGAAGTAAAGAGCAACATTACAGATTTTCAGAATTCCCATTACCTGTTCCCAAAAGGATCTCTATCCTTTTGGAATCCTGAATCATGGACTGTCCCCAGAGGTTAGGCACCTAAGTTCTTTGTGTGAAGAACTATAAAGAAAAGGAGCTCCGTCCCAGATCACCAAATAGCCAACCATTTACATCTCCCTGGGGTTGTGGAAGGAGTGCTTATAAATCCCTACTTCTTAACTGAGAGGAAGGACATAACCCCATTTCCAAGGTGAGCACTCTGACCATGAGACTATTCGGTTTTCACTCCCTGGCTCTTCTAATTGAAACTGTTTCCTGTTGTGTAAAAGTGGCTATTGAAGAAAGAGGACTTGACCTTATTATCCTGCAGCCCAGAGAAATATTCTCTCTGTCACAGGGTACTCCCCAAAACGTTTTGAGATACCCTGCTCTATAGGCAGTGTGCACAGCTCTTACCTGCCATGCCTTGATGTTATTTGTTATAAAGAGTGCAGAAAGCTGCCCTGGTCTTATTATAATGACCATCCAGATTCTGGTCCTGGCCTTATGGACCAATTGAATGGTTCCATACCTCCCCTATGACTGGCAGGTGGCATCCTTACAGATGTTCTACCATTTGCTAATGCAGCCCCACTCTTGGCCTTCCAACCCCTTGGCCTCTCTCAGCCCCACTCTGGGCCTCAGACCTCTCAGTCTCTCTGCACAGCCCCTTTCTGGGCTGCCAGACCCCTTGGTCTCCCTCTCAGCCCCACTCAGGTTGCCAAACACTTTAGTCTCTTCTCTGGGCCCTCAGCCCTCTTGGTCTCACACAACCACTCCCTAGGCTACCAGACCCTTCTGTCTCCCTCCTGGGCCCTCTCTGAGCCCCCAGCCCCTTTTTTGCTCCCTTGTCTTGGACCGTCTTAATTCTTCACTTTCCCAGCCACTTTCTGGGCCCTCAGACCCCTCTGGTCCAGCACTCTATTCCTGGGCCCTCACTGTGCCTCACTATAGACCTCAGGCCCCTCACTGGGCCCATGAACCTACATGGTGCCAGTCTTCTCTGGCCCCTCGTTGGGTCACTGGACCCATGTGGTCCCATCCGTCTTTGCCAAGTGCTTTTCTGTCAGGGTGTGCTCCCCAAACCTTCCTCCTCCATGGGGTAACCCACAAGGCAGTGGAAGCTGAGGCTTTTCAGCACCTTATCTTCACCATTCCCTGGAGTGGCCCATGCATGACATTTCATGGAGGTTGCTTTGCAATAGGCAGCCCCACTATGCTAACCAGCTCCAGTAGGGTGCAGTTTCAAGTTTTACCCAGGACCAGTCTTCAGGCGTTCTTACTCATCCCCCTCTAAGTTCCTCCTAGATGTTCTACACCCCTCCTGGGCTACTAAGCACCAGGCCTCCTGGCCCTGGCTCCATCTCCTATCCAAGACCTTCATCTCTGGCCCCAGCTCATTCTCAGAGCCCTTCCCTTGATTCCTTCTTATCAGATGGCCTAGCATCAGCCATCATCATCCCAGGCTGCACACCCCTTGACCCCTCCCTCTTGGCTGTGGCCAAACAAGGACCTTTGGCCTCTCCTAGGCCCTGGCCCTGCCTCAAGCCAGTTGAGAACTCCAGGCTCCCCTGGCTCTGGGAGTCTCTTCCATGGTCTATTTCACCCTTGGTCCCCTCCTGGGCTTTCACAGGCCAATTGAAATGCCCAGGGTCAATCCTCTCACTGTCAGCCCTCTTATCTCTGTGGGGCTGCCCTCTCAGGCCCTTCCATGGATCATTCCCTCTCTCTGGGCTCACCCAGAACTCTCCATAGGTTTTCTCTAATGTAGCCTCTTCCTTCTCTGGGCTCATTTGGATCCCTCTATAGGCCCCAAACTCTGCCAGTCTCACTGTGTTCACCCTGACCCTTCACTAGGTCTCCCAAACACTCCACCCCTCTCTCAGGGCTCACCTGGCCCCTCAATGGGCCCCATGTGCACTCAGCCCTTCTGTCTCTGGGCTCATCTATCCTCTCAATAGGCCCTAGGAACTCAGCCTCCTTCTCAGGGTTCTGGACCCCCACACCGGGTCCCCCAGGAACCTCCTCATTCCTCTTAGTTCCTATCCAGACCTCCAGATGTAATTCTCCTTGCTGGCATTCAAGAATGGCAGCATTCCTACTAGGTGCTTCCTTTACCTGCTCCCAAGATGCGTCTGCCAGCATCATACCCTGTCTAAGCCCAGTCCCCTTCCAATCAGGCCCAACCTCACCTGCTGGCCCCACGGGTCAGCTGACTCCACAGTTAGCCCTGACTCCCACCTGCCAGTGGCTTAGCAGGCTGCCCGACCCCTTAAAGTGGCATGCACATCAAGTGCCCTGCTACACTCTCCACTCCTCCACTCCTGGCTTTTCAGGAGTGTGGGAACACATGCATGTGAGACTGAGTTATGGGGCAGCATAATCATTTAGCCTTGTGCCTACTGGTAGAAATGTATGTAACTAGGGCAGGAACTTAGGTGCCAAAGATAGAAATAGGTAGCAGTTGAGTGATGATTTTAAGTGGTGCCTAAATGGTAGCCTTCTGTGTCTGAGTATACTTATAAGGAGTATGCCTCCCTGTGTCGGGAAGTGCTACCCTGAATAATGTCATGCTCTGTATCTTATGCAGCACTTCAAGCCAATTAATTAGCATAGGACTGACTAACTGAAACATTCACTCAGCAGTGGTTCTTAGCCATTCTGTAGCATTGCACAGTACAACAAAACTGCTTCAGACTCAGGAGGTAGTGCCTGAAACACAAGACAGTTTCTTGATCAGAGAATCTGTTTGTTTAACTGCACGCTATGGACAAAGCAAGTTTATGGCACAGACACACTCTGAAAACCCTTTAGAATTTGATCTGAAGAACAATTAACTTACTTTAAATGCATCTACATTACAGTTTTGCATTGGCATGTGGGCTAAGTCAAAAAGCCAGAGGCTGAATTGATTCAATCTTTGCAGGTTAGTCTAAGCTCCATAGATTGAACCAATAAGCAAGTGAACAGATATGCATCTTGGATTCTAGAAATGCAGCCACATTGTCTACAGTGGCCCAGGTCAGAAGCCGGGAGGCACTAGAGCATGCCTCCCTGCTCAGCTGGAGAAGAAAACTTGGACCAAGGATAGACTACCCATCTTGCAAGGTGGGATTTTCATGGGAGGTGCAAAGCATCCTGGGATGCTGGGGGAACTGCGAGTCAACTTAAATGTCAAGGGGATCTGTGACAGAAGTTCAAAAAACTGATTTAACCTAAATCAGTTAAGTCTGATACTACATGCATCCAAGTTTATCATAAGCTAATTTTGGCTATTTTCAAAACAGTCTATGTGCACTGAACTTCTCTTGTGTTACAGATTTGAACTAGTTTCTGATCACTTACACTGGTTTTTGTGTGATTTCTGTTCCTAGCCATGATGTTAAATAGACTTAGAATGGTTGCAACTTATTCCATGCTGCTTTGCTTCATGTGATGTTTAACATGGTGTTATTTGCATGCAGAAAGGGCCAGAAGGAAGAGTCGATTCCACCATTTTAGATTTTCTCTAGCTCTAAATCCCCTCCCCACCAATTGTGAACACAAGAATCTACTGTACCCTAAAAATATGTCATTAAAATGCATGTGATGTGCGTGCTCATTCAAAGTCTTGCAAATGTATAAGAAATCTGAAAACTTTATGGCCTTCTCTATTCTTAGGAAAAGTAATCTGAGATTCACAGCAGAGGATAGCATGCTTGAAACAATTTTTTCCAGAGAGAAAAAAAACAAGAATAGAGAAAATCATTCTGTATCAATTTGAAACTGATTACCTGAAACTGTCCATCATCATCATATCTGCCTTCAGTTTCATGGGAGTTGAAGTGACAACAGGCATCTGAATAAATTTCAAGCAGCAATTTTTCTAAATACTTTGAGTCAACAGGAAAGTCTGTGCTGTGCTCTCCCGACAACTGGGGAGAGAAAAGCCTCTAATTAGAACGCTCTAGCATCACTGCACCATCACATATATAAGGCCCTGCAGGTTTAAAAATGGTTACTGGAGAGCTTTAACTAAACTTGTCAAATGAGCTTTAGCTAAAGTGTCCCATGCCCACTTTGAAATATGTGGAGGCTTAATACATGTGATGCTGTGTTCTTTAAATTAGAATAGCTCTCTGGGAACTGCTCTAATTAAAATGTCCCCGTTCCCACCAATCCCCAACCACATGTATAGGCATCCTTTGCTTTGGAATTTTCATCAGTGCCAGATACCCCACTGGAATATAAACTGTGGCAACAACAGACTAACTTTATCCACTCAAAAATAATGAAAATGTTTACTTCTCATATAATGGCTACAGGGACAATAATTTGTAAGACTCTTGCATAGCTGAGCAGAGAGGTAGTTGGCTGTGTTATTCTGAAGTCAGGCTCCATACGGGGAGCCCCACAGGTGGGATAACAGGGCACCAAGACAATAAGCTAGCCCCTACCAAGATAGGGAAGGGACTGATTTACCACCTATAATTATCTATGTGAGCACTGAGGAGACTGATCAGGGAGTCACTTACCAGGACTAAAAGATTCTGGAAAGGAAAGAGTTGAGATATTCCATGTTTTGAACCATGTTTCAAAAGGTTAAGCTGACAATGAGACAGAGAGAAACTCTGCCTGCCTGAGGATAGATTGCTTGGGTACCTCAGGTAAAAAGTGAATTAGAAAGGAGCATTACAGTTAGAGTGTTTGGGGCCTTTTTCTAATGATCTCTTAGGCTACAGCTTTTAAATAAAGAGCAATGGTGTGTTCAGAAACTGTACAAACATTTGTTTGTGTGTGTGTGTGTGCTTGTGTGCTTACACTTTCTACTCAGGAGAGAACACAAAGAAACAACAAACTATCCTTGTGCCTAAAGAAGGGTGTTTGTACCTGAAATCTTGCAAAGAACAATTTTTCCAACTATTTAGTTGGTCTAATAAAAGACATCACATTTACCCAAAGAACCTTGTCTGCCTATGTCCTTAGACCAACACGGCTACAACCAACAACGCTACACTTGGTGTATGCATTCACATAGGCGAATTAAACTTGTAAGCCAAAAGACAAAGTTTTGGCAGAAGTTGTGGGTGCCAACTCTTAGGAATGGGGTGCAACAAGGGTTTCTATCTAGAGTGTGTGTCTAGAGACCTAATGACAGGGCAGTGCCTAGACTCTGTTCAGATTCCAGAAGTTTAAAATACCTAGAAGGTCTGGAGTTAAGCTCTTAAAACCACAGATTGGTGGACATAAGCCATACATAGATCACCTGTATGTGACCCAAATAGAGTATTTGACAAGTTTCTAGACTTTTTGGTTAGTTAACAATGACATTTTTAATTAAGTGCAAAAGACATTTTTAAAGGAAATTACTGGGGCAAGAGGGGAGGCTTATTTTTCCTACTCTATCTTTAAATTATTTTCCCCGTAGTGCACCACTTCCAGTAAAAGAGATGAACAGAGGCTTAATTTTATAATATCAATATATCTGCCTATCTAATATCTATAAGTCTTGCCTAAATAATTTCCCTTACACTTTGCGACCTATATATATATATCTCTTAATGAGTTATTTCATACCAATGTTAAGCATTTAATATCATCTATAGCTGTTGTAATTTTTCCATTATCATTATCTTTCTCTCTCTTAAGAAGTCTTCTCCTCTCAAGAAGGAAGTATTGCAGGGAACAGCTGTTGTATGCATTGCGGTCAGGTACAGACACTACGCTTTTACCAATACCAGTGATCAGAAACTGGGCTATACCCCTAACAGAACAGAAGTTCAGCACACACAGGCTGGTTTAAAAATGGCAGAAACCAATTTAAGATTTGCCCCCCTTCCCCACCCCCACAACAAAGCGTGAATGTGTGTTCTGTTACCAGTCTAAATTATGCCCATTACAGAAAACCACGTAACTTAGATTGATTCTGCCTCAAGCTTTTTAAATGTTTGTAGCTAGTGCAGAAGTTTGTGGACCAGGTGTGATCCTAAACCGGTTCAATTATACAGTTACTCTGTGATGCATGCCACTGCAAGCTATTCCAGGATGCATAGGTTCAGGAACAACAGTTAACTCCAAAAATGAAAACCTGACAGGAGTCACCGGATGTGGTAAGCTTCCTAGCCTACACCATTGCAGTGAACTGGACAAAGTCTGTTTTGACACCGTGATGGATCACCAGTTTCTGTGAACCCTAATTTTTTCTGGCACACAATTTATTATGGAGGGCTGAGGCATGCATACTCTAGAACGTATCAGTTGAGCTCTTTAATGACTCAAGGAATGATGCAATACAAAAGGAATAATTTATTTGTAAGCTGAATAGATTTCTGCCTGTGTGCTTCCAAGCCGTTGTTTCTGTAGTTCTACTGGTATGTGGAGAACTGCTGTTGCTGGAAGTACCCTCAGTAGTAAGGAGTTGGGCTGGATTGCTCTTGTGGCAAAGCAGAGTTCAGAAAATCTGAAATTGTACTTCCATATTTGTTCCTACTTATTCCTGGATAATCTCCTCTCAGAGGTTAACTTCTGTACTGAACTTTCTTTTTTGAAAATAGGGCATATAGTAGTGGCAAAACAAGGACTTCTCTTTGGAAAGGGTATGAATAATTAAGCCATAGCACCTAAAGGCATACTGTACCCAGATGGCTTCATAGAGCCTCTCTCTGGTGGCCCTGGAGCAGGTGCCCAAGGTCTGCTGCAGAGGCTGCTCTTGCTGCCGTGATGCTGAGTCATGCTTTCCCCCAGGCATACCCCGATATTCACCTGCCACATCTTGGATATTTCGTTCAATTGTAGGATTCTCTCTTACAGTGGGTTACACACCAGGCATTGACAGCAGCCGATGTTACTGTGGCTCCATCTCCCCTATACCCCAGCCATGCACCAGCCTCTTGAGACAGCTGAAAGTTGGCCAGCTCAACTACACTCAGGTGCCACCACCTGTCCCTTCTCCATTGTTCTGGCCTTCAGGGTTCACAACAGTTTTTCTCTCCGTCGCCCAGGTGTATTCAGGGCGGTGAGACAACCCTGGTGATGAGTCGGGTCTCTGAATGTCAGGGTCCCCTGAGCAGTCCTGGCTCACTCAGCCCGCTGAGCACTGCTTGTTGCCTTTTCCCAACCCTGGGACTTAAAACGAATCAAAGGAAAAACAGATAACTGAAATTCCAGGGAGGGACCCCAGCCCACCCACCACCCCCACTCATGAGTCCTGCATCTGACCTCACCATCCCTCGATGCCTTCCTCCGGCCCAGTTCACTCACCGTCCAGGGTGGTGTGTCCTTTAATTAGACTCTGGACCCCTCCATGGGGTCCCTCCTTGGCCTTTCCTCCCTTTCATTGGGAGGCCCTCACTTGGCTCAGGGGACAGTCCAGCAGCTCCCTCTTTGCCATGCCCCCCCAGCTGTTTCCCTGCCACTGGCTTTTATCTCCACTAGGCAGCATTCCTTAGTGACATCATCCTGCCACACCAGCCCCTGCTGCAGATAAAAGTGGCTGATGAACTGTGCAGGCGTTCTGCCCCTCTGCAGCTCGTCCAGCCCAGCTGCACCTGTGAAAGGTAAGTTTGCCCTGTTCTCAGGGCTTTTCTTCCTATTGTCATGGCGGGCTGTCCCCACCTCAACCCACACTGCAGGAGGGGACTCCTGCCCCTTTTCCTTTGTCCCCCTGTGACGCATACATTCTTTCAGATGTACTTGCTGCAGAAGAAAGTGTACTTTGACTGGTTTTGGATCACATAACAGAATTATTGTATCTTAGTCATGCTTTCCAAACACTCAGTAGTGTACTAGGCTTTTCTGATACTTGTTCAGTAATAGTAGTCTAGTCCTTTTAAATTTGGCATTTGAACACAGTTTTTCAGATAATGGGGTTATGCTTTGATCTGTTTAGAACAGCTATTGAAGAAATAACAAGGCATTTTTAAGAACATTTACTATTAAAAGGGTTAGATTAATAAATTGCCTGATGCCTTTATTTGTTTAGAGATGCTAATTAATTGGCTCACTTGTTTAAACATTTTGAATTGTACTTTATGGGTGCTGAGAGATGTATAGCTTCCCACTCTAAATCATGGCACTTCACAGGAAGCATCATGATCCCCCTGACCCAGCAGATGTTCGCTGTTGGGTCCAGGGGGCTGGGGGAATCGAGCTCCAGTTTGGAGCATCTGTGTGTCTTCAGCTTCTTTCCCCTAGGCCCATCCCCTCCCTCCCAGTTCCAGTGCTGATTTCAGGATGGGAGGGGGGCAAGGGAAGGGAGGGTACTTGGGCTGAGGTTTGCATCACCTGTGCTGGAGAGTGAATTGGAGCTCCCCACCTCAGGAGGAGGGCCTTCAATCCACCTGCTCCACCCTCCAGCACAGGCTGGGCAAACCCCAGCCCAAGCTCCATCCCCTCCTTTCTCCTCCTCCCATTCTGAAGCTGCATCAGCCTAGCCCTGCTCCGAGCAGGGACTGACAGAAGTTAATGAAAGCACTCTGCATGTAATGAGGGTTCAGATTGTCATATGACTGTGGGCACTTTTAAAACTGTCTGCAGCTGGGCACTTCTGTCAGGTCATGGCTGTAGAGAGCTTCAGAGGACTGATTGTTTGACAAAACATCACTTCTGTCAGCACCCTATATTATCAGTCTTTTGTCATAGGACCATGCCTGTAGAAGCTATTCATTTCTGTTTTTCTCATGGAAACAATAACAATGTTTTTCAGTAAATTTTCTCTCAGTTTTCCTTAAGAGTAAAATTATGTTGCTGTTGTTCACTCTTAAATAGAAAATGTGTGCAAGTATCTAAGAGCAGAATTTGCCTTTTATGGCTTATTAAGTATTTTTTTAAAACAATCTCGGTGTTCCCCACTACCTAATGATAGTATACTATTTTGGCTTGAGAGAGAAAAGTTGTATAAGAAACAGTTATGAAATGAAAATAACTTACTAGGTAAATCATAATCAGTGTTCTTCAGTGCTACATATTAATCCTGGTACTATAAAGTTATTTATGGATTTTATTATTCAAGGAAAGATATTATACTTTCACTAAGAGTGGTATTCCTCTGTGTTTATATTGTGCTGTACAGGAAATTAAGATACTTCCTATTATTCTGTATTATACAATAATGGTAATCTAGCAGTCTCAAGAAGCAAGATGTATACTAAATAATCATTTGTAGTGAGTGAAAATGCTAAAACAAACGGCTTCCTCAGTTCATTCTGTCTAAAGCTTTAATAAAATATTTTGTCTTCAGAAACCTTAGATCAAAGTCAAATGAAGGCACCGTCCTTTGTCTGTAATTAATGTTGGTATCTGCAATGATGTTCTTAAAGGTTGTAGATTGGTCTAAGCTTGTCCCACAACATAGCCTTGCTAATGTTCACTGTTGTTCAAACAAGCAACTGATGGGGTGGAAACAGATGCTGCTCGTCCTCACCTTTGTTCCACCAAAGGAAAATAAGCAGATGTCCATACCCCTTGTACCACAGATGCCCCAATTTTGTGGCCATTATTAAAGTGGTAATAGATTGTGTTACTTTATTATGGTGGATGTCTGTTTGCTTGATGGAAGGAGAACGTGGGCAGTCACAGCTGCCCATGCTCCCCAGTGTCTCTGGGCAGGTGCTTCAGAGGCTGGAGGAGCTTGATCTTGCACACCTGTGGAATTCTCAGGCAGGATCAGGCCCCTGGAGTGTCTGGGTGGCTTTCCCTCCTTACAGAAGTACCCCTGGGAATTCGGGTGTACCTCAATAAGGAGGGAATGCCAGTGTTTCCTTATTTATGGAGACCCACAGCTGGGATCTCCCCAGGTTTTCCCCATTTAAAGAGATGCACTCTTGAGAGGCACAGGACCCAGGGGATTCCTGGTGCCCTGTCTCTCCCAGGTACATCTTAGCTCCATTAAGGGACCTGCATTGGGTCCTGAGTCAACACATGCTTCATGTGGAGGTACAAGTCAGCACAGGTCCCAAAAAGGAGGGATGGGGCAGCAACGGAGGCAAGGAACCCCCTGGAAAAAGGAACACATTGCTCCTTGACTTGCATCAGGTGCTTGCCCAATGTGGGACAAGGGGTGATGCATGTATCACCCAGTAAAGGGAATTAGCTTTGGTTTGACAATGTCTGTTTCTACCCATGGACCAACAAGACAATGCTTAACATCAGTTTACTTATTCACATGATCACTGAGGTTTTATTCTTAATTAAGTCACTTCAGCATCCTGATTTCAGATTCTCACTTCTAGAGAAAACCAGAGCAAGGCTGAAGAATAGATTAACGTAACTGTTTCTTGAACCCCAAGGAGTTTAAACAGTCATGAAAGCAGAATGTGCACTCTAGCTACCTCTTCCCTGTGACTGCCAACAAAACTCAACCACTTATTGCTGTTAGGCGTGCATAATAATTCTGGATCAAAAAGTGAACTCTAACTTTTCCATTTAAAGGAAGCAACAAAAGTCGTTAGAACATTATTGCCTGTACTGGAGTTTGGCCAAGACGTCTGGGTTAGTATCCCTGCTTCTGCCAGCAGTTCAGTCTTTTATGGTAGCTTAAGCATCCTGACCATGTATCTCTACACACTATTTTCTGATGTGGCTATTCTAAATAACCAAAAAGATCTTGCTACAAGAGAATATATCCTGAGAGTGTGAAAGGAAAAGATTTTAAAATCTTTGCAAAAGAAAAATCCTTTGTGTAAATGTGTTTAATATGTATACTAGTCATGATGATACATAAAGGTGTTATAAAATGAATATAGCAATATTAAACACATTTCTTTTTCGCCTGGTGGTATAACCTTTCCCAGCCCCAGGGCACGTCTGGATTCCAGAGAACCAGCTTTCTTCTTGACCCTGGAGGAACCAGACAAGTGGAAAGATCCATAATTCTTCCTCCTCACGTGTGGGTTTGTCACACATGTAGGCTTGGAACAGCAAAGTGCTCCCTAGCTGATGTCACAGCTAGATGAGAGCCAATCATTGCTCATATTATCTCCATGGAACAGTCTGATAATAGCTGAATATGTGTTACTTAATATGATATACCTCACATGCTAAATTGTAACTACTACAATATGAGCATATAGCACATGTTCTGAATGTGCAGTCACTCGTGTTTTAAGTTTATTTAAGATGTAGTGGGTGCATCTACACGTGCACTTTACTGCAGAGTTGACTAATTAGCTCCACAGCACAGCTTCACCATTTACACATGTGCCAGTATTAGGGTGCAGTAAATTAATTAACTCCACCATAAGATACTACTGGGGACAGTACTATCTTGTGGTGGAATACTTAATTCTGCCAAACACATGTGTAGATGGTGACAGGGGCTGACTGGGGCACAAGGGTGCTAAAGTGCAAGGGCTGCCTGCCTCAACCCCACACTTTAGCACCCTTGTGCCACAGCCACACCTCCGCCACCTGACACTGCCACCTGGAGCCTGAGGCTGACCTCCGGGGCCCCCTGACAGCCTAGGGCTGCTCCACCCTGGCTCAAACTACTGCAATCTTGGGTGCACATGGAGATGCTGCACCTGGGAGCAGCTGAGTCTAGCACAACACATTGCCTTAATGGCATTTGTCGATGTACTCGCTAAGTGTGGTATGTGACATGACCCTAATGGTATTGGCACCAGGCAGGTAGCTTTCTTTTAGCTCATACTTCAACATGACAGTCAAATTATTTGCTGTTCCCACCTAGTTCCCTTAACAACCCATCTTGATCTTACCTTATAGCTAGTAATCTATCACACACAAACACACACACACAGAATAATAGAATCATAGAAAATTAGGGTTGGAAGGGACCTCAGGAGGTCATGTAGTTCAACCCCCTGCTCAAAGCAGGACCATTCCCAGCTAGATCATCCTAGCCAACACTTTGTCTAGCTGTGTCTTAAAAACCTCCAAGGATGGAGATTCTACATACAACCACTCTGGGGAGCCTCCTTACTACCCTCCCAGTGAGAACAGTTTTCCTAATATCTAACCTAAACTTCTGTTGCTGCAACTTGAAACCATTGCTCCTTGTTCTGTCATCTGCCACCACTGAGGACAGTCTAGCTCCACATGGGTATGCACGTCTATTAAAGATTACTACAGGTCATTCCCAGTGTTTCATGCCACTGTCACCTGCTGCAATTGAGAGGTGGTCATCACCTGGGCTGGCCTCCAGTGTGATCAGATGAATAAGAGCAGAGAGGTGAATCCAGCTCTGTTTTCTGTTGAAAGAACTAGTGAAGACTTAGGTAGTCCTGCAGTTCTTTCTTACTATCTTTCTTTCCAACAGGAGAGGGAGAAAACCTAGGAGGTAGCAAGTGGAAGGATTAAACTGGTGCACACTTTTTACACATTTCAATACCCATCGCTGATCTGGTTATGCCCAAAGAAAATATATTTTCCCCATCAGACAGTTAGAGAGGGAAGCTGAACCACCAATAGGAAGAGATTAGAAATTACAGCTAGATCTTCACTCCCTCCCAGGCACATCTCGGCTCAGAGGTGTCAAACTCCTCTGGTCCCATGGGCTGGGTGAGGGTTGTTGGGCCAGTCTTCAGCCCAGATCAGGCTGTGCTGGAGCCAGTGCTCAGAGCCATTCCAGCAGGGTGCTGCATACAGTGCACATGGCCAGTCCAGCACCACACACTACATATAGCATGTACCGGCCCTGCTCCAAAGCTTGCTCTGCACATAGTGAATGGGGCAGACTGCATGGGGCACATACAGCTGGTCTGGCAGGGTGCCCCATGCTGGCATTATGTACCATGCATAGAGCAGGCCCTAGATTGGGGCTGGCACCTGCTGGGTGCAGTACATGAGGCTGAACAAGCTGTGCACAGCAGCTGGAAGGGGGGGCCAGCACAGGGTGCATGCTTCATGCTGCACCATGCCAAACTGGTCCTGCACACTGGCTCTGAACCAGCCCCAGATCCAGCACACAGGACTGGTCTAGCACAGGTACCACATGCAGCACATGCCTCAAACTGACCCCCCCTGTGTTGTGTGCAGTGCCCACAGCACTGGATCCAGCCTGCATGCCAGGCCAGTTCTATGTGGCACATAGGGCCATCTAAACCCAAGGGCCAGATCAAAGGGCTCACACATCATATCCAGGTATTAGACTACATCTTCAACACCCTTGTCTTAACTAAATCAAAAATGCAAGTTGTCTGAGAAATGCATTTTTTGCTCCAACCCAATTCTTCATCTACTTACTCTCTGCCGTAATTTTAAGGAACTGACTGCCATAATATCTAAGTGTTGTATATTAATGTGTATGCTTGCTTGGCATTACCCATTGCCTGTTTGCTAGATTTCATCAGTTTTCCTTTCCTTTCTTGTCTTTAATTCAACAGATTCAGAAATGTCTTATAATCTTACTGCACATTGAAGTCAGTATCTTTCACTTCTCAAAGCAGAACTTATGAAATTGATTTCTGTTATTTCCTTATGGTGTCTTTGGAGGGTTTACATAAGAGAAAACTCAACTTAAAGGCATCAGCAATAGGATATTAATTATTGTCAGCTGAATCGGCTTTGGATACTATCTAAAACCTCTCAGAACAGCAGGCTATATTTTTGGAAGCAATGTTCTCATGTGAGTTTTATCTTTATATAAAGGAGTAACAGGACACTTAGTTGTGTTGCAATATACTAGTCAGCTTATATCATAAGAGTCATACGTGGCATTGTCAATGGAGAAAACATCCGGTTAGTATTGTCATCGTTTTCATTTCACTGATTTCATTTCTGAACTGACCCATTTTTAAGAGAATAAAGAGGTATCTTGGATGGGATTTTTTGTTTCTGGTATACTTATTGTCAGAAGATTCTCCCCAGCAGGGAACTATACATATAGCCCCAACCCCAGCCCTCCCTGTGCCACCTCTGGACCTCCTGCCCATGATGACCAGCAATGGCAGTGGCAGCCAAGCAAAAGCTGCTGCTGGGTGCAGGAGAAAAGTGGCCACCTCCTCCTTACCACTGCAAGAGCTCTTCTTGCTGTGACCACCCAGAGCCCATGCTTGGGCTGCCCTGCAGCTTCTCTCTGCTGCCGCCACCAGTGACACCTCCAGGCTGCCCAGCAGGGTAGCAATGGCAGTGGTAAGGAGCTACAAGGCAGCCCAGGTGCAGGGTCCAGGCAAGCACAGCAAGAAATGTACAGCAGTAGTGGGGGGAGGTAGCCAATTTCCCCCTGCACCTAGCAGCAGCTTCTGCCCAGTCGCTGCTCCTACTACCATGGCTTATCATGGACGAACGGGTCCAGAGCAGACACAAGGTGGGCCGGAGCTGTGTGCATGGGTCCCAGCTGGTACGCTCCAGCCCAGAGCAAACCCGGAACAGGTGTGGGGTGGGCTGAGGCTGGGGCCAAGCCTGTGTGCACAGGTCCCTGCCAGTCTCCATGGGCTGGGCCCAGCGGCGGCAGCAGCTGGAAGGAGCTGCTGCCACCTGGGCTGCCTAGAACTGGAGTCCAGCCATGGACTCTATGAGGGTGTATACCTGAGAGGTCACCAAGACCGTGGACGCATACACCTAGGGAAAAATATGGATGCGTGGAGTCTGCCCAGACCTTCCATCCCCACTTAGACCATTGAAGCAGAATCTAAAGGCCGGACCACTTCCAGATATTTGGTGCCTCCATTGCTGTAGTTATGTGCACATCTGGGAATTGGACCTGGGTCTCCCACATGGCAGATAAGGAATCTACCACTAAACCACAACAACAGGTTGACAATCATGACTAGATAGTTCATCTGCAGCAGTTTTCAGACAACCAGATATTTCTTATTTTGAAAGCTCTGTTTTTGGTCTGAAGGACACAGTTTCATTTTTCCTGTAGTTTCACATGAAACCTAATTACACATACCATATCTTCAGGAAATAAACAACAACCGAAAAACCCCATAGTTTTACTTTGTATTTCCCCATTTATTTAGATAAATATTTCAAGTTGAAGAGCGATTCTCTTGAGCTCAAAACTTACCTAGAGTCTCTCAAATCTCCTTTATCTCCCAGAAGATAGCCAGTTCCAGTATAATTGCAATGCTAGATCCATCTCTGGAAAAAACACAGCTCTCTTCTTCACATTAAGATGTTTCTTAAATCAACATCAGCTTATTAGCTCTGAATTTGGCTTCTTTTTTCTTTTTTCTTTTTTTTTTTACACATCTTTTTTCCAAGAGTTTGGAAACGTTTAAGACAATGATCTCTAGTGGAAAGCTGGAGACCACAGAAGGCAGAAAAACCCAAAAGGATTATTTGGCAACTAACAAAATTGATTTTCCATTGCTGTTTCTCCCAAATGCTGCTTCACACCACAAACTTCCTGATCACAGTTCATTATAAAAGGTACTATTCCCAACACGTCTATGAAATGTTGCCTCTATGTGTTTCCTCTTGTTTCATTATTGTACATTCAAATGGAGAGGATGCCAAAAACAGATCCATTTCAAAGGTAAAATATAAACACAGTATAAACTTAAATAAAATCTGGGTTGGGAATTTGTGAGTTAAGGGACCTGTCCATTTAATCGCCACATTGTTTCTATACATATGTAAGTAGAAATCTGGTAAAAGTATAAGTTTAAAGTACAAAAAGTAGTATTTTTATAGTCTGTTCCTACAGTAAGCTCAGTATTGATTTAAGAGTGAGCTTCATTGCAGTGATGTGCTGTCAACATCTGAGCAAGAGCTTGCCACAGAATTTTCCCCTCTATGTTAATGATAAACTCCCCAGGATTTGTATGTACTGGCAACTTGAGGGGGTTCAGATGAAAGGGTACTCTCAGGGTGATGTGTGCATGATAACAATGTAGGTAGAGTGAAGGACTGAGGAATCTATTCACTAAGTTTCATATTAGTCAAAAAATGCAATTTCCTAATCAAAAGAGGCAGTACTGTGATGACTGACTTCTTGGTCATGAAAAGGGACTGAACTGGGGACCTCCACATGAGGTTATATGCTTAAAACAAGTCCCAGACCTTCCAAGGCACTTAGGCACCCACCAGTTTCCTGTTTAGGAAAGCAGTGGGTGTTAAATGCCTAAATACCTTGTGAAGAACTGTGCCTAAGTCCTATAGGAAGAAGCTGTATGACTCCTGGCAGCAAGACAGGGGGTTTGTTGCATATAATATATATGAATGGTGAGTGGCAACAACATTAGATAAAAATAAATAAATCAATGAAGTCAACCCACTGGAAATGTTTCGTCTCAATTTCTGGTAAGTGGTTTGAATGCACATAAGACAATGTCAGTCACATAAAACGGTATCCAGTATGTGGACACTTGAAGGAAAAAAACATGGAGAGGGAAACTGTGGGTCATTTCAAATACCTGCCATTTGATCCATTCCACAGAGCAAAATTATGTTTCTTGGTATTATTTACATGAGTCTTAGAGATGCTGTAATTCAGTACTGGAAGGTCTGTTTTGATGGTATCAAGGAATAGAGGTAAAGTCCATCAAATCACTCCAGCACTACCTTTAGTTTGATGACTGATGTCTTAAGCAACAAGCCATGGGAGTGAGAAGATGCTCATTCATTACCTATCCCATACGTAACACAGGAGCCATGTTAACTGTAACCCTGCATTTAAACAGATTGCTTATATGGTTTCCTTAGATGTATACCCTGGTTCGACAGCATGTGTTAGATTCCCCCTGTTCCCTCTGCTGTAGCAGTATTGTAAAACAGTTTGACACAGAACTGAAATGTAAGAATATAGACCTTGCCATGCTGGATGAGACCCTAAGGTCCCAGGCACACATTATACTTAAGACATGATTAACCAGTTAATCACATCTTTAGTTGTAACCCAGCCACAAAGTAATGCAATTAATGATGTCATAAAGCAAGGAATAAGCCACAACAGTATTATCTAACAAACGTGTAATAACTTAGTGATGGTTCCTATCACACCATAAATTGAACATGTGGTCTGGCTGGGGCTCCCAGCCATAGGATGTGCCTCTGTGGTTAGGAGCTCTGTCAGCTGATGGGACTCCCAGCCGCAGGGACACACCATGCATCCCCACAGGTGGAAGCCCCATCAGCTAATGGCTCCTGGGTGTAGGAGCACATGGTGTGCCCCCACAGCTGGGAGCCAAGGTCAGTTTGTGGCTTCTATCCACAGCAATATGTAGTGCACGCTCATGGCTGAGAGCCCAAATCAGCTGATGAAGCTCCCAGCCATGGGAGGACATGATGCACTCTCATGGTTGGGACCCCCAAGTACATGGTTCACTCCCGTGGCTGGGGCACATCAGCTGACAGGGCACCAAGCTATAGGAATTTACTACACACCAGAGCAAAGGGAACCTGGGATCATGATCCTGACCTCCCCTGATAAGGAGTAGTGTATGATGGGATCTGATGCCAGATTCTGCAATCGTGCCTCCTGCCATTGGTGATGCATAGGGGGTGCATGTCTACCCCCTGAGCTTTGCAGTGCAACCCCTGGAAAAAGGTACTGTTGACACTGCCAGCGGCACTTGTGGATGGTCACCACTCACCATCTCCCTTGCCGTTGACACTGCTGGTGGCATCTGCAGGAAGTCCCCAATCAAAGCTGGCTGCTGCCAGCACTGCCGGCAGCATCTGAGGGTGGTCGTCAACCACTGGTCAGCACTCACCACCCCACACCGCCAACAGCACTGCAGCCACCTGTGGGAGCTCCCTTCTTGCCACTGCCATGTTCCTGCCACCAACAGCGCCGCCTCCACCTGTGGGAGCTCGCCATGCCCCTCCCAGCCTCTGGGGACATGCGGCGTTCATGCCTCCTGCCATGTACATGTATCATGGCAGGAATTGTGATTGTGAGGATCTGACATCAGATCTAATCATGCCTTTACTTGAAGATCTGCTAGGGGCCTAAGTCTATCTGACCAGGTATCCTTTTCCTAGCAGTAATCACTGTCAGATATTTAAAAGAAAGATGTGAGAATACTACATTAGGCAGACATGAGATAATCTCTCTATATTACCTTCATCCTCCTCTCTGTTGGTTTTAGATTGAAGAGAAGCATAAGGTTTAAAGTCATTTCAAAATTATCTGCAGTTGTGATAACATGGGATATTCTTGGAAATAGTTTGCCAATGAAAGCATTCTTTCCAATAGCAATAGCGACTAACAAAACAGTCTTTATGCAACTACTTAGGGCCAAATTTTCAAAGACACGTGTGCACGTTTGCACTCATCTAATTTATGTGTATAAATACCCCGAGTATGTATGAATATTAGATAATTGCATGCTGACCTGACCATTCAGGTGCCAAAGTAACTAATCTATATAATCAGGGTGTCTGTAGGATACCACATGGATTTTTTGTGCACAAATCATCCATGCACATTCACCAAACTTTGAATGTTCATAGGCCTTGAACATTTAAAGGCCTATGTTTTCAGCATATTTTGGGAAAGTTATTCAGTTGGTATACATTGGCTTTGACCTATTGCAGTCAATAAAAAGTAATTTTTGCCAGCTGAGAAATTAACCCACATTGTTTAAGAGTAGGCCTCCTCCTAGATGCTGTGGCAATGTAAATAACAAAGGAATACACCTTTTGATCTGCTATAAAGGATTATGATTTTTAGCATCTTGATACCTAATATGCAATCTTGCTGCTCTCTTGTGGACAAACAGGGATTACTGCTGTACAACACTTTTTTCAGCTCTGTGTGAATTTGTGATCTTGGTAGTGCTTAAGATACAGGATAAAGAAGGATCTGCCTTCTGAATTTTTGCATGCTTTATTTACTCTTACATAGAATATCACTTGAATTTTTAATGCACTTTAATTTTTGCATAGTATTCCAGCTTGGTTCCTTATTGAAGCATGGTTAAAAATAAATTATGTTTTAACAGAGTTCCCAGATTGTGTGACAGCCTTGCAAATGTTCCAGTGTAATGTGATTTTGAAAATATAATTAAAATATACCTTGATGTTATTACTAACAAAAGTTAAAGGTAAACATATCACTATAGTGGCGTTTGTTAATCTAATGGTGTCATACATTTCATAGACACTAGGGCTGGAAGGGACCTCAGAAGATCATCAAGTCCAGCCCCCTGTCCCGGGGGCAGGAAGTCAGCTAGGGTCAAAGGATCCCAGAAAGATAAGCACCCAAATTTTTCTTAAAGGAGTCCAGAGTAGGTGCTTGTACCACCTCTGGAGGGAGCCTATCCCAGGCCTTGGGGGTTCGGACAGTAAAGAAGTTTTTCCTTATGTCCAGCCTAAAACGGTCTTGGAGGAGTTTGTGACGATTGGTCCTTGTCATCCCTTGGGGCGCTGTGGTGAACAGACGTTGCCCCAGATCCTGATGCACACCCCTGATGTACTTATAGGCGGCCACCAGGTCACCCCTGAGCCTGCGCTTTTACAGGCTGAAGAGTCCCATAGCTCTCAGCCTCTCTTCATAAGGCCTATTCTCTTGCCCTCTGATCATGTACGTGGCTCTCCTCTGGACTGTCTCAAGCTTCTCCACATCCTTCTTGAATTGTGGGGCCCAGAATTGGATGCAGTACTTTAGCTGTGACCTCACCAAGGCTGAGTACAGTGGGAGGATGACATTCTGAGATTTAATTTGAGAAGCATCTATGGATGCAAGCCAGAGTTTGGTTTGCTTTACCAGCTGTGGCATTGCACTGGTGGCTCATGTTCATCTTGTGGTCAATCATGACCCCCAAGTCTCTTCTGGCCTTGGTGCTAGTGAGCGTAGCACTGCCGAACCTATAAGCATGCTGCAGGTGTTTTTTCCCAAGGTGGAGTACCTTACATTTTTCGGTAGTGAAAGTCATCAGGTTTGTATCTGCCCACTTTTTCAGCCTATCCAAATCAGCCTGGATCACCAGCCTGTCCTCCGGTGTGGACACTACCTCAAAATTTGGTGTCATTGGCAAACTTGGCTAGTGCACTTCTGATACCTGTACCCATGTCGTTGATAAAGAGAACAGGTCCAAGGATGGAGTCTTGGGGGACACCACTGGTCATGGAGCACCATGATAATTCACTTTTGTTGACCACCACTCTCTGAGTCTAGCCTCAGAGCCAATTCTCCAGCCATCAGACTGCGATGTAGCGGAGACTACAGTTGGCCAATTTTTCCAAGAGGAGATCGTTCCAAGCATAGAATGTCCTTTTAAAAGTGTCCTTTTAAGTGACATGATGCCTAGTCATGCAGGGCTTGCTCATTCAGAAATCTCTTTGGATATCAGTAGAAATCTGTCCTGAACACACTCCAGAAGTAGAGCAGTAAGACAGAGAATATATATTTAATCTTACGGCACTCTGGAGTTTGATACTTGTAGCATTACAAATGAGAAAACAGCTTTAGATAACCTAAAAACCAAACTCCAACCCTTTGGAGGCTCAGAAAAGGCTTTTTTTGTGTGTGTTCATGTGCCTTTGAATGCCTGGTTTTGGCTATAACCAATATTGAAACAGTATGAAAAACTGCTCCCTTGATATTCCTGAACTGGCCAAGATGTGGAAACCTCACAAGAGAGAACCTCCCCAAAATTTTGTTCTCAGAAGATTTCTAAACCCAGAATGTCTGGATAAGCAACCAATCTAGTCCAGGTATATAAGAATGTTAAATTTGATGTTTGGCCATTGTAACACTGGTGAACCAGAGCCAGAAGCACATTTGGAATGAGTCAGTAGTAATGGGCTGACTTGTGTCATGAGGCCTGTAAGAAATGGCCAGTTAATCACAGCTGGAGGGCCAGATGGGACTAGATGGCTCTGTTTTTAAAAGTTGTAGTTATCTGATTTCTTTACCTGTACCTGCACCCTTTTTATATTGCATCTTGTCCAAGAGCTCAGTCCTGCAAACACAGGAGTCACTCTGAATGGTCCCTAGAGGACTAAGTGGAAAAATGTCCAATAGCAAAGGGTGCTAGCCTGAGACGTTGGTTCAAATCCTTGTTGTTGTGCAGACTCTCTATATGACCTTAGGCAAGTCACTTAGCCTCTCTGGGATCCTCTGCACATTACATTTAAGCCATGATTAATCAGACAATCGCACTGTAAGCAGTAACGCAGCTACATGTTCAACAAGTCAATGGCACGATAAAACAAGCTACAAATTTAGTTTACAAAAGATGTGTAATAACTTTGTAGCTTGTTCTAATCACACCATTAATTGAACATGTAGCCAAGTGCTCCCTTGTGGCTCCCAGTCATAAAGGTGCAATACCCAGTGCCAGCGCCACAGCTGACAAAGCTTGCAGTGGTGGCATCATTATCAGCTGTGGGGCTTGCAGCTGCGGAAGCCACTGGGGAAGCCCTGTTGAAGTCCTGTACTGGGAGCCTGGGATCATGATCCCAGGCTCCCTCTGCATGAGTAATAAAGTACAATGGGAACTAATAAACAATTCCACAATCATGGCTCCTGACATGCATGTTTGGTGTGCATGGCAGAAGGTGTGACTATGTGGATTGTGCATCAGATCTCATTGCACCTTTACCTGCACCTTTACTTGCAGCATCTCATAGATAAAATGGTACTTAGAATGATATTGGGAAGAGAAGTATATTCAAGATAGTAATGACGGCAATTAAAATACCTTAAAGTTACTTGCTAGATGGGGCTCTTAAAACTGGTCTAGACTTAGAGGTGGATATTGTGTGTGTGTGTGGGGGGGGG
>NW_017729032.1:231486258-231492848 GCF_001723915.1 Gavialis gangeticus
GTGTGGGGGGGGGGGGGGTCAGTCCATATGTCCTTTCAAAAAATTTTTAGGGGTCCACATATTGAAAACCATTAGTCTAACACAAAGGACCCAATACTCAGTACAGCTGCAGTAGAAATATAAAGCAACTCTTCTATTCATGTCTTTAATACCTAAAGATAAGAAGTGTCATAAATCCTTCTGTAGATTGAATCAAATGTAATTGCTTCAGTGTTGTTCAAAATTACAACATAAACTACTGTCATGCTTACAGCAGTTCATGTCAAAGTTGTTGCTTCTATTGAAATGAAGTAACAGAGCTTGTTACCCAGAGTACCACCAGAGGGCATAGCACAACTTGCAAAGCACATGGGAATGTCAACAAATTGAGCTGAGTCTTGCATGATTCATAATTTTTTCTTGTGGTTCTTGAGTGCTCTCCCTATCTTGTACTTTCATTCTCTCATGTAGAATTATGGATTTATTAACTAAATGACAGTCTTGCTTTTATGCAAGAGGCAACAATTTTTTTTAGGAGATATTCTATACTGAATGGCTGTGATAAAGTTAGACAAGCTTTCAGATGCATGGCATTCTTCGGGTCTTGCTTTTAATCAGTTGCTGAACTCCCAACAAACCAAAACAATCACTCCAAAAGATGCATGCATTTCTTGTCTCTTCTTTACCTCACTTATCTCTTTGCATGTTATGTTATTAAAATGTTACCTTAATTAGTTGTAAATACTGATCCATTTACTTCTAAAATCACTGGAAGTACTCAATCAAAGATCTTGGGTTTTGTATCCATTAATGGCATTTATAGAAATAAAGAGTTACTTATGGAATGTAGAATCCTACTGTATAGCACATATTATCAGGTCACTAAATTTGTTAGAAATGTGGTAACCGCCTGCAAGCGCCACCAGCACTATTGGCGGTGGCCAGTCTCAGGGGGTGCACCACGAATCTCAGGGGTGCACGTGCACTCCCTACATACTGCCAATGAACAGGGATGTAGCTGGGAGCCAGCACACCTGGGCATTCTCCCTGTCTCGGAGAGGGGGGACTGAGAGCGGTGCTGGAGAACTGTGAATTGCTCATCTCATCACTGTGAAGCAGATGGAAGTTACCTTGATGTGACCTAGGTAGCACAGCTCAGGGTTATCCCTCACCTGAAGTAGCATAATTTTGAGACACTCAGAAAGCACTTAGCATAAGTGCACAAACTTTAATGTATAAACACTTGCGTTTTAAGTGCCCTTGATATGATCTAAGTGTAAGGTGTATCTTCACCCATAGCTTTATGCTCTTCAGTTTACACTAGCTGAGACTCTTTCCCTTTGATTAAGACTTTCAGAAATGCCAGCTATATTCAGGAGCACAAGTTCTACTAATTTCCACAACTTTCAAGACTTACCTTGTGTTCAAACAGTAAAACGTTTCCATCTTCCCTTTCACATGTACTTCTTTTGAAGTAGTCATACATTTTATCCAACAGAGGGCAGCAAGACATTTAAAATGGAAAAACTGATGGGTATATTTAAATATTGGAGAGAAAGCTGTTAAAAAAAGAATCTCTATTTCTATCCCCCAGGAAATTCCAATGTTTTTAAATTTGTTTTCATTCCAAATCAGAATGAAAAGATGATATATCAAATATCTTTGCACACCTATTACTGTGTCATGATCACAAAATAATCATGTACAGTAGGTGTGCAAGGGAGTAGGGGAAGGCAGTGGAATAGTTCAGAAACACTGAAAAGTTTCATTTTTGTTTTAGTCTAATATTAATCTGTGAGCCCTGAGCTACCAAAAGGTGTTCTAGTGTGGGTGTTTCAAGCCTTCTTTCTCCACTATGGGCTGGGCACTCTGGCTACTTTTCCCATTATGTCACCTTGTTAAAAACAGGGAAAGCATAATGCACTGCAGGAAATATATGCCAGACATCAAGGTGCCAGAACCATCAAGTAACATTGCAGTCACAAATGTCCAAAATCTCCCTACACCCAGTTTTTGATTACATGCGCTCAGCAGAAGAAAGGCAAGAGTTTAGCAGAACACTGAAATGGCCTTATCCCAAATTAAAGTTTGTTGAATAGGGACATTAACAGCTGTAATAGGCCTGCTCTTTACATTTCAATTCCTACACACCCCAGGTTCCTCTAACCAGCCCTCCTCTAAAAACTTGGGGTTTTAGGGTTTTTGGGGATTACTCCTGAAATCCATCAAGCGTTCAGTGGAAAAAAGGCAGGCACTGAGCAGAAGACTGAATGGATGAACCCTGAATATTCCCCCCTCGGATCAAATAGACCCCCAGGAGCACAGTTAAGTGACTGATAGGTTGAACAGTGATGCCAGGGGGAGAAGTGGGGCGTGCTTGAAGGGACAGCTGCAGTCCCTTCAAGCTGCATCACAAACTGTCAGGCAAATAATTTTGGGTGTGTGCAGCAGCGACCCATTACCAACTACCCTTCTGGACAATGGGGGATCTGGGGTACAATCTGGGGCAGGCTATGGATGTCACAGGTGTTCTGTTAGGAAAGGTCACATGAGCAGATTTCTGTGCATGCCAGTCTTGAGACACAGTTCACACTTGCATAGTTATGCATATGTGGAAACTCAGATCTGCACAGAAAGGTTCCATTCACATGTCTGTATAATTGCTCTCAGCCGTAGGCAGAAAGCATCTTGTGACTCTGGTCAAAGCATAGTGACCCCTCTCTCAGTGACTCATTTTGGCCCTGAAAATATACTCAGTGGATGTGCTGAAAAATAAGCCATGTCTTCTGGGCTTGGAGCAGCAGCCAGATACACCCCTAAGCCATGCTCCCATCTGGGCCTGGAAAGAACTGACAAATTTCATTGATATTTGGGAAGAACAAAAGGTTCTGGAGCAGGTGGAAAATTGATTAAATAAGCCAGTCTATGTGACCGTTGCCCAGGTAACGAAGGAGAATGGCCACAACTGGGACAGGGCACGGTACTGCGGCAAGATGAACACCCTGAAGTGTCCTTTCCATTGGGCCAAGGCCCAGAAATCTTGTTCAGTGGCAGGATGCATGATAGCCCCAGTCTGTGAGCAGTTGTCCTGCAGTCTCATGAAGGATGCAGGCAACACTTGCCTCCAATCCTTTGGGATGATGGAGGTGCAGGAAGCCACAGCATCACGTAGCCCACAAAAGTCCACAGACTGTCCAGCCACTGTAGCAGGCAGTGTGACATGCACTGTTCTGCCTTCAAGCAACCAGTTGGAGACAGGGGGTGAGTGCTCGTAGCAGCTGGAGGATGGGGACAGCCGAAACAAAGTTGCCTTGACCCTGACCCCACTCTCCATAATGCCTTGCTTGCATAACCCAAAGGAGGAGGACACATTGGATTCCATGATGGTACTGTCCCCAGAATTATGGGACACACCAGAAATTTCAGAGACCCAAAGATTGGTGTTGGTGCCTGTGGACTTGTAAGTCATGGGGAAGGGGCATTGGATGACCAGGGCTTATGTGGATCTAGCACCGCTTTCGCACCAGGGCCAAGTGCAGTGAGGCAGGAGGGAAGGCATTAATTTTGTAAGCGACAAATATGTCCACTGCATGCAGTTGCACAATGTTTCACTTACATAGGGGTGGACATGCTAGGTTCTCTCTTAACGTTGCTGGGGGAGGGGGGGAAAGCATTAATTAATTTAGCAGCAGGAATTTGTGTTGCTGAAAGATGTCCCCTCCCCCCCCCCACTGCCAGCTCCACTCTGGGGTTTGACCAGCCTGCACTGGCAAGAAGGGGTGCATGGACTGAAGCCCCCCCACTTCAGGGGGCTCCAATCCACTCTGCCCATCCTTCAGCACAGGCTGGGTAAACCCCAGATGGAACTGCCTCCCCTCCCGGCCTCCCTCACATCCTGAAAACAGCACCAGGGACAGGTCTGGGCTGCTTTAGCCCAGTGCTGCTCCTGACATGCACTAACAAATGTTAACGAAAGCACTCAACTTCAGAGCACCTTCATCTGAACCCTTGTGTAATGAGGATTCATTTGTTGTGCAATAGGGCACTTTTTTAAGTGGTCTGCAAACATGCACTTCTGTCAGCGCACCTCTGTAGAGCACTTTCAGTGGTCAATCACACAACAAAATATTACTTCTGTTAGCAGGTGGGAGGCAGGAGGGAAAGCAGAAAGTGGAGAGAAATAGTGGCAGCATGGAAGCAGTTTGCAGCAACCCAGCCCAGTGCAGCCCCCCACCAACTGCAAACTGATCCTGAATGCAGGGCACAGGGGCTGAGAGAAGCAGCACATGTGCTGGCAAACACCTCCACTTCTGTGGGCAAGATTCAATGACTCTGAAGACCAGATCCAGACTGTGGAGCACACATTGCTGACCTCTGCTGTAGCCTTTAGCTTCACAAAACTGTGAATCAAAGAGAAGTAGGGCTGAAGGGACCTCCACAAGTCATCTAGTTCAACCCCCTGCCTAAGTCAGGATCATCCCTATCCAAACCATCTCATACAAATCCACTGTCTAACCTTCTAGCAAAACTACAGTCAACCCTGACACAAAACCCAAGACATAACACTGTAGCCTTCCACAGGTAAAGCCAGGTGATCATGGCAACCAACATGTTGTTGCTCTAAAAGTTGCTAATATATGCTCAAAAGTTCCCAGGAAGAGTGCCATGTTCCCTGCTACAGAGAATGGCAAAAAAACCCCACAGTACATACTAATCTGACCATGGGGAAAATTCCTTCCTAACCCCAAATATGGCAGTTGGTCTAACCCTGGGCAGAGGGGCAAAACCCTCTAGCCATAAGCCTCTCAGTTTAGGTCCCAACAGGGGTACTGGCACACTCCAGTCAAAATCCCCAGCCTTGCCTACAGCCAATAACCCGTGCCTCTGAGGAAGGCTTAAAAAAAAATCCCTAACATATAGCAGCAGGAGGGAAAAAAATTCCCTCCCAGCCCTATGTGGCAACTGGCAGAGCCCAGAAGCGTGGGAAAAAACCATACTAGAACATAAGCACAGCTACACCTAAGCCCTAGCTGATTCCCAACCACTGGCTGTCCAACCTCTTGAACACCTCCAATGATGGAGAACCCACAACTTCCCTAGGCAGTCTATTCCACGGCCTTACTGTTCTAACAGTGAAGATGTTTTTCCTGATATCCAATCTAAACCAACTTTGCTGCAATTTCAAGCCATTGTTCTGCATCCTATTCTATGCAGCAAAAGAGAAAAAGCGTTTTCCCTCCTCTTTATGGCCTTAGGTAATTGAAGACTGCTTTCATGTCCTCTCTTAAGCACCTTTTCCGCAAGCTGAACATGCTTAGCTCCTTCAAGCTCTCCTCTTACGACGATTTGTCTTTATCATTTTTGTCACCCACCTCTAGACTCTAATTTCTCCACATCCTTTTTAAAATGTGAAGACCAAATGATATGGCACAGTTCACTGTGCACAGTCATCATCTCTGTTTCATTTGCTATTTATATTAAATTGACGCAGATGGCCTGGTGCATACCTTGGAAACATAAACATAGCTCATAATTCCTTTTTAGGTTGCTGACATAAAGTTTCACTTCAGCATTCAGAGCTTGTATGGCATCTCATGTATCAACAACCATCTGTCTTATTACCAATCACTTTGTAGGATTTTTTTCCTATGACCTTTACATCAGCAAATATAACAGAATCTTTGAGAAGTTATTGTCTGTGTACTAGAAGAAAAGTGGCAGTAGCTATCTGAACTGATTTTTCTAACTGGTATGATTGAACCTTGATCCCAAATTTAAATTAAGTAGCCACCAAATAATGGAGAAAGCGCATGTTCCTCTATCAGTCCTCTTGGATTGGTATTTCTTAGTTTGGATAGCAGCATTTGAGGCTACAATATCAAGAGAAAATGCAACAAGTTTCACTTGTGGAATACTGACCCTCTTTAACAAGTCTAATAGGATGTCAAACACTACTTGTCCAGTTTTCAAATGCATACCCTGGCATATGTAAGAGCTAGCAACAGCAAAATATCTAACTAAAATTCCTAAGGGCTTATATCGCAATGTCAGTGCTTAGCTCTAAGTATATAGGAGCTGCCATACCAGATCACATATGTGGTCCATCTAGTCTGATAACCTGTGCCCTACAGTGCATGGTACCAGAGGCTTCAGAGGAATGCATCTAATGGACAATTATGAGTAACCCCTCTAGGGAGAAAATTTCTTCCTAACACCAAGCAGTTAGTGGTGGTTTATGTAGTGAAGCCTCATTATGCACAGCTCTGTAGGTAGTTCCATTTTTAAAAATCTTGTCCCCTGAACCTTTTCATTACCTATAAAAACTCTTTTATTTTTTTTTATTTTTTGAATTCTTATAATCTCTTGACCATAATTACTATGTTTATTCAAATATAAAATAACTCTGATTATAATTAGATTCTACTTATGGAAAATTTTTTAAATTGTTATAATTTTCCAGGTACAGAATCTAATTGTTGGAGGCTTGCCTTGATTTTGTCCCCCTCCCCCTGCTACAGCAGGGAACATAAATCTGGGGGAGCCAGATGGCTTCCTTTGCACCCACCCGGCTTCTTCCCCCTGCAGCCCCCAATTCCCCCCCCCCCCACCAG
>NW_017729032.1:231493002-231495032 GCF_001723915.1 Gavialis gangeticus
CCCCCCCCCCACCAGTGTCAGACCCTGCTCTCCCTGAGCACATAGAAGTGAGGGGAAAATTTGAAAACACTAACTGATAAATTGATACATTTTATTGTTATTTTTTTTAAACTGCTGCAAGTTTTGAAATTGCTACAGGTACTCCATAAACACAATTTTAAGCACTACTTGTGTATGTACTTATATAGAACACAAGCTATGCTTTTTCACAAAAAATGTATAATAACTATACCTCTGTCATCCTTTCTTGTGGTTGCTGTGGTTCATTTGATGGTCCAAAGCACTCTTTTACAGTTACACCATTCTTATTCCCATTACAAAAACCACACTGTGCACTCATGCTCCCATATGCCCATACGCTCATCACCATCACCTTTAACCATCACAATTATGCAAAGGTCTACCTCAGTGTCTTTCCCCCTATCCCCTCCCTCCTCCCTTCCCAACTTTTCTACCTGTTCACCCAGTCCTTTCACTCGTATTCATAACTGACTCCATCATCATTGTCATCTTTATCATTGTTGCTGTCTTTGGAGGGCTCATCTCTGAACAATCTATGCTAGTCCTCTCTCTTCCATATAATGTCTGCCATCTCTTGCCTGTTGTCTTCTACTGTCTTCCTGTAGTACCAATTCATATCACTCAGTCCCATTTTAATACAGCCCTCAACTAGTTTCATAGTTTCACTGTTACGTAGTTGGTAGGGCTGGAAGGGACCCGAGCAGATCATGAAGTCCAACCCCCTGCCATGGGCAGGAAAGAATGCTGGGGTCAAATGACCTCGGCAAAGTGATAATCTAGCCTCCTCTTGAAGACCCCCAAGGTAGGAGTGAGCACCACTTCCCTTGGAAGTTGGCTTCAGATCCTAGCCGCCCTGACTGTGAAACTAGGAAGTTTGTGTCTGTTTATGAGCAAATTCCTAGTCTTGCACAGGGCATTCCTGAACCAGCAGATTAATTGGTCGAAGTGGATTGTTGGGATCCCTTCCTACTTAGTCAAGTGCCTGTCTCTCTGGTCAAGGTTATGAACCCTGTCACCACCAGGAAAAGTATGTGTACTCTCTTCCACACCTCTCTGGTATATGGGCAGTCTCAGAGGAGGTGGTGGATTGTTTCTGCCTCCCACTGGCAGGATTGCCTGAGGATGTTTGATGGGCCTCTCTCCCCTGCACTGTTTCTCCATGCCTGCACAAGGAGTGCCCAGTGGACCACCTGCCAGTTCTAATCTCTGTACTCCTTCTGCAGGTCCTTGTGGCAGATTTGCTCCCACACAGTCTGACAGCTGTCACCAAATAGTAGGTCCATGGGCAATATGATGTTTCTTGCCCTTACCACCTCCTGCATCCTATAGTGATTTGCCAGGGTCACTAGGACCTTGCAGTGTAATTTGTATACAAGCTTTTTTTTTATTTTGTTTCAAGGGCCAAATCAGTTCTGAATTGTACTGGACAAAACCCAGTAGCAAATTTCAACTTTCAAATGAGCAGAGTGCAGTCGTTTAAGTCCATGTGGCTTTTACAACCAGTCTAGGGATTCATACACTGCCCAAATCTATTACCAACATCCTATGTGCAAGCCCAGGAACCGTTGGGTTAGGATGCCCCCTAGTCTTGCTTGCTCTAAACCAAAAGTCAGGGGAAAAGCAAGAAAGCAGTCCACCATTACCATAAAATTGTGTAGTCAAGTCTCTTGCATTTGGGGAAACTTGCAGGAGTCAGTATGCCTAGAGTGCAAGGGACAGGTCTCACCCTGGGAAAACCATTTCTTAGCTCACAACAGACCTGGTGATAATGGTAGTTCCCCTCTCAGCTATGCATGATATCAGTCTAAAGCCAGAAGTCTCATGATTTACCACTTATTGGGCTGGGTCCAGCAGAGTCAACAGCATTTCAAACCATGGTGACTGTTTGGGGCCCTGTTTGGTGACATTTGCCAGATATTTAAGGTTGGTGAAGAAACAGAAATAATTGGAAATGGGGGGGGGAGGAGTAAAGGGCATTAGCAGGGCTGTGGGGGACTTTTAATTTTTTT
>NW_017729032.1:231500032-231508214 GCF_001723915.1 Gavialis gangeticus
TGAAAAGGAAGTCAAAATGTATTCAACGTAATGGCTCACCATGACTGGGAAAAAGAGTCAGCACTGAGGGGAACTGACCACAACAGGCACTACCATATATCTTCTTTAGATGGACTGGACTAAACTATTCTTGTGGTAGTTTCCCAACAGTATCAATAGCCTTATTTATGCCTTAAAGGCAGAGAAAGGAATCAGTAGAGCACTGGGATATGAGTAGAGAAAGGAGACTCAAAACTTAAAACAATGACTGTGGTGGCAAATAACCATGAGGTGGAAAAAGAGTTGAAGAGCAGAAATGAAGATCTGGAGAAAGATGGAGAGTGGACAAAGGTGGAGAAATAAGGTAGAAAGAAGGTGACAGTGAGAGCAGTGGTGGAGACAGCGATGAGAGTGATGATGCCAGAAGGAAGACAGGAGCAGAGGAGAGAAGGGGGAGCAGGAAAACATATATTGGGCAAGAAGCAGAGGATGGTGGGAGCATGACAGCAAGCCAGCTCACTGAAAGTGGCATGGCAGGACAACATGAAAGAGGCACTGAGAGCTACCCACCTGACTGTCTCACAGTTAAGCCCACAGTCTTCCAATTTTCTCACAAGAACATTGTGGGATACCAGTTCGAAAGCTTTTTGAAAGTCAAGTTATATAATGTCAACCTCCTCTCTCTTATCCAGGTGGATACGATTGCCTGATCATAAAAGGAGATGAGGTTGGTAAGGCAAGACCTGCCCATGATGAAGCCATGTTGGCTGTCATTCAGAATCCTACTTTCTGCAAGCTAATTGCACATTGACTCTTCATTGAATTTTTCCAGGATTTTCCCTGGGATAGAAGTTAGGCTAATTGGCCTATAGTTACCTGGGTCCTCTCTCTTCCCCTTCTTGAAGATGAGTACAACATTGGCCCTCTTCCAGTCCTTGGGGGCCTCCCCGGAGCGCCATGAGTTTTGGAAGAGATTCACCAGGGGTTCCACGATTACTTTGGCCAGCTCTTTCAGCACTCTCAGATGAAGTTCATCCGGTCCTGTTAACTTATATACTTCCAGTTTCTTTAACTGATTACACACCAGTTCTGTGGCAATAGTAGGAAGGCAGTCATTTGCACCCTACTTATTCTGTACTGTAGCTGGCATGATATTCCCCTTGGCCCAGTGAGAGACCAAAGCAAAGTAGTTGTTCAGGAGTTCAATTTTCTCCTGTGTGCTGGTATCTAACTGTCCTGAGTTTGTTGAACAATGTCCCCACACCCCCATTAATTTTTCCTCCTGTTCCCTACATACCTAAAAAGGACTTCTTGTTGTCCTTGATTCATGTTGCTAATTTTAGTTCAGTCGCTACCTTAGCTTTTCTAATCTGATCCCTACAAGTGGGGGTCACTTATGTAAGTGATCCAGATAAGGGCACACCAGGGTTTTATAATATACCATGGGCAACAAAAATGGTGCAGCAAATGTGGAAAGGGAACCTGTTCACGCACTGTCATCTCATGGTGTGCTACAGATGTGAAGGATGGGACATAGAGCAGCTGAGGGCCAGGAGTCCCTAAAATGTACTATTTTTAAAGCACAGGAACACTTGTATTGTAGGTGCCTCAAAGCCTTTGCAAGTATAGTCAGACTGCCCAAACAGCAAAACCCAGAGGAAGAGAGCACAGGAGAGGAGGGGCTGGACACTGAGGCAGAAATGGTATAGGAGAGTGAAACAGAGAAGGAGTGGGACAAAATTTCTGCAATTGAGGCATCACAGGAGCAGACAGAAGATGGAATGGAAGGGAAGGCAGGAACAGCAAACAACTCCGATATGGAGGTGGGGGTGGGGAAGAGAGAAGACACTCTATAGACAACATAAGTGGAGACAGAGCAAGAGAAAGAACCAGAGAAACAGGTCCTGGATGAAGAAAGAAAACACCAGGGCTGAAGACCAGGAAAAAGAAACCTGATAATGATGGAGGTGAGTCAGAGAAAGAGCTGTTTCCTGCCACTAACACCTCTGGGCTCCAGCCCAGACTAGAAACCAGAAGGCAGGAAGCTGTGGGAGGTGAGAATATGTAATCCTCCCTAAATGCCAAAGGAATCCAGCAAAGACTACAGGGATGAGAGTGAGGGAGGAGGAGGAGTTAACCACCCCAAGCAGTAACACAGACATACCTTAAAGGGACAGGTACATTCATTTTAAAACAAGCATAAATGGCATTGACAATAGTTTCACTTAATGGCTATAAGTTAATGACTATAAGTTAATGGCCAAGATCCTGGCTTTAAGGAATAGGAAAAACCTCCAGAAGATAATATATGAAGACCAAGTATAGACAATACCAGGTAGAAGGATCTCTGAAGTAATCAGAGTGATCAGAGATACACTGTCCCACATGCAAGAGAGGAAAACAAACACAGTTATAACAAACCTCGATTTAGAGAAAGCATATGACAGAGTGGATCCGGATTACATATTCAAGGTGCTAGGAAAAATGAGGTTCCCAGAGAAATGTGTATGTTAGATAAGGTTATTGTGCAGAGAAGCAGAGTCAAGTCCAAATCAATGGGCATATAAGAATCATAGAATCATAGAAATTAAGGGCTGGAGGGGACCTTGAAAGATTGAATATAATCCACCTGCTCTGGGCAGGAATACTGCTGAGATCAAATGACCCTAACAAGGTGTCTGTCCAGTTTTCTCTTGAAGACTTTCAAGGTTAGGGACTGCATCACCTCCTTGGGAAGTCTGTTCCAGATTCTAGCCACCTTTAGCATAAAAAGTTCTTTCTTACATCCAACCTGAAACCATCCTCTAACAGTTTATGGCCATTGCTCCTTGTCCTCTCCTGGGGTGCCCTAGTGAACAGTTTTTCTCTCAGCTCCTAATATTCACCCCTTACATCCTTATAGATTGCCACCAAGTCCCCCCTCAGTCTTCTCTTCCCCAGGCTGAAGGGTCCCAGATCCCTTAGTCTTCCCTCATAGGTTTGCCCTCCAGAACCTTAATCATTCTTGTGGCCCTTCTCTGGGCCCTTTCAAAATTCTCCACATCTTTTTTGAAGTGTGGCACCCAGGTCTGGACACAGTACTCCAGCTGGGGTCTCACCAGTGCTAAGTAGAGAGGAAGTATCACTTCCTTAGCCCTACTCACAACATATTGGCTAATGCATCCTAGTATGCTATTAGCTCTGTTTCCTATAGCGTTGCACTGATAGCTCATGTTTATCCTGTGATCAACCATGACCCCATCTATCTCAGCCATCATGATAGCCAGGACAGCTCGTCCTAACCTATATTTGTGTCTCTGGTTACTTCTCCCCAAGAGAAGCACTCTGCATTAAACGCTAAGCAAGGACTTTAAAATCCATACAGTGGTGAGACAAGGGTGCCCCCCTGTCACCACTGCTATTTGCATACAGCATGGAGCCATTAGCATGAAGAATAAGAAAGACAAAGTCATAAGTAAACATACCAGGAGGGGGAGAGGTAAAATGTGTACTATACGTGGATGATATAAATGTAGTAGTTAGAGATAGACTTTCAATGGAAAGGGTGTTAAAGCATACATCAAAGTATGGAGAAGCAAAAGGGGCTAAACTAAATAGATCAAAAAGCAGCATAATGGGAATGGAGAACTGGAGGGACTTGAAAAGTTAGGCTTTCAAGTAAGAGAAAGAGAGAAATCAGAGTGCTAGAGATCCTGATGGATGCTAAAGAGAAAGGTAATACAGCATATGAAAAGGTGAAGGTGAGGCTGTGGCAGATACTTTGGTAATGGTCCGGAAGTACATTGTCCTTTGCCAGAAAAGTGGTGGCATTTAAGGCTGTACTACTGCTGATTATTCTATATACAGGAATTGTATTCCCAACTATGTGGCGGCAGATAACAAAAGAACAGAGGGAAATATGTGTGTTCTTCTGGAATGCCAAAAGAGAAACGTTGGCTGGAGCTGTACAAAGCTAGAAAGATGAGGAGATGGGGGCTGCTGGACTTGGGATTGTTGGTCTATGCAAAATATATATATGTGATATACAAGGTGGTAATGGGGGGGGAGGGAAGCAGCACTTATCACTTGATTTCAAGCAGCTGCAATTTTGAGGAAATGGGAAGTATCTTGGATCTCTTTGAAGAGTCTGTGGGTGTGGTGACCAGAGATGCATTACATCAGGATGGAAGGATTCATGCAGAGGTATGAAATAGGAATGGGAGAGCTGGCGGTACTGAAGAATCATAAGAAATTGATTAAAGTGGTAAGGGAGAGAGACAGGATGGTGCCGGTGGGAAACTTCACAGAAGGACAAATGAAGAAGGTGTTCAGGGGCAGGTAAACAACTGAAAGAGAAACATCCTGGCCTAGCATGGTTAGTTGTAGAAAACATCTTGCCAGTGAGAGAAGCGCAACAAAGTACCTTGAGAAGCTTGACAAGCTCATCAAGGTGTCCAAGGGAGAGGTGCAGGGAAGAAGAAACAATGGAATGTGTTTTGGGACTGTACATAGGCAAAAGAGTGTGAGAAAGGGTCTGCCATTTTCTTAGTGTGACTAAAATAAACCTATCATTAGTGCGGTAGATAATACTGCATGGACTCATACCAAAGGTACCATAGGAAATAACCTTAAAGTTATTAAGGGCCTTATTAGCATGTGTTAAAACTAGTTAAAGAAAAGTGAGAAACTTCTGGGTGTTTAAGGGGCTGGCTTTCACTGAAAGACAGTGTCTGAAGCTGAGGTTTCATAAATTGAAATACTACATCAACTGGGACAAGGAAGAGATTGGAGAGGAAGAGACAGAGAAGAACTGGAGGAAAAAGGACTGGACACTTCTTTCACTAAGAGAGGACTAAAGGAGCGGTAGAGAGTTTCAAGTGGTTACTGAGCTAATAGTTTTTTCATGGGGTGCTGTATGAAGGAAAAGATTTCTGTAAGGGTTTGGTTTTTTTGGGAAGTTAGAATCATAGACTCATAGAAAGTTAGGGTTGGAAGGGACCTCAGGAGGTCATCTAGTCCAGTCCCCTGCTCAAAGCAGGACCATCCCAAACTAGGTCATCCCTGCCAAAGATTTGTGTAGCCAGGTTTTGAAAACCTCCAAGGATGGAGTTTCCACCACCTCTCTAGGAATATGTTCCAGTGCTTTACTACCCTCCTAGTGAGAAAATTCTTCCTAATATCAACCTAAACTTTTGTTGCTGCAACTGGAGACCATTGCTCCTTGTTCTGGCATCTGCCACCACTGAAAACAGTCTAGCTCCATCCTCTTTTGAACCCCCCTTCAGGCAGTTGAAGCCTGCTATTAAGTCTCCTCTCAGTCTCCTCTTCTTGACACTAAATAATCCCAGTTCCCTCAGCCTTTCCTTATAAGTCATGTGTCCCACCTCCCTCACCATTTTTGTCACCCTCTGCTAGACTCTTTCCAATGTGTCCACATCCTTTCTGATGTATGTTGTTTAAGGGTTTAATATATATAGTTGTATCCCTTTCACAGCTTTCACCTTTTGAATTAAATCTACTAACCTCTTCAGAGGGCAAATTCTTGTACCTGATTCTTCTCCTCAGTACAGTGCATTACTATTGAATATAGCTCTGCTGTGCTGTCTCAAGTTTGTCACACTTCTGCCTTAAAAGGTACTTTGTATAAAGAGTGAAGTATTCACTGAAACAAAAGCTGGAACCCATATCTTCCTCCTTTCTAGGGAAGTACATGCATAAAAATTTATGAGGGGCTGGACAGGTCTTCATCCCCAAACAATCCGTCTATTACTAGGTGGTTAGTGCATAATGCTTCTGCAAGCACTTAGTACAAGCTACTGTCCCTCCAGTGGGAGAGCCCTTAAGTGCCCTAATCACTAGCCTAGAGAGCAATATGCATTTGAGCGCTTTCCCCTTCCACCACAATGTTTTATTATTCCATGCAAAGTGGAGTAGTTTCACCAGGAAATTTGGAGAGCCTATGCCCTGGTATTTACGCCTTTCTTTCTGGAGAAGACATGGATCCCTTAATTAGAGGAGGAAATTGAATCTAGAGAATTGAATGCTGTCACAAGGCTCTAACCACTAGGCTGTTGGATTAAAGGAGTTGCTACCACTTCATCTTTGTGCTGAGCTTTGAATGAAAGAACTGAGCCCTACATGTTCCTTTATAAAAAGTGGTTAGGGACTTAATTCCAGAGATGTTAATCCTGAGTGGAGGAAGGTATTTCCTTGCAGTGCAGTTAAATGCTGAAGTCTACACAAGACGCAGGATTTAAGATGCACCCTCTCCACTACACTTCCTGCTAGCTGGTTTAAGCAACTTCCTACTCAATATGCAACCTTTTGTTTTCCCCTTGCTTAGGTACCTTACTCTTCCTATCTGTAGTATATGAATCCTGGGCATGTGACGCAAGGCTGTGTATTCTGCCATGCTACTATGGGCCCAGGCAGCTCCAAGTTGCATGTTACAACACTCAGGCTCAAGTGCCTCAGGTATTTTTGTGCATCTTGCCTAACATCCTTTTGAAGAGCTAGTGTAATGAAAATACAAAGAGACAAAGTTTGTTTTTAATTTAAGAATCCAAAGAACAAGATTGGATGTAGATTGGAAGGTTTTAGAATTGCTTCCTCTTGCCCATTTTAATAAATAATACTGCAAGCTAATAAGGATTTCACATTGATATCTAAAAAGCAAAACGCCCAGATCAGTCTGAGATTAATTAGAGTCCTACCTATTGGTTGCCCCATATCCCCTTGTTATAAGGCCGGATGTTGTTACAAAGTTATCTGTTTTTAAATAGTGAACAACCCTTAATGCCTTTTACATGGAGCCAGCATTAAGCCCCAGGCTGTAGATTGTAGAGCTTTTAATTATGGTTGGCATCAATATGTTACTGGATGACAAGCCACCGTGTGAAAATAATGAATCTGGGTAAACTATGATTCAGATAATCTTGTCAACAGCAAGTTAACAACATTCCACCCCTATAAGCAGTAATGCAAAAATGTACTAGTCCATGTAAAATACTTCTATGGATAGGTTGGACCCAATTCTCCTCTTATTTACATCAGTTTTGTAAACTCATGACTTGTGTCACAATAAATGAGTAAAATCAGGCTGCTTATGCTAAATTATAATTAATTATGTTTGTATATATATCACTGAGCTTTCCCCACACTAAGATACCACTGAGGCACATGAAAGATTATCCCTAGCGGAAACTAGCAAGGCTGTTAGGTTTAGATAAAAGAAGAAATCAATTTAATAAATATCTGTTTCTATTGAATGACTCTAGGCCCAGTCCTGATGCTACTGAATATATGGCCCATTATCCCATACTTGAAGAAGTTACAGACTAGGTCCCTGATCCTGAAAGTGGCTTCTCCTGAGCACCAGGGTTTTAGTTTCTTTGTGGGTCTCTTACATTTCCACAGTGCTATAAATTTTTCAAATGTCATTCTCAATTTTGGAGAAAAATCCACCCGTCAGACCCACTCTGTGGGTAAGGCATCATGCTGCAGCTATGAGAAGACGGTTTTATCCTCTGTCTGGATTTTTCTCTCCCACCGTTTCTGTGGGAGGAAATTCCATTTAATCTACTTCGATGGCAAAGAAAGAAAAAGAATTATAGTAATTGGGGCATTCAGTAGCACTTCAAAGGAAATGTCATCTCTTCAACACCCGTGTTGAAATATCTATTTAATTGCTTCTGCGTTATGTTTAAGAACACAGAACTTTTTCCAGCTTATACTAAATGAGCAAAACCTTTGGTTTTATTGTCATCTTTTATATAAGTAATTAGGGTGCAAGCCACAGTGTGCCTGAAGTCATTGGACAGATTCCCATTTACTTCTGTGGATTGTGGATCAAGCCCTTAATGAAAACAAAAAAGGTACATTTTCTAATTTGATTTCATGTAGTTTCTATTGTAAATTAAAAGCATGAGCATGCCTTCTTTTGAATTTCTTGTCTTTGTAGGGAATGATCAAAAGCCCACTGTAGTAAGTAGAAGTCTTTCTATTAGTTTCCCTAGACTCTAGATTAGGCCTACAGTACATAGTTGCTTAAAACAGAGGTTCCCAAACTTTTTCTTGTTGCATACCCCCTTCCAGATTTACCAGCTACCCACAAATGCCTATCAGCATACATTTTATATTTTAACCCCTGAAATAGCAATTATTATTATTATTATAATGAAAATTAAATCCATCACTACACAATTTATCTGTAGGTATGACAATT
>NW_017729032.1:231513214-231515111 GCF_001723915.1 Gavialis gangeticus
GCTACCCACAAATGCCTATCAGCATACATTTTATATTTTAACCCCTGAAATAGCAATTATTATTATTATTATAATGAAAATTAAATCCATCACTACACAATTTATCTGTAGGTATGACAATTTCCTCAGCATTTTTTTCTGGCTGCTAGAGTGGCCAAAGCCGGCACTTCTATCTCACAGAAAGTTTTACTATTCCAGAATTTTAATTCATTCTGGAATAAGATGAACATTTTTCACAAGACCAAAATGCTGAAAAGAATTGCTTTGAAAACATCAAAAGCTGCCTTTATGACTTTGCAGCATTTCAAGATGATGGTGTTGGTAAGAAAAGATTCCACTTTTTTCAACTAGAAACAGGAAGTTGAATAGTTATTTCACTGGATGATTGCTAGGAAGGTTTCAAGGGATGAGGGCATAGGCAGCTCAAACCATTGGGAAGGGCCAAACTCTAAGACCATAAGCCAAGTCCAAGAGCCTCAATTTATCGCAAACTAAGATATAGGCAGTATGAAGGCCTGGGGTAGGAGGCAAGCCAAGGACCACCTATGTCTCATTCTGTTAGAGTTGACCTCTGCCCTTGCCTTGCCTCTTGGCCATAGATCTTCGCCCTAATCAGTGATCCTGATGACCTCCTGCCTCCTTACAGTCTGAGCAGCCTGAGTCTCACTGCTAAGGACAGCCCCTGATACCTGGAAGCAGTTCCCAACAGCTAGTCCCACTAATGACCAAGCATTGTCTTCAAAGGCCAGATAATCCAGCCATTGACTCATTGGCCCCAGACTGGAGCAGACTCTGCGCCATTCTAGCTGTAAGAAAACCCTGAGATCCTGTGGAAGGGCAATGCAGCCAGAAGCTATTTTTTCTCTGCCCATCACATATCCACCAGGAGAGGCCTGTGGGCCATTAAAAAGGTTTTAATCCTTAAAATAGACTTAAGGATAGCCTTAAGGATAACATAGTGTAAGGCTTGTACACAAACTTCTTTGACTGAAGTCTGCAGACTTGGATTAGAGAGACTCTCTAGAGGAAAAAAAAATCAAATTCCTTGGGCATTTATGTCATGCGTTACCACAAGTATATTTAAGTGGGAAAGAGGAAACAAATATGACATATTGACCATGCAACCATTTTAATTGATATTCTAAACTGTGCTTTTCAAAGGCTTTTGTGAGACAGGAATAATCTCTTCCAAGATTCCAGTTTATTCAGAGGTCTTTTCAAAATGGGAGTACATGTCCTATGGCTGCACAGACCACAACGTTCTTGATATCTAAAATTAGAAAATTAGCAACTAAAAGCAACAGTACCAATAGTTCTAATAAAGAAAATGTGACATCTAGTAAGGAGCCAGTGTTTCTAGTAAATAGCTCTCTTTCCTGTTTAAAGAAAGAAAATAAAAAATACATTTGCTTTTGGTTATCTGAATACCAGGATAGCTTACTCCAAACTCCATGTGGAGCAGATGGAAGGAACAATAATAATACTACAGCTTTGAGAATGAGTCCCTGTAGAGTCAGTCATTATCTGTTGAAATATAAATTTTATGTTGCCTTTAGGAATTAAAAAAATAGTTTGAGCTGCCGTTTAAAAAGACTGGACCCAAGAGTTTTCTATAGTTCAGCAGCAATGAACCACGCTGCAGCCTTCATACCCTGATGCAGAACTGTGATTCAAAATCCAGGCTTCCACCTGAAAGAACAAATTACATTTCTGTCCCTTCTGGTGTGAAGAAAATTGTTAAAATGTGAATTGCGCATAAATTGACATAATATCCTTCTCCTTACTCTGCAAAGAGAGTGCTAAAAACAACTGGCCTATTTTCAGTTATATTAAAGCCTTTCCACAACACTAAGTATAAATCATAGTTTCATAGTTTCATAGTTTCTAGGGTCGGAAG
>NW_017729032.1:231515122-231517956 GCF_001723915.1 Gavialis gangeticus
TTGCCGGTCCAGGCTGGGCTATAGTTGCGGGTGCCGGTCCATCAGATACAGGCTGAGCATCAGATACAGGCTGCAGGGCAGATCTGGCCTGCAGGGCCCTATCATCCAGCCTATCATCTAGCCCCATCATCTGCAATACTGCCTTTGAATTTCAGATTGGATCCATATGCCACATGTGGCTCCCCTTGGATTGGTCCTACATGCCATATGTAGTGCGTGCCAGCCCCAGCCCTGTGCACTGCATATGGCATATTGAACCGTTAAGACACAAGCTACACGGGTGGCATGGGGCTGAAATGGTGCAACTGCATGCAGCACAAAGGGCCAGTCTAGGGCACACATGTGGCACCTGCACCAGCCCAGCCCTGTGCACTGTATCTGGTGCACGGGTTCAGTCTGTTGGCCCAACTTGACCTATAGGGTGTGATGAGTTTGATACCCCTGGTGTAAAGGGCCCCTGCACAAAGGACCTCACTTGCCTGTTTTGAGCTGCTCTAAGGGTTCTTTACTAGCTTAGCCCCAGCCTCTGTGTAGGGGGCAGAACACAGGTAAGTGTGTGTTTAGCCAGAGTACATTGTAGTATGCCTAGTCTCTGCTTCCAGGAGCCCAGGCATGCCTGTTTTGTGAATGAAGAAGATGTAGCATGTAGTAATTAGATGTCAGGCTCAAGGTCACATGGTTTGGAAGAACTCAGGGTCTTTTGTCTTTCAATCCCAATTTCTTCCCATTAGACTGTACCCTCATCCTCTCCCCATACTTCACAACCTACAAGGATAAAAATGGTAGGGATTGTTCCAGCTGTTTCTTTACCATTATCGTGCCTGGTGTTGAAGGGTGCTCATGAATTGTAAATTAACAGCTGATCCTGAAAAACAACAATTCCTTTTTTGCATTGTTCTGTATTTTTTATAGGGTTCAGTAGATCTGTTTTATCAAATCTATCTTTTTGCATGCTGTTTAATATGAATTTATCACACTTAATAAAAGTAAGGTAAATAAATTGTATTAATATGATTACATTTCAGCTCAGAATTTCCTTATGTTGTGAGGACTTAAATCAAATAGTACTTTAAGATGATATTTCTTTTCTTTTCTTCTCTTTTCTTTTCATCACATGTCAGTTCTGAGGCAATTAACTATTTATTTCTCCAAGAGGGATGTGTCCATAAAAAAACATCTATTAGATCCTGTCCCTGTGTCTTGCCATATTTCATAGAACCCTTAGTGTGAATGAGAATTTTGCAGCTGGATTTCAGGAAAAATGTATGAGTGCAATATGTATGCTCAGATAGAGTTGTCTTTTAGGATTTACAAGGAGCTTTTTTGCCCTAGCCCAGCCCTGTATGTGGGGGGCATAACACAACCATTTTCGCTATGTAGCCAGAGTGCACAGTACTATGCCTTGTCTCTGCTTCCAAGGGTCTTTGCTTCCAAGGTATTTGCTTTTTTGCAGATGTGAAAGATGTAGCACTTAGTAATTAGGTGTCAAGCTCAGTCACTTGTGTCAGAATGTTTGTCTTCAGCTTATGAGAACCAAGTGGGAAGTGGCTAGTGCTGCAGCAAGACCCAGCTGTCATAGAAGATAAGGAATATATTTTGGTACACAAGCAGAAGGATCAGAAGCTGTCCTTCATGGTAGGGTACAGAAATGCCTCTAATTTTCAGGTTCCTCCGCCAAAAATTTAGGCCTATGCAAAAAGTCAGAACAAAGCTTATGAATCACTCTGTGACCTCAGGTGTGATTTATATGCTGCATAGACCTACTGTTGAGCCTCTGGAGAGGTATAGATTCCACCAACATTGCTATCAGAAGAACTGAACTTTCCTGAGATCAACTCTCTTTGGACTTTCTCTAAGGTTTTCCTTCCTTTTACCCAGACATCAGAGCTGACTAGATCTTATTTTAAAAGTACCTCTTTTATTTCTCCAAGAGTGCGAAGGTCATGTGTCAAGCTCCCCATAATTCTGAGATTGAATTAAAAATACTGAGATTGTTATGCAAAGCAGTAAATGCTGGCTTCTTCTACTTTGCCTTCTGCTTATCAATCTTCACGGGTGTACTCAGATCACTTTTTCAAGATTTTCTCTGCAATCATGAGTGCTATGAATTGAAGAAAGTACATGAAGCTGGTTGAGTTTGTTTCTACCTCAGATGTGGAAATTCCCAAACCTTTATGTCCATTAATGATTCAACTGAGGTATTCAGGTATTCGATTTTTGGGCCATATATTGATTACCTCCAACCTCAGTCCCATCCTACCTGCATCATGGCCCCCGTTCTTTTTTCTTTTCTTTTCTTCTTACTTACGTGGCCAAAGACACTTTTGGTCGTCTTTTTTAGTATTCTTTGCAAGGTTTGACTCAGCTTGGCTTTTGGCAATTCTAACTTTATCTCTACATATACTGACTTCTAACATGGAGGTTTCTTAGCTGTTCCATCTCTTTTTCCACTAATTATTCATCCCATTACAATATGTTTCTTCTTGCTTGGGCTAGAGACAGTTTTTGTGGCTTTGTTTTAAAGTAATATTAAGCCTCCGCCACAACATGTTAGTTTCTAAATCCCTTAATTCAGTTTATTTAACTAAGCTTACCCTTAATTTGAATCTGCCCTGTTGAATCAAAAGCCTCAGTTATAGATGTATTTTTATGTATGTACCCACATAATATAAACTGAATCAATTTGGAATCACTCAATCCATGGTTATTAACTCTCTTAGACTGTCCTCACTATTTATCAAAACTGAATCTAAAATGTATAGTTTTTGTCTGTTTTAGTGATTATTTGGTGAAAACTGGTCCATGATGAGTAGCATTTGTTCTGCTGTCTATAT
>NW_017729032.1:231522956-231533167 GCF_001723915.1 Gavialis gangeticus
GTTTTTGTCTGTTTTAGTGATTATTTGGTGAAAACTGGTCCATGATGAGTAGCATTTGTTCTGCTGTCTATATGGCTAGGGACAGAAGTTACACATAAACTGGTTTAAGTGATCAGAAACAGGTTTAAACCTGTAACAGAACAAAAGTTCAGTGCAATTAAACCACTTTCAAAATGGCCAGAACTGTTTTAAGATAAGATAAACTTGGTTGGATGTAGTATCAGACTTAACTAATTTAGCTCAAACCAATTTATGGAATTTCTGTCCCAAATCCCCTGAGGTTCAAGTTAACGCTCAGTCCACCAGTATACCAGGATGCTTTGTAGCCCTGAGCTGTGTTGTCTGCTCCAGCAGAGCAGGGTCTTTCCTGCCACTCTGCTCCCTAGCCAGAGTACTAACACTGCTCTGCCTGGCAGAGAAGGGGGGGAAGGGGAGGCAGGGAAAGCCCAGCACCAAACTCCAGCCAGGGTCTGCCTGGGGGAGGGGGCAGGAGGGAAGCCCTCAGAGGCTTTTCCCCCCTCCCTACTCAGAGAGAGGGGTATGGCCAGGCCCTGGATGACCCAGCTGGCTGAGGACAATGACAAGGAGGGGGAGGGTATAAATGCCATCTCTGGCCTACACTGGACCTCAGATGGGGCCTGCCTGGCAGGGGGGAGGGAAGCCCTCTGAGGTTTCCCTGCACAAGCTGAGCAGAGATGGGTGGGGCATGGCCAGGCCCCAGTCCAGCCAGCTGATGATGACAATGTGTGTGTGTGGGGGGGGTTAAACCCCCTCTCTGGCCTTCACTGGACTCCAGCCACGGTCTGTCTGTTAGGGGGAGGAGGGAAGCCCTTGGAGATTTCCCTTCCTCTCTGCTCAAGCCTCCAAGGGCTTCCCTTCTCCCCCACCAGACAGTCCCAACTGGGGTCCAATGCTGGCCAGGGTAGGGTTTAACCCCCACTTTGTTCCCCCACTCCCTGAGTCAGGATTGGGGGTGTGGCTTAGGGAACCACTCCCTGCTCCCGCCAGGAACGGAGATGAAAGGCTCCACTTCAGTCTTTTTGCCTCCTCCCTTCCCACATATGCAGAGCAGCACCTGGTTGGGAGTCCAATGGGTGGGGACTTCTCCCCCCACCCTAAAGTCTAATATTAAGTCTGGTAACAAGAGGGGAATCTCTTCTCTGGACCAGGGCCAGGGCTGGGGGGACCCAGGGGCATGGAAACCCCTCTGAGGATGGGGGATCCAGCTACTTCCAGGCTAAAGGGGCCACTCCCCCCTGGAGGGGCAGGGTGCAAGGGTTTGGGGGGGATATGTGTTGGGCAGCCAGTCAAGGATAAGCCATGCTTGGCTGCATTCAGGTGCCTTTGGCAGTTGCCGGCAGACTGGGAGGCATGCTCTATTGGCCCCCAACTACTGATATGGGCCACTGCAGGGGTCTTGCTGCATTTCCAGTTTTAAAAATGAATGTCTGTCTACTTGCTTCTCGGTTCAATCTACATAGTTTAGACTAACATGCAAAGATTCAATTGCTTCAGCCTGGGGCTTTTTGAGGCTGAGGGGGGACCTGGTGACCGTCTATAAACTCACTAGGGGGGACCAGAAGGGTTTGGGGGAGACGCTGTTTCCCCTAGCGCCCGCTGGCATAACAAGGAGTAATGGGCACAAGTTGATGGAGAGGAGGTATAGATTGGACATCCGCAAAAACTACTTCACAGTTAGGGCGGCTAGGAGCTGGAACCAACTTCCAAGGGAAGTGGTGCTGGCCCCTACCCTGGGGGTCTTTAAGAAGAGGCTGGATGCCTACCTGGCTGGACTCAAATGAGTCCCGTTTCTTGTTTTGGGGTTTTGTTGTTCTCCCGCCCTGGCGGGGGGTCAGGCTAGAAGATCTACTAGGTCCCTTCCGACCCTAAATCTATGAATCTATGAATCTATGACAGTCTGTACTTAGCCTATGTGGGAAGATAAAGTCTCTCATGATGGCAGTACCGTCAATAGTACTCATCTTTCTAAAAGTAATAAAGAAATCTCCATCCAAATCATACCCTTTGGTCCAGAGTAGAAGCTTAGCACTATCCCAGTAAAGCTTCTTCTATAATTTCTCCTGAAAATGTTTTTGAGCCAAACTGACTCTCTTGTATCCTGTTTCTCTGCACTCCATTACATCATTAATAAGCAATGCAGCATGTAATACTCCATAACCTGTTCAGGGCAGCTGGGAGATGCCACCTGCTTATGGGACCGACAAGGGAATAATATAATAAACTGTCATGGAACTCTTGCCTTTGCTTTTGTAGTTTACAATAGAATGTCTTAAAAATGAAAAAGAACCTAAAAACCTAAGTAGTTCTTTTGATTTGTAAAAAAAGAATGCCGTACAAATTGATGCCTGACACTGTCCCTAAAAAACTGTGCAGGGGCTAAAGTCATAAGGGATGAGAAATTATGTATTAGATAAAAAAGGCATAAATAATAGAAACTGTCCACATATTGGTTATTCAGTATCTCAGGATTTTTTAACATTTATTGGAGTGCGGGCTTCACTCTGAACAGCTATTTGTTAATTAATCCAGAAACTAGAGAGTGGAAGTGAGTTGTACCAAATCAAATCTGTGGCTTGTCTGAGGCCTCCACTCAGACAGAACTCATGGGGGAGCTGGTGTCCCCCCACCCCCTGGCCTGTGGGGGTTATCCAGCAAGGCCTGGGGGGGCAGAGATTGGGGACCCCCACACTTGTCCTGCAGGTGCCTGCCTTAGGGCCCTGGAGGTGCAGGTGAGGGAGCTCCAGGAGGAGGTTAGCAGGCTGAGGGGAATCAGGGAGGTGGAGGAAGAAATTGATGTCTATTTCCTTTCCCTGCAGGGCCACACACCCAAGGAAGAAGCACCTCGGGAAGCACCCTTCACTGCAGAGTGGCAGACAGTCACCTCCAGAACCAGGGCTGCTCGTAACACAGCAGTACCAGTTCCTCCAGTCCAGGCAGATGAGAATAGGATGGGATTCAACACTGACAAGTGCAAGGTGATGCACCTGGGAGGAAGAACCAGCACCATACCTACAGACTGGTGAACTCCCTTCTCGTCAGTACAGAGGCAGAAAAGGATCTCGGAGTCATCATTGATGCCAAGATGAATATGGGCAGGCAGTGCGGGGATGCACTTTTTTGCAGGGACTTCCAGATCTGAGGAAATAGCAAAGGCCACGAAGTTAAGAAATAAGTCAAGAAATGGTAGAAATAAATAGAATGTTGCCAACAGAGCGAAGTACAATATTGTGGCAATGTTAGTCTTCTGGGAGGGAACAGATTTCTATAGGAGGTCAGGGATGAAGGAGAAAGAGATCAGCAGGTGATCTGACTTTCTTCCCAGGTGTCTTGATGTGTCACCTCAATTTGAAATTAACACTATTTGGGGAGATTAACTTCTAAATTACACACAGTGCTTTATACTAATCAAAATATGCGAGGAAAATTAACACCAACTCTTCAGCTCTCCTCAAGGGAGACACATTTTGGAGTTGTTTCCAGTTGATTTAGCTTTTAAATGAGGGCTATAATTGGTAATTAAGCCAGATGCATGTTGGGCATGCAAATGAAAATGAAAAGTAGACTCGCTGCTTCTGAGAGGAAAATGAAAGTAAACATATGGGAAGAGAATGAGAATAATATGGCATGATTTAGAGTCTCGTTAATTTTCAGCCTGCAGGTCATATAGCCTCTCCTTGATGCTAGCACTACGTCAGCTGAGGTCTGAGAGGTCGTTAGCCATGTTAGTCTGAAATCAGAAGGCAAGATAGAAGTATATCTTATAGACTAAATCAGAGAGACATAAGTTTTTGTGAGCAATAGCTCACTTCATCAGATGCTATGAATGGATGTATTTTATTGCAAGTTGAGTAACAAAGTTTTAGAAAATAAAGTGACTTCAGGCACATTTGCTAGACAACAAGAGCCTAAAAGTACAGTGGGCTCATTCTTCAGGCATAACCTGATATTGAAAGCCAAGTTCAGGTCTAAAAAGAGATCAAAAGTTCCATGAGGTCTGGGGGATGTCTGAATTGTGTGTCTACAAAAGTAGAGAATAATTTCAGGCAGCACTGTTCCTTTTGCTTCACACTGGGTGCATTTACATGAGACGCTACATTGCCATAGTGACAAGCTACGGTGACGTAGCTCATCGCTATAGTGACTTAGCATTGGCGGGCACGGACTGTGACACCAATGCTACTGCGCAGTAGCATTGGAAACAACCCATGCAGCGACTGAACTACTCAGTAACAGCGGTTACTGCGCAGTCATTTAGTACAGTACTTACTAAATCCCTCAGCATCCATCTCTGTCTTTCCCCAGGTCTCTGCTGCAAAACTGAAATGGAATAGCCAGGCTCTTGAAACTTCCTCTGCAGCCAATGTACCTCTTATAAGTGTGTGAATTAAATTGAATTAATTGACAACAATCCCATGCTGCTATTCTACTAAATTCTGGGAAAAAAATCATGTCAGCTAAGAAGAAAAATGGCTCTGGAAGGTTCTTCACTGCTCATAAAGCAAAATCACAATGTCACTCACTTTAGCTCCATATTCATAAATTATAGAAGCTGAAGGATGCAAAAACAAATACTAAGGATAACCAAGTTGAGACGGTCAGATAGTACAGATGTTACTGTGAAGTAGCATTGGAAACAACCCGTGTGGTGCTGGGACTATGCAGTAACAGCAGTTACTCTGAAGTCATTTAGTACTTGCTTAGTACTTAGTAGATACTTCGTAGTCCCAGCGCTTCACGGGTTGTTTCCAATGCTACTGAGCAGTAGCACTGGCATCACAGTTCATGCCCGCTGATGCCCAGTCACCATAGAGATGAGCTACATTGCCATAGTTCGTCACTATGGTGACGTAGCATCTTGTGTAAATGCAACCAGTATGAATCTAAATGAACAGTGTTATCTGAGATTATTCTGCACTTTTAGTAAGCAAGTACTAAATGACTGTGCAGTAAGAACTGAACAGCCTGGCACATGTGCAGACACGCCCATTGTGAAGGAGTTTAACATTTTTAACTGAGATGAGACCTTCCTATATTAAATATACAATGGAGTGACCAAACTTGTTCAATAGTGTTCAAAGTCACAAATTAAGAGAGGTGAAAAGTTCTCAAGCATACAATGGGTAAAAGTGTATTGAAAATGGGTACTAAAGGAAGCTGTGAGGTGAATCAAGATGCCCATTACCTTCTTGGCACAAAGTCCAGTGAAATGAATGAGAATCTTTCCATGAACTCCACTGGGCTTTAAATCAGGGTGTAGGAATATCTTGCAATTGCAGAGTTTGGAACACAATTCATTGCAAAGGTGAGGTTCAGCTTGCCTTCCTGGTATAATCTTTCTCTTCTTCCTCCTGTATATTAATTGTCCTTTCAGCTTTCCCCTTACTATTTATAAATTTTCATCCTTTTGCCCACTCTGACACCTTTTCCTGCCCAGGCACTTTGTCATCATAACTCCTGATGCCATTGTCCGTGCCTTAAAAAGCTGTTCTTGGGTCCTAGCTGCATGTGTACTGTTCCTCATACTAAGGGACTTCTATTTTGGCATGTCTTAGGATCTGGGTGCTAAATCTATAGACCTTCTATGATTCTATAACAATTCAGAATAACAAGCACAATTAGAGTTAGATTTCTCCTTATCCTGTTATGTACAAGAAGATTTAATAATTCAAAAGGGAAAATATGGTTCTTGGACCTCTCACACAGGCAGCAGTATCCAGATTCATCATATAAAGTGGATTAATGGGGGCGCCCAGGATCCAGCACTGCTCCAGGTCATTACTGTGAACATCCTCTGATACTATTTTTGATGGACAGTATAATAATGTGACCTACATAAAGAAAGCAGGAATTATATGAGTATGAATAGATAGGAAAAGTAAGGAAGAATCCAGTCATAAATATTAAAAGTTATTAAAATATGTAGCAGACATTAAATATTAAGTTGTATCCTGAATATGCTGTGAATATAAAAGACCCAGAATGATAAACGAGAGCTGGTTTACTCATGTAGTTGGATATCTATGTTAACACTGCTGTTGGCCAGTGTGTTTTGCTAAGAGAGGTCAAGCAGAACGTTGCCTGATATTTTTCTTGCCTCAGGTGTACTGAGGCTATCCTATGTGATCAGGAAGGCCAGCATATGCCATTTATCTTGCTAGTTTCAGAGAGCAAGACTGTATTTTAACTAGTCTAACTGAGGAGGGGAATGAGGAATCAGGAAAGGTAAAATAATGTTATTTGTCCTTAACTTACCCCATTTGTCTGCCTCATAGCCAGTGGTCTAAGCTAGCACACTCCTATCTTTCACTGAGCATCATTTCCAAGTTCAGGAAAAGTGGCCTTATTGGATATAGATAAATGTAATGGTATGCACTTAACTAGGCTGCAGAAATACATATATAACTGATTTTGAGTTTCAGAGCATATGTTGATCAGGAAAGTAGATTACGTGTTTTACTTAAAATAACTAGCAACACAGAGCTCAGCAAGTACTGCAAAACCTACACAGAAATTAGCTAGTGCTGACTTCCATGTTGTAATGGCTAGACTGCCTCAGCTAGGTAGTTTAAAGCAAGCTAGGGTATCTTTATAGTCACTGCTGTCACTACACTGCAGTAAGGTCATGTCTTTGGGCCTCTTTGTAGGGCTTGGGAGGTGTTTCATGAAAGATAATGTAAAAATCACAGTAATTAAAATGTAAAATTTACAGTATGCTGCAGAGTAAGTATTCTAGCACAGCTCTTTCTGTCCTTCAGAATATTGCTGCTTCACATTTGAGAATATACTTTTTGATAACCATGAAATGACCATATGACCATATTTACAGATTTGCAATTTCTTTCCAATGGTATCTTTTTTGTGCGTTAGTCAAACAGATTGTTGTTACAGTTTGAACTTTACAATCTAACTATCTCAACTTGGTTGTCCTTAGTATATGTTTTTACATGCTCCAGCTTCTATAATTTATAAATATGGAGCTAAAGTGAATGACATTGTAACATTGCTTTATGTGCAGTGGAGAACCTTCCAGAGCCATTTTTCTTCTTACCTGACACGATTTTTTCCCAAAATTTAGTAGAATAGCAGTATAGGACTGTTGTCAGTGAATACAATTTGATTCACACACTTACAGGCTAGGGACAGAAGTTACACATAAACTGATTTAAACACAAGTTCAGTGCACATAAACCAGTTTCAAAATGGCTGAAACCAGTTTGAACTGGTTTGAAACCTGGCTGAATGTAGTTTCAGACTTAACAGATTTGGGTCAAATGGGTTTGTGGAACTTCTGTCCCAGACCCATTCCTGGTCTGAGTTAAATTAGAGTCTCCCAGCATCCCAGCATGCTTGTCATCCTTGGGCTATACTGGGCTGTCTGCTCCAGAGAGCAGGGCTGTCCTTACCCCTCTCCTCCAGAGCTCTGGCTGACTGAGAAGGAGGTGAAGACTGCAGCTGGGAGACAGCAGTGTCTGCCCACCCCCCTTGCTGCTTGCTGCTTCAAGCAGGGATCCCCCCTCTCCCACAGCATGGACCCCAACAGCACAGACTGCAGCTGGCATCTGGTCACGGTCATGCCACCCTCATGCTAGCTAATCCTGAGACGTGTCTATGTGTGAGTGTCTCCAATTTCACTGGAACAAAGGCAAACAGAACAGTGTCCATTTATGTTCTGGAGTTTATCAACAGGTCAGGTGGTAATGTCCCTCCATTCTACCTGAAAAATGCTTTGCAAAAAGCTTTTTAAGAAGAGCTTGAACTAATGAAAGAAGGGCTTTGTTTTCTTGATGGTCTGATAAGTTTTGTGTTCTGATAAGCTCTCTGCTAGCTATTGGCTTGCTGTCAGTGTACAACAGGGAACAGAGAGAGGTCTAAGAAATGACCTGTTTTGTGGTGAACATAGTGCCTGTCATTTTGCTGCAGACAATATGAAGAAAAAAGGAGAGGGAGATTTAAAAGCTCAGTATCATCAACAGATTCATGCAGTCCACACAAGCAGTCCTCCCTCCCCCTGCTTAGATTAACTTGCAAAGATTGAAACAATTCAGGCTCAGACTTTTTGAATGTCTATCCCTATCTATAAGGGGTACACTGGCTGTAGAGGAAGTTTCAGGAGCTTGGCTGTTTCATTTCAGTTCTGCAGTAGAGACCTAGAGAAAGACAGAGACAGATGTTGAGGGATTAAGTAGTGCCAGGTTTTTGTAAGCAACCCAAGCTACTCTTGTCCTTAGGGTCCAGAACCAGGAATTTCATAGCATAGGACAGATCATAGTATGTCTCTTTCCCTGTTTCTGTCACCTGGGAAGAGTTCTGAGGAGAGGATCAGTACACACCCTATCTCTCCCCTAAGAACAGTGGGAAGAAAAGGCTTCTGGCAGCTTCTCCCAATCTATTCTCCCAGGGAGAATAAGAAAGAACTGTCAGAGTTGCCTCTAAACTGTGAAACACTGGAAAAGCCCCATGCAGCAAACATGCCTGGGGAGAAAAAATCTTCATAACTAAATATTCCTGTTTCAACTTGTTTTTGTTTGAGAAGCTCTGCTATTATTGCAGTTGGAGCTGTTTGGAGGGAATTTAAAGGCCCGGTTAAGAGAATCTGGCTAATGGGTTTAGCCTGGTTATTTTAAGAATAAAATGTGGGGTCAAAGATTTCTTTGGTACAAGTCAACATCTTTTGTTAACTGCATGTGTTTACATATGTTATTTTATTTTCATTCTCTGAAATGTTCCCATTATAAACTGTACATATAGAAGTGTGCATTTTGATTCCAGATCTATGGGTCTTCTCAGGGCCTGATCTGTTCAGTGGCAAACAGAAGACAAGATGCTGCTGCTGATTTGTGTTTTGTGTTTTGTTAGATACTCGCCTTCTGACATCTGGCACTTCTGACATTTCCAATCTGGATAGAGAAGCACACAACTTGGTAGTACACTTCTGCACTCCTGTGCTAAGTAATATACTATAGCAAACTTCATAGGACATGGGTCATCACACAGGAGCACTTACTGTATGTTACTGTGGGCACCTCACAAACATACTTAACATGCCAAATATCATGAGGAGAATAGCATGTGTAACATCTTTCTATGATCTGAATACAAGAATAAAGGAGACCACAGCAACTGGCATTTCACCACTAAGCATTACGGGAAAGATCATCACTTAGGTGGTTCTCAGAAGGCTCCAGATCCTTGCTTACTATATATACCCTGAATCACAGTATGGCTTCGGAACTAGTAGGTCCACCATAGATACGATCCTCTAATTCCAACAAATCCAAGAAAAATGTACGGAACAAAAGAGACCCATCTATACTGTCTTCACTGACCCAATGCCTTTGACCTTGTCAGCAGAAAAGGTCTCTTCAAATTATTGGAAAAGTTTGACTGTCCACTAAAACTCCTCAACATAATCTGCTCTTTCCATGATGGAATGCAGGAAGCAGTCAGTTATGCTAGATGTCTGAGACTTTTGAGATTTGAAGTGGAGCCAAGCAGGGCTGTTTCCTTGCCCCAACCCCATCTGGGATTTTCTTTTCTTTTCCTCTGATGTATGATTTTGGAGCCACTACCAAAGGAATTTATTTACGTACATGCTCAGATGGAAAATTATTCAACCTCATGCTCCTTAAAGTAAAAACTAAAGTGTGGAAAGTTTTGATTTGTGAGTTGCTGTTAGCTGATGAAACTGCACTGATAGCCACAATAAGTGAAAACATTTTGAATACTGTAAGTAAATTTACCTACCTTGGCTCCATTGTTACCAATAATCTGTCACTTAACGCTGAGCTGAATACCTGCATTGGCAAAGCATCAGGGATCCTGAGCATGCTGAGCAAACAAGTGTGGAACAACAATAAACTTGACCTCAGGTTGGGGAGGACCGGGTTAGAGAGCTTCTGGAGGGGCTGGACGCGTTCAAATCAGCGGGTCCGGATGCTCTCCACCCCAGGGTGTTGAGGGAGCTAGCTGGGGTTATTGCAGGGCCCCTGGCACGGCTCTATGAGCGATCGTGGTGCTTGGGCCAGGTGCCAGATGATTGGAAGGTAGCAAATGTGGTCCCCATCTTCAAGAAAGGAAAGAGGGAGGACCCGGGCAACTATAGGCCCATCAGTCTTACCTCAATCCTGGGGAAACTCTTCGAGAAGATCATCAAGGAGCACATTTGTGATGGGCCGGCATCAGAAATGATG
>NW_017729032.1:231533501-231548697 GCF_001723915.1 Gavialis gangeticus
AACTACTTCACAGTTAGGGCGGCTAGGAGCTGGAACCAACTTCCAAGGGAAGTGGTGCTGGCCCCTACCCTGGGGGTCTTTAAGAAGAGGCTGGATGCCTACCTGGCTGGACTCATTTGAGTCCCGTTTTTGTTTTTGGGGTTTTGTTGTTCTCCCACCCTGGCGGGGGGTCAGGCTAGAAGATCTACTAGGTCCCTTCTGACCCTAAATCTATGAAACTATGAAACTATGACTATTAAACCATTGGCGACACATAGGGGGTGCACGTGGGTGCATGTGCGCTCCCTGAGATTGACCAAGCCCCACCCTGAGAGAAGCACCAGCAGCACTTCCAGTTTTGCTGCAGCACTTTCCCCCCCCGCCCCGGTCAGTGATCAGCTGCTGGTTCCCCTCCCCCCCAGTATTAGAAGGCACCAGTTGCCCATGGCTAAGATCAAGGTCAACGTAAATCATGCTTGTGTCATCAACAACTTTTTGTATGGAAATGAATCCAGGACCACATATTTTACTCAAGAAAAGCACTTCAACAACTTCCACTTACATTGCCTTCACCCCATTTGAGAAATTTCTTGGTGGGACAAGGTTGTCCACACTGAGGACCTGGAATGTGCCATCATTCTGAGCATCCATTTTCTTCCCAGTCAGCATTGACTTTAATGGCTTGGTCACATGCAGAGAATAGACAATGGCTGCATACCCAAGGATCTCTTGTATGGAGAACTTTTTACAGGAAGACCACATGGGTATCCTTATCTCCACTTCAAAGATGTTTGCAAGAGAATATGAAGGCAAGGAACACTGAGGCAAATGACTGGGAGAAGACTGCTGAGAACCAAAGCACTTGAAACCATCTATAAAATGTGAGATGAAGGCTTTTGAGGAAAGAAGAGCTCAACATGCAGAGGAAAGAAGAAACCTCAGAAAGAACCCCACACCATATTCAAAACTGTTAGATATGAACTTCATGTGTGATAAGTGTGGAAGGGAAAGTCATGCAAGAACTAGGCTCTACAGCCATACTCATGGATGTTCAGCAAGCTGATGCCTCACTTTGTATAACTCTATTGTCTCATGAGACAGACAGATGCTTATCTATCTAACTGTATATTATATTCTGTCTAGCATTATTCATTGACTCAATGAGGTCTCTATGGTTACTTAGCTGACTGTATTTGGAAAGAAACACTTTATAGTAAGGGAATTAGTGATGGTCTTCCATTTGCCTATCGTAAGAAGTTAAATGAGTTCCTTTAATGTGCTGCTCTGCTGGATTATAGCACTGTAAATTAGGTCTATCCAGGATGAATGACAGGAATTATCCTACATACATTCAGCATGCTTACTCCACAAATTCTGTACTGAGGTACCCAAATATAAGGGAGAATGCAGGGATTTGGCTGTGCCATCCCACCCTACAGTATATATCCCATTGCAAGCTCAAGGCAGCATATTTCACAGCTGCAAGCCTACTTTTTTATTATAATGGGACAGACTGAAGGACATAGGCCCCTGTAGTTAAAAAACAGTTTTCACCCTTTTAAACCCTTTTTCTTGTCTTAGGAGACTTTTAAGAGACGTTTATTCTGGGAAGGGTGGCAAATGGGGAGCAGTAGAGATCATGTATAGGTTTGTCCGAGGATCTGGGCCTCAAGGACAAGGCCTGAGCTCATGGCCTGCAAGGCCTGCCCGCACACTCCAGACAAAAAACCAAAAAAACACAAAAAAGAAAAGTATTTACTTATATACATATATCCAGTTCTTGCCAGTGGGGACGCCCAGGGGGGCCTCAGGACATCAGGGGTCAGCCCGCCTGGACAAAGCCCAAGGTCTCAGCTCGCTGGATGCGCCTCTGCACCTTGAGCAGCTGGTGGTGTCGAAGGGCAAGAAGCAGATGTCCCACCTTGACTCGGCACAGTGCCCCCTCGACAGCCCAGCGTTCCTCAAAGGTGGACACCGTCCGCTGGAGAACTGCGTGCTCAAGTTCCAGTGAGAGGTGGGCCCACACCAGCAGATGGAAGAGCTGCAGGGCATCGTTCATCCCGGGCCCGGTGAGCCAGTTCTGCAGGCTCTTCAGGGTGGCCATCTTGGCCTGGCCCACCAGGAAGCTGGCCAGGCTGACTGCAGCCCACTCGGCCGCCTGGTACAGGAAGGAGTAGATGAAGGTGTCTTCTGAGAAGTCCTGGCCCAGTGCCCAAAGCAGTACCCTGAGGGCAGCAAAGAGTGGCTGCAGCCAGGGGTAGTCAAGGAAGGCATAGAAAATGTCCTCTTCCAGCACCCCCGGGCAGAAGGGGCAGGCCGCCAAGGCCACTGGGTCCAGGTGGAGCACAAAAGTGCCAGTGGCCTGGATGCCGTGCACCAATCTCCACTGGAGGTTGCCTGTCTTCTTGGCAGTGGGCGCCTTGTACAGTGTGCACCACCTGGGGTCCCGGGCCACGCCAGCACCTGAGTATGCTGGGTGCACACCACCCATGTGTAGAGTCCCTTCCGGGGCAGTGTGCCAAAGGGGCAGCCCGTATTGCTGCTGGGGGGCACAGGGAGCCTAAGCAATGTGTTGGACTGGTCAGCCAGCTCACTGGCCACCGCTGGGATGACCAGCAGTGGTGGGAAGGCATCACCTGCGGTGTCTGCAGTGGGGAGGGCCTGGTGAGCCTGGAGGTAGCATTCTAGGGCGGTCGCTGCTTCCATTGGGAGGGCGGCCCTAGCGGCCTGCAGAAGCCGGCCTGCGGTGCGGACGGAACACAGTGCCAGCAAGGTAGCCATGGCTTCAGGTGACAGCTTGTCTTAGGGGAGGTTTGCTGGAGGAACTCATGTTCAACTGAAGAAATCAGAATGATTTTCATTGCACGTGATTTCAGTCCTTAGCATGTACTGCCACTGTTGATTTATTGACAGAACAAAAGGTTGGTTTATGAGTGAAGGAAACCTTATGAATTACAGATTATTTTGATACTAGCAGAGGAAACAGAAAAAACACTTACATTTTCTATTATTCTATTAATTTTATTTTTCCAAATCTTTTCCCATGTGAAAATATCTCTTGACTTTTCCATCTACTGTGCTCTCCTCACTCTGTATCTGTTAAAGGATACGGCATGCACAGAAGTTAAGGGCCCTGTTGCCACCTTTATATGAAAATCCTATGGATGTTAGCAAAGTAGAACTTGTGGTGCTTCTACAGATCATTCTCTCAGAAAGGGTTGGATCCACCTAAGTACAGAAGGACATGATCCACCTATTCTTCAGATGACTTGGAAGTGAATGGGAAATGGGAACCTATTGACAGGAGCAAGAATATTTCCTGCCTCACGATTCCTCTGCGTCAGGCCTCTCCGGATAGCCTGCATAGCTCTTTTAGGTGATTATATGCACAAGTTACATACCAGTAGCTACCATATATCCTCCTTCCCTTTGGGATGTGCTAATGTGTATAGAGTTTGAGGTTCTACACACTGAAAGTCAGTTTTATTTTATCTGGCAAATTCACCTCTGCGGTGAAGCGGGGTGATGCTGAGAAGCAGCATTTCCCTCCACATCTTACCCAGACACAGCTTCTTTCCCAAAGTGAAGATTCCCAAGTCACCATACAGCCACAGGATAGCACAGTTGTAGAAGAAGAGGTTGTTAGTATTTCCCATCCTACTACACTTGACATTTTTACTGTCTTTGATATCTTTCCACAATCACAAATGTGGTGACAATCAACACTAAATTTCTACGGATGGCGGACTTTCACTTTCTAGGGGCAAAAAATAATCACTCAGAATTATTCTATTTAATAGTTGAGATATTTTCAGGGTTAAAAGAACCTAGACGTGATGCTCATTAAGTGGAAGCAGCAGGCTTTTGAAATGAAATGAGATTAATTCCCCATCCTGCTGAGTTGTTTTCATGTTCACCAAGTGGATTACCAGAACAGGTTGTTTTTCTTTCTCAGTTCAATTCAGTTCTGTCAGTCACTATTTTTCCTGACTTTGCTGACACAAACTTTTAATGAACCCATCAACAGAAACTAGTCCAGCATTGACAATAAACCTAATACTATCTGACACTCTTTAAAGATCAAGGCTCACTCTGCACTTTGCACTTTAATTAAGTAAAAAGACACAACTAAACACAGTTTTTACTTCCAATTACATTTAATAGAGAAACACATGTATTTGGCAGCCAGGCATTGCACTGTCTGCAGCTTTTAGAGGCCAAAATATTGGCTGTGTGAAGATGGTTAGAAATCTAACGTTTGATTAAAAATGTTACAGAATGTGTTCAGGACTCATAGTAGAGATGATATCTTTTATTAGACCAACAAGATTTTTTCATATTTTTACTTTTTTTTGGAAAAAATCTTGTAGGTCTAATAAAAGATATCATCTTTACTATAAGTCCTGATTGCCTTTTCCTAGGGGTAAGAGGGATGGGTTGTGTAGCAATATGGCTACAACCTGGATACCTGGCAGAATGTGTTGACACATAATCTCCATATATTATAGGGACTGTCTACCTGGGATATTTCTTCCTCTTTCTCTTCTGGCTACTGTTTCTAAATTGCACTAATCAATTGCAGTACCCTATGACAATACTGTGATACAGCATTAATTCTGACTCTTGTCACTACTGTATTACTGTAGGTGAATAGACAATGACCCATTATTCTAGCTATTGAGACAAGTGTCATAGTGTGCTGTTAGCAGAGAGAAGTAGCTAGTGTTTTATTAGTGTATTTTAATACATCCACGTGTACCATGATGCCAGCAGTGGAGTCATGGTAATATCAGACCCCTCAATGTGGGTCACAGGAAAATCATAGTAACTTAAATGATGAGTATAGACTAGCATTCATTCAAATAGGAGTTTATGGAGGTTGTGGTTCTCTCCATAAGGTGGGAAAGTTACAACCTTTTTAGGATATTCTACAATACGATGGCTTGTTTATAACATTGACTTTTTCCCTAGTTTGTTTCTTCGGTCTGTCAGATTTTTAAATCTTGGACTAGAAGAGCAAAGTACCACTGAACAAATCAACTTCTGATGTCATGTTGATGTGCACACGCAGAGACAAAGAGCTGGGAGCACAGACTAGACTCTGTACTTCCATGGTGTACTCTGCTATGTGAGGCAGTATTAGATAGACCAGCACAGCCTACTTCACAGCATAGTGTATGTTCTAAATTTTCTAGGTAAATTTAGATCATTGCTAAGATCCATATGATTCAGCAATACCAAATCTGCTCATAAACCCTTCCCTGGTGTGCAAGCTAGGGGAAATTTTACAGGTAAAAATATAAAGGCTTTCACAAGGTTGCCATGAAAAGATATAGATGTAGAGAGAGGTAGATATGCACCTTATAGACTAACTAAATATTATATAGAGAGGACAAGCTTTCATTAACTCAAGTTCACTTCATTAGATACTGTGAAAGGACATGTCATGAACCTTTCTTGCCTTCTAAAAGGGATACCAGTCTGATTTTTTTACCTTTGGGCTGATAGGAGAGGATTTAGTGTAGCTCTGTCACGTTATAGTTTATTTATAGTACAATAGTACTTAGGGATCCCAAATACATTTCATGGTTTTGCTGTACTAAGTATTTTTAAGCAAGGGATAAAAAGACTGGAATCTGTAGGGTAGATTTACAATTCTACAAAAAAAATTGGGGTAAGAGGAATGGGTTGTGTAGCAAACCAAGGTAAAAGTAAGAGGAACTCGTTTTTGTGTGCCCAGCGGTAGTCTTCACTCGCTAGTGTCCATGCACTGTCAGCTAGCTGTGTTCTGTATGCAGCATGACAGGAATACATCTAGGATCTGGACAAACATAGGCTCGTAGGGGCTTCAAAAGGGCAGGGCAAAGGTGCTGCTCAGGAACACACAGCAGCTGAAGCAGGGTTAAAATTGGAGCAGTTTTGTTATCCTTTTATTGGTACAGGTTCATGAATAGTTACAGCACAGCAGCTGCTGCAGTTCCCATTCCCCCTTTAAAGGGGCTACAGATGGACATTTGTCCATACCCTTAGGCAGATGAATAGCATGGGGAAAAAAGTGTCCAAAGAAGTCCTCTCTCACCTTTCCCGACACCCTCATTTACCTTCTGGTTTTCAGGCCCAGGAACAGCAGCTGGTGTGAGGTGTTTTGAGAATTGTAGCTCTCTAGAGTGGCAGCAGAGTTGGCACTTTTGTGCCCCCTCTCCCCCATGCTTTTATTTTTTTATTTATTGCTTTAAAGTTTAAAGCTCCCACACAGAAGGAGCTTCATGCTAGAAAGCTTAATATGACTGTGAAGAAGTGAACCTATGTGGTAATGAAGACAGGCATGGCTAGCAGGTGGAGGGGCTGATAAGGGAACGAGACAATAAATCTGGTTAGTAGGGTGAAGCTAGTTGATGACAGCCCTTTGGGGAAGACTGCAAATTTGTGTTTAATACAGTGGAAAAGGAGAAGGCACTGGAGGACACTCAAAGGGGTGACATGGTCAGAACAATGAGCAAAGATGATCCCAGAATTTTCTTTAATAGAACATAGTTGCAGTAGTCAAGATCAAAGGACAGGAGGTAACATTAGATAAAATATGTGAAATGATAAGGTCCTGGACAAGAGATTTGTCCAAAGAGGCTGGATCTTTAAGACGGTACGCAGGAAGCAGCATCATGATTTAGACACATCTTGAATGGGTAGATCTAGAGAGTGGACCAAGTTGAAAATGACTCCCAGATTAAAAGCCTTAGTGAGTAGGAGGATTCTGCAGCATCCATGACAAGAGTGACAACTAGGAAGGGAGAAGTTTTGTGAGATTAAAATCATAGGCGACTAGTACTACCTTAGTCAGGGGGGGCATGTGCATCTCCAATGACCAGACAAGCAATCTCGCTGACTGGGGGGGTCCCCCCACAGCTGACTGAAGACAGCAGATCACTGCAGCCACTTCTGGGTATGGCTGTGGCCGCTTGCGGGAGCACTATGGTGATCCTACTCCCTCACTGGTGCTCGCAGGGTGGGCACTGGTGCTCCCACCTGCCCCCCTGCCACAAGCGCGGCTGGTCAGAGGGTGCATCGGAGTGTTCAGTGGGTGCACGTGCACCCCCATGCATCTCCTACGTGTCGCCACTGACCGTATTCATTTTAAACTGGTGGCCAGGCAGCCACAATGAAATATCAGAAATGGACTGAAGTGCTGGACAGGATGGGAAAACCCAATGATATTCAATATGGATAAATACAAGGTACTCCATCCTGGGGGGAAAAACCCTGCATCACACATATAGGCTTGGCAGTGCTACACTCACTAGCACCATGGCTGAAAGGGACTTGGGGGTCATGACTGACCACAAGATGAACATGAGCCACCAATGCAATGTCGCAGCTGGTAAAGCAAACAAAACTCTGGCATGCATCCATAGATGCTTCTCAGGTAAATCTCAGGATGTCATCTTCCCAATGTATTTGGCCTTGGTGAGGCTGCAGCTGGAGTACTGCATCCAATTCTGGGCTCCACAATTCAAGAAGGATGTGGAGAAGCTTGAGAGAGTCCACAGGAGAGTCACACACATGATCAGAGGACAAGAAAACAGGCCTTATGATGACAGGCTGAGAGTCATGGGACTCTTCAGCCTGGAGAAGTGCAAGCTTAGGGGTGACTTGGTGGCAGACTATAAGTATATAAGGGGTGTGCATCGGGAGCTGGGGGAACATCTGTTCATCAGAGTGCCCCAAGGGATGACAAGGAAGGGATGACTCCCCAGTGGTCACAAACTCCTCCAAGACATTTTAGGTTGGACATAAGGAAAATCTTCTTTACTGCCCGGGCCCCCAAGGCCTGGGATAGGCTCCCTCCAGAGGTGGTGCAAGCACCTACTCTGGACACCTTTAAGAAGCATTTGAATACATGTCTTGCTGGGATCCTTTGACCCTAGCTGACTTCTTGCTCCTGGGGCAAGGGGCTGGGTTCGATGATCCTCTGGGGTTCCTTCCAGCCCTAATGTCTATGATGTCTTTGAAAAGATGGGTCAGCAGGAGAGATGTAGTTATGGGAATCACTGGAAGAAAAGAACAAGCTAGGACAAGTTTGTATGTAAGAGCACATACAGATAGGGCAGAGAGTAAGGTGGAGAGGGTAGGAGAGAAGTTTGAGGGAATGAAACTGAAATGGTAAACCAGAAGCAGGGTACTAAAGAAATAGGAGGAAAGGTCGGAGAAAACAAGGAGACAACCATTGCAAACATTAAAAAGACATTTTAAGAAATGGGGATTGATTGATGTTGTCAAAAGTTACGTAAAGAGCAAAAAGGATGAGGATAGAAGCCCTTGAATAGGACCAGGACAAGGACTTTACTGAGAGCCATGGGCAACTGGTGCCACCTTAGTCGGGGGGGCATATGCCACCCCAGTTGCCAGTCAGTGACTGGGAGGGGGCGTCCCCCCATGGCTAATCTCACCGACTGGGGAGGGGGGTTCCTCCACGGCCGATTGCACCGACCGGGAGGCAACCGTGGCGCTCCCGGAAGTGGCCACGGCACTCCCAGAAGTGGCTGCAGTACTCCCACTCCCCGGCCAGTGCTCACAAGTGGAGCACTGGCACTCCCACCTGCGACCCCCCCACCCCCACCCAACACCTAAGTGGGGAATGTAGCCTGTCAGGAGGCGCACCAGCAATCTTAGGGGTGCACCCCTGTGCCTCCTATGCATTGCCACTGCTGAGAGCAGTTTCAATGGTGTGGAGAAAGCAGAAACTGAATTGTTGGTGGTCAAGATTAAAGCAGAGATGAGGTAGTGATTGTAGATGTATATTCAGTGGGTTTGGAGGTGAAGAATGGAAGAGTAGTGGTATGGTAATATGAGAAACAAGTGGTGTTTTAAAGCATGTTTGGGCAAACAGATAACCAGAGTGAACTGAAATAACCTTTTGCCAGTTAAGGAAGTGGAGTCATTCCATTCCTCTGCCTCACATCCTTCTGGAGTGGCCTAATCGCCAATCTGCTTTATTATGTGTCTGTAATAGGTAGCACACTCTTGCTTCTCAGATACATGGAGTAACCTCTCTACCCTGATGCTCTATGACTCAGAGGAGTGCCTATAGGTTGGCTACTGCACTTCTGTGACCCATTAGATATACAAGCCTATTGGCTCACATTTTACTTTCAGGATATAGCTGGATATCAGATTCACGCGGCTACATGCACGTTTGAAATCTTACGAGATACTGAATTTCAAAAGTAACAGAGAAACAAACATCTCTGCTCCTGAATCTTGTATTTAACTTCAAGAGGATGATACTATGAATGAGATCAGTGGTGTTGAGATTAACTATGGATTTTTACTCCTTCGTAGTGTTCCTCCATTTCAGTGTTGAATTTACTATGGCCCAGAACTAGTGGGAAATTTATCTCAATGCATACCAATGGACAAATTGTATGAAAGTAAGAAGTAAATTTAATTTAATGAGGTTTCAGTCAATGCAGGAAGAGAAAAAGGCATGATAAAATATAGATGTGTGGTGTAATAGCACCATGAGAAGAACCATGGGTAGATAGGAGAGGAATTTAAAGAATAAATGGAGGGGAAAATTATGGGTTGCTCTGCCGGTATGTAGTAGGAGGATAGGGATAGGGAGCAAGGAGGTGGGGAGAAGCTAGCAAGAAAGGGGAATAGAAGACCAGAGAAAGAGGAAAGGGAAGGAGGAAAAAAGGGGCCAGGAACAAAGATGTATGCGAGAGAGCGTGTTTTTAAGCAGTCCAAACCAAACCAGCTTAATTAAAGACCGGTTTAAAAACAATCATGTTAATTTAAGAATACAGGCTACAATCTGTAACATTTTACAATCTTTCCTAATTTTTCCTCTTCCAGGGACTATTAAAAGGTAAAAGTTACTGGAAAATCAATGAAGAATCCTCATTTAGTATTTTAACAAGGGAAAGTTAAGAGGGAGGGTGGAGACTTCCACATTTAATCTGTTATTTAATTTTTCACAAGTTTACCCTTTCAGAGGAAAACAAAATGAATAATGCAGAGTTTGTAACCTGAAGATCAACAACATAAAAAAGGAAATGTAGCTTTCTGTGGAGCCATAACATCCCAGTTTTAATGCTTAGAGGGGTAGCTAGCCATGTTAGCCTTAGGTGAGGCAGAATGCACAGCAGGGTGGCACCTTGGAGACTCGGGTGGTCTCTCCAGTGGCTGCCTATACGTGTGCTGGTTCATGTTCTAATTAGAAAACATCAGAGCAGACTCAATTAATTTGGCAGATGACCAAGCGACTCCATCTACATACCACACAGCCTGTTCTGACAAGCTGTGCTTGCTGCCTCTGAGAAAACTGAGGAACTGTCTTATCAGTGTTTTAACCAGTTAGGGCGCCTGTAGTTGTGCAGGCACCTCTAGGTAGCAGGGGCTCATGAATCCTGTGATGCTGGGGTGCATGGAGTGCTAGGCAGCAAACCTGAAAGTGGACCACAAGCACTTCCGGTCACCTTCTGGGTCCACCGGGGAATGAGCCCCCCTCCCCCCCCGTCCCCCGATGTCCTCCCAGCTCGGTGACTGCTGCCTCATGGGTCTGGTGGGGGGCACCCAGGGTCCTCCTGCAGCTGATCACCAAGCCAGGGGCGCCGGGGGGAGGTCCCCTGTGCGCTCCCCAGCAAACCCGGAAGTGGACTGGAAGCATTTCCACTGCACTTCCAGGTTCACCGCCGAGCACATGGGGGGGCTCCCCCACACTCCTGTGGGATGCTTCATGCACCCCAGCATCGCAGAATTCACACGCTGCACCTGCTATCTCAAGGTATGTAGAAAAAACTTTTAAAGCTATGTCTATGTCCAAATCGCTGATTCTCTGAATCAGCATCCAATCTTCAGATTCAGATTCGGCTGAATCGAATCGAGGACAGTGATCCGAATCAACGAATCGAATCACTGTCCCTGATTCGGGCTAAATCTGAATCCGAATTCAATACGGCCTGCTTCACACACCCCTAGTAAATATGTCCTTAGTCTCTAAGGTGCTACCCTACCCTACCTTCCATGAGTTTTAATGCTGGAAATCTGGAATGCCTGACAATGGTAATGCATTAGGATATTTGGGGTCTTACCTTGAATCTTTCTTTCAGGTTTAAAGAAGTGACATGTTCTGTGCAAATAACAAAGGAAAAAAGATGGGAAAAAAGGGACAGAGCAAATTACAAAATACTATCTCAAAGTGAAAAACAGGCATGTTGGGAGCTTCAATATTTATGCTAATGCATAAGTTCCCAAACCTTTTCTTACTGCATATCCCCTTCCAGATTTACCAGCTGCCTATGTACCCTGCTAGCATACATTTTATTTTAAACCCTTAATGCCAATTATTATAATGAAAATTAAATCCACCATTACACAATTTCTCCCACGTGCCTCCCAGAGTAGTCTTGTATACCCCCAGGGGTACATGTATCACAGTTTGGGAACCCTTATCTCAGTGCTTTTCAGAAACCCAAATAAACATACAGAATCAGGGAAACCTTCTCTGTGTACAGAATATTTTCTCTTTCTCCCACAAGAAGCAAAGGATTTTTTTTTAATCCACATTGTGAGAACTCTAATAATTGGCATATGCCCCCAGATAAGGCCCCGAGAAACACAATGATGAAGCACTCTGTGTGGGTTAGACAAAATGAAACAGATGAGCAATGTAGGTGGTAGGCAGGGAGAGGGAAGGGAATAAAAGGACAGATGACAGGTGACTAAGAGGGAGACCCCACCTAGATTATGGAATTCAAATCTACCAGTACATTATCCTTCTTCTACTATTTTTCCTGCCCTGCCTTCTTTCCAACATATTCACAAGCATACTCAGATAATTGAATTCGAGCAGTTCCAATGCTGCTCATAAATCCCCCCCAAGGACCTCGCTGCTGGTTTCTAATACCTAAATGGCCTTGAAGACCTGGCTGTCCCTGAATTTTTATGTAGTGCTTGTAGAACTCAGTGGCCACATCTACACGAGATGTTTATTGCACAGCTGCCTAATTAGCTCTACAGTAAAGTCTCAATGTCTACACGTGTGGCCCTATTAGGCCACAGGAAACTAATTAACTCCACCGTAAATACAAGTACTAACCTGTGGCGGAGTTCTTTAGTGCTCAGCGATACCTATGTAGACGCTGATGGGGCTGGCCAAGGCATAAGGGTGCTTCAGTGTGGGGGCTGCCTACCGACTGGCCCCACACTGGAGCACCCTCATGTCCCAGCCAGCCCCTCTGCAACATGTTGAGCTGGGTTGGAGCAGTCCTGAGCTGGCAGGTTGACCCCCTGGGCCACATGCCAGCTGGAGCTACTCTGACCCAGCTCAGCGTGCTGCAGTCCTGGGCACACATTTAAATGCAGTGCCTGGGAGCAATAAACTCCAGCATGATATTTGTCTTCGATATGCATCAGAGTTTATTGCTCTGTGTTAAAAGTACACACACATGCACCCAGTTTGTATGTCTTTAGTTCAAAACTTTCAAAATTAAACCTGCTTCTCTGTTTAGATTTGCCAAAAACACCCTCATTAAAACAAGATCAACAAGTGTTTTCATTATCACACTTTTAAGTGTGAGAGGAAATTCCAGAGCCTTGTAGCCATTTACATTTTCACGAATTTTTAAAAAAGTCCAATGACTATACACATGCATGCATGTATACATACATACGTACATACTCACTTTCCTTTAAGTAGCATCTTGCAGTACTGGCAGCCCAAACATTCAAGTGAGACAAGCCAATTTGCTATTACTGTTATTGTCCAAGTTAAGTGAAATTAAAAAGCTAGCCTTAACAGGGAACACTGAATGAGGCAAAGGTCCTGTGGTGAAAAATATATATGATCATGATAGTAGACTGCAATCTAATGTATATGTACATGGGAGATGAATTAAGGTTGAACAGATAACTTTAATATGTCCTAACAGTTAAATGCCTGACTGTGCAACCTTTCCTTTTAATATAAGAAATTTAAAATATTAAAAAAATATATTTGGGTCTTTTTGAATTATTCACAATGTTGTTAGTAAGCTGAAGTATAAGAACTTCCATTTTCTGAGGTCAAAGCATAGACATCTCCTGTTTGGGCTAACAGAACAGGAGGTACCATCAACAGACTGTTGTCCTCTTTGTGGGACAGCCACAACAATGGAAGTCATCCTTATGGATTTCATAGCTGCTGACTCACTACTATAACAGTGAAATGTGTAGATCTAGTAATTCTGAATTTTATTTCAGGTTCTGGAGGAGAGGGTGCATTGGTGCCCTGTGTCGTTGTCTCCCCAACCTATTCCTCCCTTGTTCATTGTAGCCCAAGCTCATATCTCTATTCTGTTCTCTTCCTGTCACAGTTGCACTAAAGTCAGGCTGTTCCTCCTCCTCCCTGGCTGCCAGTGGGGTGTCACATAAAAGAGGCAGTTTCTGTTTTCTTTTACAGTATCTGGTGTGACGACTACCCTCAGCAAAGGAGAAAGGCAAGTATGGGGAATTCCTGTTTAAACACAGCAGCTCTCCACAGCTACACTGCAAAAAGAGTACATGCACGGTCTAATCACCACTTAGGAGATGTTAGAGAATGGGGCATATTGGTAGGGATTAGAATTTTGGATTGGTAATTTGGATTGTAAGATTTTTTCCCTTAAAGCATGGAATCAAATACTATGAGGGAAAAATATATATCCCTCAAGTTATATATTCCTTAGCAAGTGTTCTCAAGGAAGAAATGTGATACAGTAAAACTCTTCTTGCCAGACTACTTACTTCCTTTGTTGGTAATGGGAAGTGGGGACACAATTTCCCTTTGGGTAATGTTAGCAATATATGAATGTGATTTTCATGCATTCCGAAAACTTCCTAAAGATATAATCTACCACCAATGAGTTAATTCATTTGCTCCATGTAGATGCACAGAGACATTTTCCTTTCAATTCAGATCATATTCACAGCCCATATTTGGCACTTTCCATTACATCATACAAGCGCACACACAGAGCTCAAACCCTCTTTCTTTCTCACCCGCTGTCTCCACTCTTCTCTCTTTTCTGCACACCTGTCAGTTATACACATTTTCAACATACGCTATTTTCCTTCCTTTCTTCTTTTGCTGCATAAAATAATAGTGAAAATAACTGCTCTGAGGACCAACTTTTCCTCTTAGCAACTTTAATCTTGAAAGTGGCAGAACACTGCTTAGAAACACACACTCAAGTATGTCATAGTCTCATTAACTTTATTGAAGTCAGTGGGACAAGTCATATAGGTGCATACGCATACGCATACGCATACATTTGACCTCCCCCTCCCGGCAGTGACATTTCTGCACACACTTAAGTCAGCTATTTATTTCTCTTCGATTCAACAAGTCAATCTGTTTCATTCCCTAAATCTAAAAACTGCATTTACTATATAACCTCAGCAATATGAGCCTCAGGTACACAGGTGTGTCATCAGCAGCAATGTCAGCAACCCAAACGCCTATTTATACCATAGTAACCAGTCTCCAGCTAAAATGGAGGCATGAATCACATTGATGCTGGCCATCTCTACTACCCATCCCGTTCACAGAGCAAGACAATGTTCCCTAGTTATAAGACACGCTCGTGTCAGTCTGGACAGGATGGGAACAATGCCGGTGCACCTCAACAAGCGGCCGTGTGGATGCCCCAAATATGTAAAACAAGATGTGGCAAAACCCCCAAATGAGACACTAAAGACATCAACATGGAAAAGGCTCTTTCACAGCTTACCCCTTCCTCCCCCAAACCCCAACTCTGCAGCTTCTGGTGACGAAGGGAACGCTCTGCCACAGAAGTCAGAGGGAACCTGGAGTGGGATGGGCACAGGTACCTCTGGAACCGACATGGGTGGAAGAGTAGATTCGCACCTTATAGACTAACCAAAGTAGGTAGGTACACAAATAGATATAGGTTAGATATAGATGGCTCCATATAGATCTCTCTCCACGAGTATGTGTGGGTATACATACATACATACATACATACATACACACAAGACGTGTACGTATGTATGTGTTTATCCTTATGTATCTATATACATGTATGCATATAGACACATATATGCATATACATATGTACGCGCACACCCGGCAGCAGTAGAACGGTCCGCATCCCGCCCTCACCGCATAGTTGTGCAACCTGCAGTTCCCGGACCCGCCCCCTTAGCGCCCATCATAGTACAGTCCTCTCCCCGACAATGG
>NW_017729032.1:231548827-231549078 GCF_001723915.1 Gavialis gangeticus
GGGGGGGGGGGGGGGGGAAGAGGCCTCACATACCGAGAGCGCATCTATGAAAGTGCGTGGGGGCGGAAAACGGCCGCACTGCCTGCCCTCTCCCACCCGGCCGCGCGGAGGGGAAATAGCCGTGCAAAAGACGGCGTTTAATGGTTCCTTCCCTGTTTCCCCCCTCTTTCTATCAGGGGCAATGGTGCAGGCCGGAAGCGCGGGAGGCGGGGCCTCGCGCAGCCCTGGCCGGCGCCGCAGCCGCCGCCGGC
>NW_017729032.1:231549089-231554935 GCF_001723915.1 Gavialis gangeticus
GCGTGGAGCACAAGCGGGACAGCGACGCGAGCGGGCGCGGGTGAGGGCGGTTCTGGGCATTTCCCGGCGCGCCGCGGAGTGACGCAGCCTGGAACGCGGTTGACGAGGCAGGCGCGAGGCCACTGGGGGGCCGTTCCCGGGCGGGGGAGGGGAGGCGCACCGAGCGGGGCCGCGAAGCTGAGCCCCGGATGACGTCATCATCGGGGCGCGCGGGCTGCGAGGGGCCCAACGGCCGGGCTAGGGGGCGGGGAAGAGGTCAGGCAAGGGGTAACAAGCCAGGAGTGGTGCTGCAGAAAAGGGGCTGGGGGTTAAGAGTGGAGGGCAGGGCTAGGATTCAGAGAGACCTCAACAAGTTGGAGGATTGGGCCAAAAGGAATCTCTGGAGGTTCAGTAGAAGTGCAGAGTCCTGCACTTAAGATGGAAGAAACCCATGCACTGGTACAGACTGGGAGCTGAGTGGCTGGGCAGCAGCTCTGCAGAAAAGGACCCCAGGGGTTACAGTGGACAATACGGTGAATATGAGCCAACAGCGTGCCCTTGTTGGGAAAAAGGGTAATGGCATACTGGGTTGCACTGGTAGGTGTGTTCCTTGTAGGTCGGGGGAGTAATTCTTTCCCTCTATTCAGTGCTGGTGAGGCCACATCTGGAGTACTCTGTTCAGTTTTGCCCCCCACCCCCCCAACTGCAGAAAGGATATGGACAAATTGGAAAGAGTTCAGCAGAGGGCAACAAACATGGTGAGGGGGCTGGTGACATGACTTCTGAGGAGAGTCTGAGGGAACTGAGCTTATTTAGTTTGGAGAAGAGAAGACTGAGAAGGCATTTAATAGCAGCCTTCAGCTACCTGAAGGGAGGTTCAAAAGAGGATGGAGTTAGGCTGTTCTCAATGGGGGAAGATGACAGAACGAGGAGCAATGGTCTCAAGTTGCAGCAAGGGAGGCTTAGGTTAGATATTAGGAAAAAAATTCCCACTAGGAGCGTAGTAAAACACTAGAACAGGTTACCCGTGGAGGTGATGGCATCTCTATCCTGGGAGGTTTTTAAGACCCAGCTGGACAAAGCTGTGGCTGGGATGATCTAGTTGGGGATGCTTCTACCTTGAGCAGGGGGTTGGACTAGATGACCTCCTGAGGTCCCTTCCAACCCTAATTTTATTCTCTGATTTCTCCCAGGGCAACTATGAATGAGGAGCAGTTTGTGAACATTGACCTGACGGATGACAATGTGTGCAGTGTGTGCAAGCTGGGCACGGAGCAGGAGACGCTCTCATTTTGCCATGTCTGTTTCGAGCTGAACATCGAAGGTAAGGAGCCCATCTGGGCTAGCTCTGCCTGGGGAGCTTTCCGTTAAATAGCACCTTGTGCTGAGCCAAGAGGGAGTCCCACAAGAACAAGGTCAGAGGGGCAGCTGGTACTTTCTGGGGTGAAGACCAAGATGAGCCCTCTCTCATAGCCCAGGTTAGGTCAGTGACTTGATTATATCTTTCTAGATATAGGGTTTATGTTACATCTGAGTTAAGGGTAATCTTAGGCAGAGTTCAAATTATGGTTGTATCGGATGGTTTGAATAGGGATGATTTTGCTTCAGGCAGGGGATTGGACTAGATGACGTCTGTAGGTCCCTTTCAGCCCTACTTCTGTGTGTCTACATCACTGTTACCTCATTCTTCTGTACGCCATAGAAACCCTGGAGCCTTCTTTGCCCATTTAGAGCAGTGGTTCTTAACTAGGGTGCCCTGAGTCCCTTTTAAAGATATTGTGTAGCATTACCACTGCCAGGTGTCCAAACATCTGTGTATCACAAGATAAAGCCAGATATTTCAAATAGGAATTCAGAACACCAAAAATGTTCTGGTCTGTTGTCATCTTTCATTTCTTTTGCAACAGAAGATGGTAGTATTATTTTTCTGTGGTCAAGGAAGGAGTGGAAGCTAAGAACTAGTATTTTCTCAGAGCTGTCTTGGGTCTAATGCAGTTGAGAACCACTGGTCTAGAGTATGTAGTTGGCAGCTGTACACTTATATTGTAACTATCCATTTCCCAAAGTTTGTAACTGAAAATTAGACAAGTTATATGAAAGTTTTCCTCAGATGCTTATTTAATATACAAAGTAGTTAGGGTATTGTTGTTCTTGTTAAATTTACAGAAGAGGATACATCACTGCAATTTCAGAAGCTTTGCAGGCTTGCATTATCATCTTGAAAATTGTCTAAAGGAAATTATTTCCAAATACCAAGAGAAAGATTTAATAGATTTTGTAGTTTGGTAGTACCTGAGGTTCCCAATCAGAGGATTCTGTATATTCATTTCTTTTAAAGAGCTTTTAAGGCATCTGATCTTCTAGGACAGCACTTTCCTGATGCATTCAGGTTAAAACTTGAGTTTCCATAGGAATAACCTGGACAAACGTTTTCAGGGTAGATGCAGTTTTATGCTAGGTGCTTGTGTAGTACCAAGGCAGTGGAGCCTTGGTTCATGATAAAGCTTCCAGGCACTACTGCTATAGAGATGCGTTTAACTAAGCTAAAATGATTACAAAGCGTCTTATAATATAACTTGACTTAATCAACCTTGATTTCAGGATTCCTGTAAAAGTAAAATGCTTCCGGTAAGGCAAGGACTTGGTTTAATTTTGAGGGTCCCTGAACATTAACTCACAAGGATCTAAGTACGAGGTCCTTGGATTGTGGAGTTTGTGTGTGGTAGTGTTGGAGGGGGTTATCCTGTTTTGTGTTATGTTGTTTGTCTGTCTTTGGTCTGGGATTTTTTTTTTTTCCTATATACAAGTTAAATGCTGGATTGAACAAAGAGTAAATTGCAGTGCTCCCTTGCACGCTGCAGATAAGTTTTGTTTTAACTCGGGACGAACTTTGTAGCATCATGCTGCTTCAGGATCTAGAAAATTACTTAACTCATATTTATTCATTCAGATCTACATGCATAGCTGTAGCAATCTAAATTGAAAGGAGACAGGTGAACATGAAGGTTGTCTACAATGTGGTACATAAACTAGTGTTGCTTTTGATGTTTTGTTGATGGTAACATCCACTGTATCCACTGTAACTGATGGTAACAAAGCCTTTTTGGAAGGAGTAGGGAACATCTTTTGAGGTGTAATAATTGTTTCCAGTTTCTTGTGCTGACTTTCAATCAAAAAAATCCCTAGAATTAGCTGCAAACAGTATCATTTAAATTAACAACAACAAAAAAAGATAAATTAGTATTCCTGTTCTGCATTTTGGTAATAATATGCTTATCTGCTTTGTTGATATAGACACAACTTTCTACTGTATTTGCATCTTTTCATGATGGAACTGGACAGTAGTTTTGAATATTAAAGTATGCTGTCAGGCTGTTTTTGAATCTTGTTGTTTTCATGTCTTTAAAATGTCATTAGAAATCTGCAAGCCTCAGGTTTTTTAATGCTGCCATCCCAGAGAAAAACTTAAAATTCTATCTTGCCAAATACTGGACTTTTTAGTGGGAGTTAAATACAGCCTTCAGCTACAAATGGTGATTTTTTTTGCTGCTAGAAGCATTGACACAGATAAAGCAGATATCATATATGTTTGCTATGTTATGTTGCTTGGGTTGTACTCTAGCAAACGGGAAGTATACACCGTGGCTATTACTTCAAAAAATACTGAAATTTCATGTGACTTGTGACTCTAAAGATATTAAAGATTTTGTGAAGGAATCTAAGCGTTATAGTCTTAGGGGTTCTTAAAGAAATAGCTATGTAGAGCACTAAGTCCTGCTTCATTTTGTCTTTCAGTTCCCATTATATGTGCCTGTATTAAAAAATTATGGACTAGTCACCATAGTCTTAGAATAGTTCAGTCTGTAATGGATTTCTGCCTTCAGTGTAACTGTATGAAATAAGGAAGTGCTAACACTGTATTTTTAGAGATGGGTAACTGAAGTGAGACATGGTAAATTACGTGACTTTCCAAAACAGCACCAGAATTTCTAGCTGAACCAGGAAGCAAAAGGTGGTTTCCTTAGTCCTAGTCCAATGCCCTGTCCTCAGCATCCTTTCTAATTCTTGAAATGATACCAAGATTCAGGAAGGAAAAAGACTGCTTAATCTACACACTAATAAAATGTTCCATGAACTTTCTTCGCTTAATTCAATCATAATAAAAGCTGTCAATAAGTGTTCTAATACACTCCCTCCTTGTACCAAAAATATAAGGAATTATGACTTGCCTAATAATTTGGTTTGAATAATTCCAAAAGCTATGAGAGAGTGCCTAGAAATGTCACGGTTATTATTACTGCTCTTATTTGAACATAACAACTAAATAACAGTTATCAAATCTGCATATGGACTTAGTTTTGTTATATTTGCTGCTGGCAAAGGGTTACATAATTACCATTTGTTATATAACCTGTTAGTTTCTGTTCTAGCATTGGAAAGAGATAATGTATACAATAGTTATGGTGATTTTTGTTTTAGCTAAATGTTTCAGGATAGATAGCTATGTGTATTATTGTTTCTTAGTATTTTAGCATTCCCTGTGTCCACAGTAGCTTGTGCTGCCTTCACACACAATTTTTTTGCCAAAAGGTATCTCCAACTCCTTCATCTGGCAAAGTTCACAAACTTGAGTTTGTGAACTTTAAATTCTTTTCTTTTAAATTTTTCCCTTGGGAACATCTGATCCTTGTTTTCTAGAGCCAACTATTCCAGATAACTTTATGAGAAAAATGAAACTTTTCTGGCTTGAGAGTTATTATGGTATGGGAAAAGATATGAAGTTTTAAAATGTTTCCTAATTAAATAATACAGAAAATACAGCTAGGTGACTGTACAAATTGCAGTTGAATTAGTGTTGAGTACCCTTGTGCCTTAGCAGAGCCACATCTGTATCAGTGTTATTCCAAGCAGCCGTAACAGTCTGTCTGTATGGATAAGACTGTATTCTTGAGGAATGTAGTTAAGTTGAAGTAAAAACCCTTTTTAACTCTTAGGCTGGGGCTGTCCCAGCCTGTCCGGACTCATCAGGCTTCTTCCTGGGTTGGTGTAAAATGTTTAGGTGTGTCTGAGGCTGCCTTTGTGTATCTAAACATTCACTGGAATATTTAAAGTGTGCATAATTTTGAGGATATCTGTGAGTAGTTTTACAAGCTCAGCATTGTCAATAAAGAAGAGATGTGTTAGATTCTCTTCATCCCCAAATCTTAATTCTAGAAATGTTTCTGCATGTGTTTGCCTCTTCACTTCAGCTTAAATATTGCTGATTTACTTCATAGTCCTTGTGAATACATGTATGCTGTGAGGAAATTTTGGCATCTTAAAACACTTCAGTGGGGATGTGGGAAGAGAGGGCAGCCTAACTATCTAAAGAGAAGGCATCTGCAAATCCAAAATGTGTACCTGAAGTACCTGCCAGTCCTTAAGTTAAAATAAATATTAATGTTAACACTTAATTTTTTTATTTAAGAGTAGCTTTTACTAATATTTTGTCCAAGTGGGTGCCTCCATAGATCTTGCTTAGCATAGAACTAAGGTTTAAAACTGCCACTTTGCTCATGTAAATCCTTGTTGTGCATTGGTTGGCTTTCATATAAAGTAAAGAGAACATGACAGCTTGGTGTATATGTGTCTGTAACTTTGGTTCTTTTTATGGATACAGGAATGCGTAGACTTGTAGATTGATTTCCTGTTTTCTACATGAGGGGTAGGTTGCATAAGTAAGTAAGGAAGTTGCATGAGGCATGTCAGCATTACCACTTTGAAAGCTGCTGACAATGACGTGTGCAGGCCTCAAAGGTCTCCGCTGGCATTCTTCAAAGGTGGATGTTTTGCATATACTACAAAAGTAGTTTGAGGTGGGTGCTTTT
>NW_017729032.1:231559935-231562329 GCF_001723915.1 Gavialis gangeticus
GTGTGCAGGCCTCAAAGGTCTCCGCTGGCATTCTTCAAAGGTGGATGTTTTGCATATACTACAAAAGTAGTTTGAGGTGGGTGCTTTTGTTTTTGTAAATCTGATAGTTTGAGTTGAAATTCTATTTATCCACTAAAATGACACTGGGAAAGTCTGTTATTTAACCCTACCAACTCTTTTCCTCCTAGGGAAGACTGCATATCAAGATTAAAATAATTCAGCCAAAGTTTATTCTGTAGTTTGTTTGAGAATCAGTTGTGATGGCAGTCCTTGTGAGGGCACTGGTTCACTAGCAACTGGAGCAAGTTATATAGACAACTTAAAAGTTAGGTGATAGCCAGAATTTATATGTAGGGGCTACATAGTATGACATAGTTTTATATAGATGAACATGCCGTACATAGGTTTCCTAGGATGGAGTGGCCATAACATTATTAGTGGGAATTGAATAATGACAGGCTTTCAAATGCTCAGATTGCACATGTGTACACAACATCAGTGTAGTTAGATCCATGGCAGTGTGTGTTTAACATGTCTCTGCTTTGCAACATCACACTTCAAACATCATGTCCCCGGAGACCATCACTGCATTGAACCTATTCCCAAACCAGTGTGGGACCTTTGCATTGGTGCCAGCCTCACAATATTCTGTACAGTTTTTCAAGTAGATTGCAGGATGTTTATATCTGAGGATAGAGACATATAAATAAGCTATTTTAAGTTTACTTGTAAACTTAAAGGCATCTCGACTGCAGTAACTGGCTGTGTGCATAGGATTAGCTACCACGGAGTAGCTGACAAACTTCTAAGTTCGCACCTTAACTTACCTAATGATGATTTGTTCATGTGCCCATACAGTCAGCAGCTCTAAACTGGAAGCTAAGAGTCTGATTGCATCTCTCATTTCATAGAAGGTAGTGCATGCATGCTTGCCTTTGTGGAATTTCCTGACCCTTTTTCTGCTTCACTGACTGCTTACAACACTATTGTGGTTAATTTTTGAAGACTGGAGCATCTCGGCATTTTGAATACCATATGTTCATGTTTATAGATTTTTTGTTTTTTTGTTGTTGTTGTTTTTTGTTTTTTTGTAGCATGTAAGCAAGTATCTCCTGTCTATCACATGGCAGAGCAAGAGAGTAGATGAGAAAAAAGTGACTGACAGATAAAAATTATTCTGTTGTAAAAAATGATATACTATAACTGCCTTCCTCTCTTCCTTATTTTTTTTGTTTGGAGGGCAGACAGAGAAACAGGAAGCTATATCTTAACAAAAGACTGCTACACAGGCGGGTCAAACAAAGTACGATGTTTGAAGCCTCTAATATTTGTGCCAAAATCTGGTTCTTCATTAAGTGCATAAATGAACACCTTTAAAGGGTGTAGAATAGTAGACTTTCGGTACAGAATTAGCAAAGTAGGCCTTTCTTTTATATCACACTTACCAGAATTGCCTATTTCATGTCAAATCTAATTTAGGAGAGACAACCAATAAATGTTAAGTGTTAACATCCCAAGATCCTAGTCATATGCACCCCTACATTGGGTACAAATGAAATCAGTCAGTTCTGTGTTCAATATATTTTTGGCAGCAGAGCTCTGATGCTATAAATGCAGTTGGCTGTCACTTTTGCAGAGTCCTCTGTGCTTAAATTAGTCACAAGTAAGCAGGGCAGGGTTTATTACTGTTAATCTGGCAGATCATAGATTGCTTCTTTCCAGCCAAATAAGAGAATCCTGCTGAGTAGTCCACAGGTCTTTGTTTCTGCATACTAGTTTCAGTGTTGCTGGCAGTAGCAGTGAATGTTTCTAGGTTCCCAGCCAGTTTGCTGTTACCCACTGGAAAAAAAACTTTGTACAAGGAGCTTCATATGACTTGATGGCTCTTCCAGCTCTGTTGCTGACACTTTGCTGACAAAACAAAGTGGAATATCTCTTCCTTACTGAAGATATTAACAATCAGTTTTATTCTGACAAAATTAAATGTGTTTGTGTAAAGGAGAAAAGACCTTCAAACTCTGCACTATTTCTTACCTTCAAATTTTAAATATGAATGGAATTTCTTTAGGCTTGTACATTTTGTGCAATGATGGTTGTCTATTTAGGAAAGATGTAATGTAATCACCGTTCGGGCACATCCAGATGAGCAGGAGCATGTTTCCCTGGGAAAGGCCTGTGCCATGTGTACAGTGGCACACAGCAGATTACTCCCAGTAGGGTAGGGGAGGGTGGGGCCAGCAACTTTGCTGGACCCAGCAGGAAGCCTGTATGGCAGCATGGCTCTGGCTGGCCAGGCTCTGGGTTTGGGTGATGTATGCAGGAACCATGTGCGCCACCCTGCTTTTTTTGGCATGGGTTTTTTTTTTGACCCTGGGTTTTCCCAGGGTCAAACCC
>NW_017729032.1:231562440-231583133 GCF_001723915.1 Gavialis gangeticus
GTAGCAGTTTGGGGAATGCCTGCATGTGCAGTGTGTGGCACCACAAATGGGTCTGTGGCACCACATACTGCATGTCTGCACTTGTCTGGACACGCCTTTAGTCTCTAATTACAAAGGTTATGTCAGTTTTGCAATATAATGATTTTGCTTAAACATGGTGCACCCACCTGGTCTCGTATAGGCGCTCTCTAGTGACCTTTGAGCGCACACCCGATTCTGGCTGTGGGGTGTGTCCCTGGGCCCTGTGTGTTGGGTCGTGCTCAACCCCAAGGGAGGCCCTGACATTTGCCTGCCACAACTTAGTCTTCTTTTCTTCAGTGGTGGGGTTCCTCCTTGGGGCTTCTTACAGACCGGGTGCTGCCATTTGCGGCATTCTTGGGGCTCCCCTATACCTCAACCATGTTCCAGCCCTCAGGACCACTGGGTGATGGGTTGCTGGCCTGTCCCTTTTTTTAATGTTCCTGTCTGCTCTCTTCTCTCCTTGGCCATCCCTCGATGACCATTCACCCCAGGTGACGAGGTCAAGGACCATCCTCGTCTATGCACCTGTCTCCCTTTTGAGGCTTCTGCTATGCTGCCTCAGTCCTCTCACTTGACTCGAGGTCACTTGTGGGTACCTCCCCCCTGGTCCGGCCTCCGTGTGCCCTCTAAAATAAAGTAATAAAAGAAGATAAAAAAAGAATAATTGGGTAATGGGCTTCTGCCCACCCCACTCAAGCGTCCGCGTCTGTGGTCCACAAGATCCCTCAACGCCGTCTTTCCTTGGCCTGGCTGCCCTGCCGAGCCGGGTATGTAACTCTTCTAATGTGGTCGAGACCCCTCCTGTGGGTCTCCGTCCAGCCTCCTTCTGAGCTGCCAACCATGTGGAATTGCAGCCTGGGGAGCAGCTTTGCCCTTCGACATTGGTGCACCTGTCTCCATTTTCCTGCTGCCGGCTTTTAAACCTGCCGGGGAGCGGTTTTGGCTGATGTCATCTGCTGGTGCTGTTCCCAGCCGGCAACAAAAGCAGCTGATGAACCGCGCTGGTGGCCCTTCTTGGCGTGGCTCCACTTCTCCTAGGGTTGGTAAGTGTGCCCTCTTTTCAGGGCTATCTATTTCTTTCTTTGGGCAGGTCAGCCCTGCCTCAGGTCCTGCCACAGGAGGCTGCTATGGTGCCTCCGTTTTTGTCCCCCTGGGACACGTGGCATCAAAAGTACATCAAGACATTAGGTTTGGTTCTGGGCTGTTGAAAGACTTATTAAACCACATATAGTGGCTGTTTCATATTGCTTTAACATCATGAGCCATGAAAGGTTATTAAAGTCACAGTGACTACTCCTCTCTAAGCATAATGGAAGTAAGTCTTAAAGTCCCTGTTGGAGGCCTTTTACAGGATTCTCTAAAAATAAGTTTTTCCCTCGTGTGTATGCTGTCTTCTCTTTTTCTTTACTTTCAAATGGCTTTAATAGAGGAGGCATAAGAAGTAATAATCTTGAGGGGAAAAAATAAATGAGCCAAGGACTCAACTTGTAAAAGAAAGTAGTTGAATATTGAAGTCTTTAGTGTCTTGCTGTGGTTAACAGCACCAATGACACTTATTTATTTATTTATTTAATTTTAACAACTTTTTCCCAGTTTTCAAAAGCCTTCTGATACCTATTTAATGATACCTGGTACAGCATAGGATTTTAGTGCGAACTACTTGTTGCTATTTTTGCATGTATAATCAAAAAAGCAAAATTGTTCAGACTTTAGCCTCAGGGGTTTTATAATTGAAGAATGCGTGGTGATTTCCATCCTTCTCATGTGAATACAGAGAGAATCCTTACATGTCATACTTGTTTGTTCAACTACTGTTTCATCATTCTGTTTAAAAATAATAATGAAATTGCCGACCTTAAGCAGTCTCTAATGTTCCTCTTCATTTTGATGGGGATAGCATCTTGTTACCAGAATGGTAGCAGATAGCTGATAGCTTTTGTAGTGGACAAACTGCTGCTGAATCAACTTAGTCTGCCTGATCCTGCATGGACAGACTTAGCATGCTAGGGTTGCAGGGTTGGGCTTGTACTAAGTTGTGCAACACTACTTGGAAAATAATAGCTGCCTGTTCTCCCAACATGACATCTGAGCAAAACATGAAGCATGGGTTTGTATGGGAAACTGTTCAAAAAGCAGTTGTTGCTTCATACCAAAAAAGATATGTTGATCCTGTTCATCTTTGTGAATCTCACAGTGATTTTTTTCCCCTTCATTACGCCCATGCAGTTATTTTAGCATTTGTATTAGATAGGATCTGAAGTGCATAAAAACTTTTATTATGGCCTCTCTATTTGCTTCAAACAGTTATGACTTGTGCTGCTTAATGAACCACAAAATGACTTTTCCTACCACTGGAGGTATTTGCATTTCATGTTCAACGTTCAGGACAAATGCTGTAGCTGATCCAGACTACAACATATATTGAAATTACATTGGGTGCATTTACATGTGTGTTAATGTGCTTTTCCTAATGCACGTGAAATGTATGAGGTACTAAATAAATGCACATTAGGCAGTAGCGCAGCCCTCCCCACCACCCCCCCGGTGACATTTAATGCACAGTAGCCTATTCTACTGCACATTAGACTATTAGCACTTTTCTTATGCACCACTTTAGCGTGCGGTAGAACACGCTGAAGCGCATGTATAGGCATCCCCATTCTGCCCAAAGTCCTGGCTTGTGTCATCACTAACAGCTGTACTTTCCTTCCCTTAATAAGGGCAAAAAAAATAAAAATAAAAAAGCCATTGCTTTTTTGTGGCCTTAAGTGCCAGTACCACATCTATGTATGTTCTGAAATATATATATATATATTTTATTGCAGTACAACAATAAACCTAAAAAACATCCTGGGCCAGTGGCTTTGTAATGACTTGGAAGGGAGAGGGACTTAGTTGCTTTTTATTTCAGCAGTACCTCATCTATATCATATGGTTTTGCATTTTCTTATGACTTGATCTTTCTCATGTTCCAGTTGGCAGGGGCTGGGAAATGCTGTGGTAGGCTTCTCATGCTTCATTATAGATGATAGAGTTTGTTATAGCAGGGTTGGCAGCAGGTTTGCTGGCTATTAAGGAAGGAGTGTTCGCACTTAGAGAAATAATTAGATCCCTTAGCTAGATTCTCTGTAATGGAGAGCCTCCAATGTGGAAGCATGGAGGAGATTCCCAGGGTTGTCTCATGTTCTCAGGAAAATGCTGGTATTGAATAGCCTACTAATCCTTGCAGAGTTGAAGACTACCATCTTTAAATTGGATAAGTGAACTAAAACAGCCTCCTATTTCAAGAGCTGTTTTTTTAAGATGTAATAAATATATTCAGTTGTTCTGCAGTTCTGTAGTTGTTTCAAATGCAGAATGTTATAAATGAGAAGTTCCTATGCTGAATGTACAAAGTACTTTGCAGTTTATTGATCTTTATTGTTAAGGAATTGACTGTTAACTCAATTCACTTTACTTTTAAAATAATGTGATTCTAGAATAAATCTGTTTTAATATTCTTAGCTTTTAAGGTTGCATTTACAGTTCAAAGCTGAGTCATGTGCATAGACTTGACCAGGCTTGTGAAATTAAGTGGGACAATGATGCAGCTTCCGTTAAGTCTGTCATGCCCAAACATGATGGGAAATGTTTTTTTATTAAACTTATCCTTTAACAATGTTTCTATGTAAGTATTAATGAGTGAACAACAAAACAGTTTCCATTTCTATAAGTACAGTTGGACCATATACATATGAATTGGGACGTTTGCAGTTATAACTTGAATGATAATCTGCCCGCCTTTGCAAACTAACACTTATTAGGCGACTGAAGCCTTCCAGCTCAGTTCAAGGTATATAGCTTTTTATTCCCCCCCCCGCCCCTTTTCTTTCCCCTTATCTTAAAGGGAGTTGTATTTAATACCATATTTTGTCAGCTATAAGAACCCACCAATAATTAGATTCTATATATGGAAAATTTATTATACTTTTCCCGGTATGGAATCTAATTGTTGGAGGTTTGCCTTTTAATTTGTCCCCTTCCCACTGCTGCAGCAGGGAAAGTAAATCTGGAGGGTTAGGTAGCCCCTTTGCCCTCTGCCCCCCAACCTCCCCAATTTCGTCCCTCTGCAGCCCCTCCCACCCTCTTTTTACTGTCAGACCTTGCTCTCCCTGAGCACATGGAAACGAGGGGCCAATTTGAGAACACTGATCTTTAAATAAACATACATGTTCACTTTTTTTGTAGTAATGCTATATTTATTGTTACCTCGTCTTTAGAACAGTATTAGCTCTAAATACTCCTAAAGATGAAAACGTTTCAATTGCATAAATCTCCTAGGAAATGAGAGTTGCAATAAACTAGCTAAAATGCCACAATCCAATATTTGCTGTCTTTTTAAAGAGTGATCTTGCTGGATACAGTTCAAGTCCTGATCATTTTTATGTGGGTGGTTTGAAACCTGCTTAATTGTAGGCAGGTTGCTGAATTAAAGAGCAGCTGCTCAGGTGTTTGTTGTGGTCTTTTTTAAAAGCAGTAGGGGGCAACATTTTGGTATCTGTGCTGCAAATAACCCTGCACCCTCCCTGAGTACCACTTTCATAGAAGTCACAAAGTAGGACTGGATGGTACCTCGAGGGCATCTAGTCCATACCCCTGCCTAAGGCAACAGTGATCTGTGTTTTGATTCCCTTCCCCTGACTGATTTGCTGCTCTGCTTTTTGCCTCTAGCCCTGTGTTCCCTGCCTAATCTGCTACTTGACTTTCTTCTCCCTGCTCTGTCTGCCCCTGTACTTCTTTCTCCTTCCCCAGTCTACTTTGTGGCATGCAGAGGCTGCCTGTGCCACTTGTGGCACCCATGCTGCAGGTTGGGTACCCCTGCTTTAAAGGATGCTACTTATCTACTCCTTTGGAGTTCTCCAGCACACTATGGATTGCAAACACTCTTCTTTACAGGGGCAGGACGAGGAGAGTGGTAAGGAATCTACTTCTGCAAAGTACCTGGGTTTTATTTAATAAAATACAAATGTCTTATAATTACAATGGAAAATACCTTTTGTGGAATTTATTGCAATGAGTTGGCTGATGATTTAGTAAGTGTGAATAAGGGAAAAGCTTTCTTTCATTTATAAATATAATATAGCTTATCTGCTCAGCTCTTCTTCTGGGAGTACAGGAAGGCAGTGATTTTTTTTTCTTCCAACTTGTGTCTCTATCAGAGAGAGAGAATTAACTCTTGCTGACTAATTTTCGTGTGTGCACATGTTTACGGGTAACATTTTAAGCTAGTAAAATTCTCTAGAAGTATAGGCTCTGTCCTTGAAATACTTCACCTGTAGAAAGGGAGTGCCTGGAATAAATATGCTTGAATAGTAGGATGGAAGGTATAGTCCTTAGTCTTTCTCTCCACCTTGTTCTAGACGAAACAGAGTCAAGGTCACATGGAGAGGAGGAAGGGGCGAGATAAATATTTAGGGCCCTTTCCCGTTCTTACCAAGGGCTTTATTTCAGATGTTGTGGCTGTGACTAGAATTCTGAAGGGGAGCAAGGAAAAAGAGCTGCTGTTCATGAGTGACACTTTTTTAGAAACTATGGGAAAGGGGGAGAAGTATTAGAACAGGGGCAGGCAGTTATTTCAGGCAGAGGGCCGCTTACTGAGTTTTAGCAAGCCATCGAGGACCGCATGACAGGCAGCCAGGGGCAGATAAATTATTAATTTTCTAAAGTTTTTAGGGACCCCGCGGGCGGGATAGAATGTCCTGGCAGGTTACATCTGGCCCGCTCGCCGTATTTTGCCCGTCCCTGTATTACAACTTTGTACTTCCAGCTCCTAGGCAAAATAGGAAGAATCAGACCCCTCCAAAGGACTGTATGAAAAGACGGTAGAAAAGAATGGTTTCAGCAGTACCCTAAGCATAGAGTGGTATACTTAACCAGCTTTAATGGGCAGGGGGAGCACCTACTTGGGAGCATGCCACAGCTGTTATAATCTGTTAGGTCTCAATAGCCCTGTAGCAATACGAGTTACCTAAATCACCTTAACATAGATGCTGGATGAAGCATGGTTAAGTAGGAGCAGTTTACCACATGGATAACCCAATAGAATTATGCAGACGTGACACTTGCGCTGTAGCAGTTTGTATCCATATCCTTTTGATAGTGATACAGTCCTGCCGTCTGCTTATGCCCCTAAGTAAAAACCATGAAAATTTTTTCCTTATTCTAACAGGTTAAATCAGGGTTGTCAAATGTATGGCCTGTGGGCTGGATGGAGCAATACAGTTCAGGAGGTAGGGCTGCAGAATTCAGGGCTCATGGGCGTGATGTTTACAGCTGTTGGAAAAAGAGGAGCAAGAAGGAGCTATGTAGATACTTGCCCTGCTGCCTCTGGACCCAAGCCCTTTTGCTACATCCAGACCTCCTCCCCTCCTTTGGCTCCACAGATCAGGTCTGGGGCCCAGGGTGAATTTGATGTTCATTGTTTAGATAAGTAACCACACCTTTCAATTCTGAATTCATCTAAGTTGGGTAAAAACTAGTGCTACATCTAGATAGCAGAAAATCTCTCCCTGCACTTCAGCAGTTCTAATCTAGACAGTTTCTAAAGACTGACTAGAAATATGACTTTTAAACTGATACTTGCGTCCTAAGTGTATGAACATTCTTAAATTCAATTCAAACCTCACTTCTCATTTTAGCTTAATAATGATACCTTTGCTTGCTTGTTTGTTTATTTTTTAAAGGAAGTAGATTTTAGGACTTGGTATAGCAGTCATTAATTGGGGAATATTGCAGTGCAGACTCTCATTAGTTAGGTTAATTTAACCTTGTAGAATTCTGACAGCTGAAGTTTAATTTAACTTGACTGTATTTCTCATTAGCACTCTTTATCCCTTTATCTGCTGATAATGGGTATTCACGTGTTCTTAGTTTTAAAAGCAATTGAGACCTGGAAAGTCACAGTGAATACTTGCTGGGATCCAGATCTAATAACAGCAGCTTATTCTGTTGTATTATTTTCAACTGAGGTAAAAAAACCAAACTCTCTTGGATAGCTACCTAACAGGATGAATACAAGCATAAGAAGTTAATCAAGCAAGCTATTTATTGCCATTTTTGGTTTGGGTGAAAAGTGTGGTCACAAGGATGTGTAAAATAGCCTTGATATGCAGGTGTTTAATACACCTGTTGAGTGGATTGCAGAGAGTATGTGCCCTTCTCTTCCTCCCCCATCTCTCCTTCCCCAAAAAAGAGTGCATGCCAAGATATCCGTTATTAGATAAGGTTATGCCCTTCAGGGTTTTAGTCCTGTTGTAAGTGGGCATTATGAGCTGCTAATTATTGTTGCTGAAGTCAGTAGTTCAGAATAAGGATCTAAAAATCTGTTGTAGGTGAAAAAGTAAGAATGAATATACGTTCTACCCACTGTACTTACCCCAAGTTTGGTATTATTCAGTAACCGGACCCATTTGTAAACTGTCACACAATTCAGTCAAATGTTGCTTCTTTAGCAATGCCAGTATATAGGGCCACCAAAGTAAATAGAGGGATTTTAATAAAGGTCACAAGTTATATCTTTTGAATTAATTAGGGCAGTGGGGTCCAACCTTTTTGGCAAGCATGCCATAAATTAGTCCTGCGCCCTCCTTGAGTGCTGCTCCAATTCCTTTCCTATGACCACTCTACTTTTCTGCTTCCTGCCCTGCCAGTGTGCTGTTTCTCAACCTCCCTCTTCTGTTGTCCCACACCAGAAGCTGCCTGTGGTACGTTGGCCAGCCCTGCTATTAGACACTGTTTAATAAAACCACTTTCCATATTTTGACTTTAAATTTGCCTACACAAGACAAATATAGGCAGAAAACAAGAAATTTCCTCTTGTAGATGTTTCTTTCAGTATGTTTAATATGGTGAAAGCTTTGAGTTAGGGGGGTAAAGGTAATGTAGGCCTTTTCTTGTTACCAGCTCAGCTTGCCAAGTCTTTCTCTCTCTACTTGTGACCTTGTTTTCTTCCAACTTCACTGGTCCTTCAGTTCTGATGTGGATCTGGATTCTTTCCCTTTTTGCATATCTTGTTCTTAATGAAACTTATTTTACTTAATTGTTACAACAGAAGGCTGCCTGGATCAAGGGCACATGGTAGATACTGTGCAGAGATTGAGTCCCTGCCTCTTGTTGCTTACGATCTGAGGACAAAGTATTCGGACTTTGGAGAACAAATATTAGACTCCTAAATAAATAACCTGATTTTTTTTCAAAGATTCCTAAGCTGGCTATAGGAAGTGAACTGCTAAATAAGGTGTTAACTTTTCACCCATCCCCTCCTGGGTAACATGTATCTGCTTAATACAGGGAGTGACAAGAATCTGGCAGAAAATCCTTTGTAAGTTAATCCTTTGTATGCTGTTGTCTTGAGATTTGTACTTGGAGTCATCCTGTGATTGAGCTTGTTTCTGCTGATCTTACTGTGGGGTAGCCATCCTCTTAAGTTAAAGTTATATGTGATTTGTCCCTACAGACTGCCAGACTTTTTGTTTTCTTTGAATACCCTTTATTTTCTGGGTATTCTTGGCTTTTATAGTATGAATGATATATAAAAGGCAGTAATTCCTTTGTTAATCACTGTCTCTTGTATCCATCTCAGAAAATAATGGAAGGGTCAACAGCTCAGCCAAGTGAAGTTTGAGGCATTTTAAGATGAAGTCTCACAGGCTGCTACAAAAGGACAATTATCCTGCCCCACAAGTCCTCTGGCTGGCATCAGCCTCCCTGCTTACGTGGAGCAGACAGATTGGGCCAAGGCTAGCCTGCCTAGGTTGTGAGGGGGGATTTGCAGGGGGAAGTGCAAAGCATCCTGAGATTCTGGGGAACTGAGTTAACTTGAATCTGGAGGGGATCTGGGACAGAAGTTCAATAAAGCAGTTTAACCTAAATCAGTTAAATATGACACTGCATTGACCCAGGTTTATCTCAAACTGGTTTCAGCCATTTTGAAAGAGGTTTATATGCACTGAACTATGGTTGCGTTACAGATGTGTGCCAGTTTCCGATTACTTATACCAGTTTGTGTGATTACTGTCCCTTGCCATTGTATCTATCAGAACCCTTTTGAGGTAGTGTTTCTCACAAGGCTTCTTGCTGTGGTCGCTGGGGCTGCTGTCTACAGTGAGGCAGTTAATGTTGCCACCATGATTTAACCGTAGCCACCAGCTAAGTTGAGTTGAATTCTCTTTTCTGCACTACAGAAATAACTTGTTGACCTAAAGAATCTATTGCCTATAAGAAGTGTCTTCAAACTATATGTTGATAAAGAAAATCATGGACATGAATAGACACAGGTGATATATTGGGTATAATATATCAGCCCTTCCTTGTACAGGATTGATGGGCAAAATAGTTTATACACAAACACTTAAATGGAACCAATAGCAGAGATTCCAACTTAGAGCAGTGCTAAAATATTTCATTTTCAATTTTCATTTCAGTGTTTTTATTGGCTGTGTGAAAATAAAACCTCTTATACAAGCACTTCTGAGCTTCTGTACAGCTAAAGCTATTATCAAATGCTAATTGATATATTCAGTAACAGAATATCTGTCACTTTTGTCTTGACAGGTGTACCAAAGTCTAATCTCCTACACACAAGATCATTAAGGGGGCACAGAGACTGCTTTGAGAAATTCCACTTAATAGCAAACCAGGATTGCCCACGATCAAAACTTTCCAAAAGTACCTATGCAGAAGTAAAAAACATCTTGAGCAAAAAAATTAACCGGATTATACAGTATGCACAAAACAAGGATTTGGACTCTGATTCTGAAAGCTCAAAAACATCCCAGCACCAGCTTTTTAACTTCAGACATCAGACAGACAGAAAACTGCTCCCACAGTTTGATTCCCCAGTACCCAGGTACTCTGCAAAATGTATAGATGGAAATTCTGGGAGCATTTCAAACTGTTCACAAAGTATTTTTGAACCAAAAGAATCCACTGATTTCAGACTCGATATGTTGCAAAAAACTGGTGCTACGTTTCGCTGCAGTAGTGTTTTGTGGGCTAGTCACAACCAAGCACAGAAGACAGAAAATGCTGAAAGTGACTTGGATACCAGTGTTCAAAGAAGATGTCCCCATTATAGCAGGGAAGAACGTAAGTAGAGGGGAAATGAGCTAGTGCTGTTTAGCTTCTTGCTATGTTCTGCATAGTTTCTTCAGTCTCTTGACCAGTTAAGAGCTTGCCTGTTGCTAGTGGACATAAATCAGTGCATGGTAGGAAAAGATGATTATTGTGAAGCTAGAAAAACTAGTTTTCAGGAGACTATACTACCAAGTAAATCACTGTGGATTGTATATTCTTGCTTGTGAACCCAATTTAACCTACCACATGTCTTATACTGAAAGAGAGCTCTTGGCTGAAATTACTGGAAGTCCCATCAATACATCAGTCTGATATCAGATCAGCACCAATATACAGAAAATTGTCTATATCAGATATTGGCCTGATGGGGCCAGTAATTTGGCTGATAAACACCCATGCTGCGCACAGCCACAGAGTACTATGGAGCAGAGCCGGCAGAGTGGAAGCAGTGGTGGAGGGAGGGAGGGAAGGGGCATAGAGGGGCAGGTGCTGCTCAGCGGGGGTGGGGGCAGGGGGTGGTACAGGACAGAGGCACTGCTCATGGGGTGGGGGCAGCTCCTGCCACTGCTTGCAGGAGGGTGGGGGCGGGGAGGTCCGCCCCTGTATCTGCACGGGGTGGGCGACAGCTGCTGGGTGGAGCTAGAGATGGCGCTGTGCAGCTCTTCTTGCCAGGGGCTGGGCTCCAAGCGGGTTTCAGTGGTGCTGGGAGGAGGCTGCAACCCCTTTTCCCTTCAGTTGGGTGGAGGCAGGGCGTTTAGCTGCGGCTGCACCAGGTGGCAGTGTGGGTCTAGAAGTGGAGCTGCAGCAAAACCTGCGGTGGCTGCAGCCCCCTCCCAGTGCCACCAGAGTCTGCTCCGAGCTGAGCCCCTGGCGAGAACAGCCCCATGCAGCGCTGGCTCTGGCTCCACCCCACAGCTGCAGCCTGTCCTGCTTCACACAGATCTAGGGGCACATGCTCCCTGCCCCTGTCCTCCCAGGGGGCAAGCAGTGGCGGGAGCTGCCCCCACCCCAAGAGCTGTGGCTCTGTCCCGTGCCACCGCCTGCCCCCTCCCTCACCACAGGGGGCATTGATCTGCTCTGCTATGCCACTTCCCTCCCCCTTCCCCTTCTACCACTTTGGACTTACCACCTGATGGCAGTTGTATTTGATATCAGATCAATATTGGTTGATATGCCTCCTTAAATATTAGTTATCAGCCCGCAAAATCTCATCTGTGCACCCTTAGAAATTACCCTTTTAATGTTATTTGCCAGGGATGTGTAATCCTGCCAGTATAGTACTCCCAACAGCAACTTTATTGTCTCCTCCTAACATCCCTGAGATGCATTTTAGAAGCCAAACTATCTTTGGTTTAATGATTAGGGAGACTAGTGAACTTTGCAGGGAATCAAAATGTGAAAAGTAATAGTTGACTTTAAAGATGCCTAGAATGTGGAAAATAATGTTTAGAGTGTTTACTTGCCAGTAATACAGATTATGTTACAGCCTTATATGCTAACATAGCTCTCAGATGTTTTTACTCGTAGCATTTCTTGATGGGGAAGTAGGAAAAAATACACTAGTTTTCATTCCCGTAAGAATTTGTGCCCTTCTCCTATCCTGTATTAAGTTCTTGAAGGTTAAAACAATGCCAGTGGGATGCCTTTGTAAATAAAAGAAGTATATGTTGTAGATGTACAAATGAGCAGTGCAGCTGACAGACAAGTGATTGCTTCTGTGCTGCAATCTTTGCTAGAGGCAGTTTCTACTGTGTCCTGAGTCACAGAACTTAGAATTTGCATTCCCTTAATCACAGGTGATCTGTTTGATTGTGACTATTAAAGCAGAAAAAGCATGGCTTTAGGGGATGGAAAAAATAACACACAATGAGGTAATTAAAGGCTGTATATGCACACTTGCCCAGACAAGTGTCAGTTCAGATGCTGCTTTTGAAAGCTTCAAGTATGAGGAGAGACTGAGGGATCTAGATCTCTTCAGCCTTTGCAAAAGAAGGCTGAGAAGTGATCTTGTGGCTGCCTACAAATTCATCAGGGGAGGGCAGCAGGGAATAGGAGATGCTCTATTTACTAGGGCAACCCTGGAGTAACTAGGAACATTAGCCACAAATTGACAGAGAGCAGATTTAGGTTGGACGTCAGAAATAACTTCTTCACAGTTAGGGTTGCCAGAATCTGGAATGGGCTTCCAAGCGAGGTGGTGCTCTCCCCTACCCTAGGGGTCTTCAAGGGGAGACTGGGCAAGCACCTAGGTGGGGTCGTCTGACCCCAGCACTCTTTCCTGCCCAGGGCAGGGGGTCGGATTCAGTGACCTACCAAGGTCCCTTCTGACCCTAACATCTATGACTCTCTGAACTTTTAACACTGAGCACAGGGTTTTGTGTGAAATGGGTATGTAAATTAATGTAACAGTTACAGTTGAGTTAGAAGAGTGAATCTTCAGACATTGACAAATTACTGCTGAGTGGTATTGTTCTTGACTTACCTGAACAGCTGTATGTAGGGTGCAAATAAATAATTTTGAGGGACTGACAATCTGCTTACTAATGCTTACGTTTAATATTTGGCTTCTCTAGTAATAATAATGGGTTTTGTTGTTACAGTGAGTACGATGACTCTTGGAGAGTTAGAGCAACTAAATAAAAAGCTTCTCGAGCAAGTACAGGGTAAGAACTTTTAAATTTCCTTACGGTTGTGCAAAATAATATAATTTGAAAGAGAACTATGATGACTTACCAGGGTTTTAAATTTTGATCCAAAATCCACATGAACCTAAATACCAGAGCAAAGAAGTAAAAAATACTTAACTACACTTTGATATAATACATGCTGTTATTATGAAATTACTTCCGCTCTAGAAGAAATTCCTTTCATTTTCACTTATGTGTGTGTAAATTAGTTTAATTTCATATTTGAACTTTTCAAATCTATACAGTTTAGCTTGCTTAAGTGTAAGGTCTTCTAGGGTCCTTAGTTTTGGCATATGAATTTATGGGCTCTGCTGTTGAAACTTTAGACCTGCCCCTTTTTAAATATTTAGAGACTTTTTCAATTAACAATATGACTAGTTAGATTAACCTGCTAATCTTCTTACAGATGTTTTTGAGGAGCTGACACACCAAGTTCAAGAAAAGGATTCCTTAGCCTCCCAACTTAATGTCCGTCACATTGCTATAGAGCAGCTGCTTAAGAACTGTTCCAAATTGCCATGTCTACAAGTGGGACGAGCAGGAATGAAATCCAGTGCCCCCATATAAATGGAACAAGGCTTGAATCTATAGTATTTTCCTTAACGGCTTTATTCTCAATAGCTGAACACAGCCTAACAGCTTTTTTAGAAGCTTTTGAGGAAACTTTGCTTTTTTTTTCTTTGTCTTCAGAAACCAAGAGATATTGTATACTATAAATTTTGCTTGACAAAAAGCACGTTTTTTTGTTGTTGCGGCTTTTTTTGTTTTTTGTTTGTTTTAGATTTAGAAACGTTATTGAAGTTAGTTTTTGCTCACTTTGAAAGTAGAGTCCCCCCCAATCCTTCCCCTCTCTTCCCTATACGCAGCTGAAAATGCCCCTTGAAGTGGATTTCATGTGTCTATAAAATAGCGTTTAGTTCATTCTTACAAAGAATGACCTGATGCTTGTAAGTATGGGGCAAAATGCAAAGTTTAGGTCATTAAAAAATTATGTCTGAGAAAGCTTTAAGGGGAGGAGCAGAATTACTGAAATTCGCCTCTTATTTATTATGAGCAATATTTTATTATTGAATTTTTATACTAAAGAAAAATTACTATTTTAGGTACTTTTCCAGATCTCTTTATAAAATGTCTGAATGATTTTGTGTAACGTTTATGCCTTGTATATGATTGTTTACCCTTTTTCAGGTCAGTATCTTTTCAGGATACAATTTTTTTTAAAAAAAAGGTCTTGTTTCCCAAAGAGATTTATTTCGCATTTTGAAAAATGTGAGGGTGCGTAACTTTTTTCATTTTTGAGTAAATTTCTAATTGAAAAATTTAACTTCATCAGGCATGGATTGTATCTTGTAGAGTAAACTTAAGCACAGCACCTCCTTTTTCCCCCTGAAGTATTCCATTTCAGTTTTCAATGTGTGGAAAGTGGAGTTGTTTTGTACATGTGAAAATATTTTTCAATGCTTAATAAAAGTATATGGCTTCAGAAAAAAGAAATAAACCCATAATACCTCATTACTCTTTCAGTGGTCTTGATATTACTTTTCTAAACTTAGAACTTGAGGAGACAGTCTAACAAGTTAGGATACAAACTATTGAAAGTGGTTTTTTTGAGCACCAACAATACTTTATATTTCCCTGCCTCTTTAATATTAAATATTGGAAATCTACTACAGTGAGAAATACAAGGGTTCCCTCCTTTGCAGAAACTTAGTGAGCAAAAAAGTTAATAGCAAAGACCTTCTTGGTGTTACCTTGACAAAAATGAACTGCCCACAGCACCACATAAATAAAATGGCACTGTGTTCAAAAAGCAATATGAAGGGAAACACTTCTCAGAAGACGTTCTAAGGGAACAATATTCTATTCTAGCATTAGCATACTGAATACCCGTTTAAATTTTCAAGAAATGTTAGAGCAATTTCCAGAAATTTGGTCAGGTATGTGGGAAATTTATTACCGTAAGCTGTCACTACAGAAAAGCGACACGATTAAAAGAGACTAACAAACTGTACTTAAGTAGTTTTAATTTACAAAAATTTTAATTTTTGTAGTAAAGGTCTCTGACAGAGGCTACATGTAGGCAGATACAAAAAGTAAGACTGAATTAAAATGGACAACTGCAGTGAAACTGGCCTTACATGTTAAAAGTGACAGATGGCATAAAATTCATCATAAAATTCAGTTTGGGTTTTGTCACTGCCATCCTCACTATGGTATCTTGAAGCACCTGCCAATAACACCTTCAGTAACAAATGATTTTACTTTGTGATAAATGTGAAAAGAGCCATAACTTTAAATTGCTTACTTGCAAAATAAAGTCTAAAAATAAATTCTATTCACTAATCCAGACTTAACACCTGTTCCCTGGCAAGTTTCGATAATCTCTGTAAGCAAGGGTAACTTTAATCCCTATCAATATAATATTAAGATAACTACAAATATGCACAGAGATTTGGCAAAAGGCTCTTTCATAGTGTACTGATAGTCTTAACAGCGCTTGCATCTAGAAATGTTGATTCTAGCCTGCCTGTGGGTAAACAGTTCTGAGATGCCTTTGTATAACTTGGAGCAACTACTCGGAAGTTAACTTTGCCTTCACTTTAACTTCCTTCTCCTCTGGCCAGTGGCCAGTCCAGCGCAATCAATAGACTTTTTCTTTCAAGTGGCTCATTGATTTTTCTGAGAACTGCACTGCTTCTGTATTTGATACAGTGCCAAGGGTTGTGCCAAAACCTTGAGAGAAGCAACATTATTTTCATCTGTTTTCTAACATATAGCCCAGTTCATATGATGATGATAAAAGTGTATCATGTCTCAAAGTAACCTTTAACCTTCATTTATGTATTTATTCCCTTGATTCCACTGAATCTTTTTGCAACACTTGAAAGTGAATGTGTGAATCCCAGCTGCAGTAGTTTGGCTTGGCTTTCCTTTCCTTGTGCTTGGTACCTTTATGCACTGCTCACAGCCTTCCTGTCCTACTAAGAGTAGAAGGCACCAGTGAAGAACATGATCCTCTCTCTTCCCTATCTGCACTTGAGATGAAAAAAAATTATTTATGTATGATATTTATATTCTGCTCTATCAAAAAGGCTCCCAGCAAGGATTCCCCTCTGTCCAAACCCTCCTCCAAGTAAACCCACCCACCAATCATGACCACCCCTCCCAAATGCCACTCACATCCAGGTACTCTATTCCATTTTAGCACCACATGCCCCATCTGCATACTCCTACTCCTACTGCCCTGCCACAACCCCAAGCAGAACCACCTGCTGTTGCCTGCCTCCCCTGTAAAACGTATCAAACTATTCCTCCCTCCGTTCCCCAACAAATGATGCTGAATTCCAAAGACCTGTAACAAGAAAACCAAAACGCCTTCAGTCACCATGTAAGGGTACCCTTTGACTGTGCCCTAGGTCTGCACCCATGCAAAAGGCTTCATAAGGCTCATTGGTTGCCAAGGTCCTTCTCCCTCCTTTAAATGGCTGTGATGATACCCAGGCTGGAGGGGACAGGGTTTTGGGGGAACAGGAGTGGATAGCCTGCTGGCTTCTCATCATGTTCCTGTAATACCCACTCTCTGGATTTAAGGAAGGACCTCTGTTTTTACAAGGAGCAGTATGGTAATGAGTGGTCACCTACAAATCATAGTTGTACTTGTACTGTGTGAATTAGATCCACCAGAAGCTTTGTTGGTTTGAACATATATGGGAATGAAATATCCTGAACTTGCAATATCCAGTGGTGACAAGTGAGTAGAGGTCACCTCAATCTTTAAAACACACATCAGACTAAATACAGCAACAGGAGCCCAGTGACTGGCAGGTCCTGGTTTCTTGAAAGATACAGGGGAAGTAGGGATCCCCTATTCTCATTTCTCCTGATCTCCCTATTCCTTTTTCTTCTCCCTTATTCATACTTACTTTCTCATACCTTACATCACACTGAGATTAGAATACAGATCATATACAGCAGTGTAGCCAAGATGCTTACTGTGATTCATTAATGTTTGTGGCACACTCACAGCTTCACTACTTTGTGCCTAGTTTCATAGTTACCAGGTTGGGTAGTGAAGGTAATGCCCAGTACTGAGTCTGGGTCTGTGCAACCACTCAACTTGCTAATTTTTTCGGAAGCTACAGACTGCTAGTTTTCCTCTCCTTCCCATCACATATATAAATATATTTATGTAATGCTAATACCTATTAGTATATCAATTTATTTGTTATCAGAATAGAGCGTTTCATATTTTATATTGTAACAAGGCCTAGCAGTAATGTATCCATCCAAACTTGCCAGAAATCTTGGTCAGCTATAGAACTTATTTTCTATTTATTTAAAATTGTATGTATATTTTCTCCTCTGCCTTTCTCTGTAGCTATTTCCCCCCTTGGTCACTGTTCTGAAGGGAAGTGGCAAGGAGATGTTGGTCCTACACATACCAGGTAGATTCTGTATCAAGAATTCCAACCAGGCACGAACTACCCTTTGAAACAATGTTTAAACAAGTGACAATGGGAGAGGCGTGGCAAAAGAGACCTGACTGTAGATGCATACTGCAGGCCACCTAAGCAAGGGGAAGACCTTGATTTAGATTTCGCCTGTGAACTAACAGAGGCCGCACGTGTATGGCACATGGTTGTCATGAGTGACTTCAACTACCCAGACATCTGGGAGGAGTGCTCAGCTAGCTTGGATCGATCAGAATCCTTCCTGACCAGGACTGAAGAGCTTTTTTTTGACTCAGTAGGTGCACAGGCCAACTAGAGGCAATGCAGTTCTTGACCTGGTCCTAGCCAAAGGATGACCAACTTAAACATAGAGGGCAGCCTAGGTGATAGTGACCATGAAATCATTACGTTCACGGTCTGTCGCAAAGCTGACAAAACAGATACCAAGCTCAAAGTCTTAGACTTCAAAAACGCAAATTTTAATAAGCTCAGGTCACTAGTAGAGAATGCCCTGGTAGACCAAGGACCACAGGTAAAGGGAGCATGAGAAGAATGGTTGTTCCATAATTCTTAAGACTCAGAGAAAATCCATTCCCTTACGGAGAAAAAAGTAGCAAAAGGATCAAAAAAACCCTCTTGGCTATGCAGGGAAGTTGCAACCCTCCTACAGAAAAAGAAAAAGGCATACAAACAATGGAAGCTTGGGACAGCTTGACAATGGCCCGTACTTGTAGGAACCAGATTAGGCAAGCTAAGGGAGAAACCAAACTAAAACTAGCTACAAGAATCAAAGACACCAAGAAGTCCTTTAGCTACATAGGGAGTAAAAGGAAAACTAATGGGAGTGTGGGGCCGCTGCTCAATGCCTCAGGATACCTGGTCACTACCACTCAGGAAAAAATGGAACTCCTAAATGACTACTTTGCCTCGGTCTTTCACAAGACCAAGGGGAACAACACATCAGGTAGGGCACAGAATGAGTAGGGTGGGATTGATACTGTTCCCACCATTTCCATAGAACTGGTGTAGGATGAATTAAAGAAATTAGATGTATATAAATCAGCAGGACTGGATGAACTCCACCCAAAAGTGCTGCAAGAGTTGACTGAAGTAATCACAGAGCCCCTGGCAAAGGTCCTTCAAAAATCATGGGCCTCTGGAGAAATCCCAGAGGACTGGAAGAGGGCCAGTGTTGTGCCCATCTTCAAGAAAGGGAATCATGAGGACCCGGGAAACTACAGGCTGATTAGTTTAACAGCTATTCCAGGGGAAATCCTAGAAACATTCATCAAAGAAGCTATTTGTGACCAACTTGTAGAAGGCATGATAATGACAGACAGCATGGCTTCCTCACAGGCAGGTCTTGTCTGACCAACTTCATTTCGTTCTATGATCAGGTGACTTGTCACCTGGACAAGAGAAAAGCACTTGACATCATATACCTTGACTTTCAGAAAGCCTTTGACCTGGTATCCCATGAGATACTGAGCAGAAAACTGGAAGATATTGGGCTCAACTGTGGGACCATCAAGTGGGTGTGAAACTGGTTGCAGAGTAGGCCACACAGGGCACATCCACACATGTAAACACATGCGCTTGCAGTAGCTCAAATAGAAGCAGTGCACATTTGAGCCGAGCCTTTTTGCTTTGGTGTGGGGCAAATTGTGCCACTTGGGGCACAATAACCCTGCTCCGCTCCTCTCAGATCTGCAGCCAGGGGGAGCTAGAGCCTGGGGCCATCACCTGTGCTGTTCCCCGCAGTATAAAAAGCTGCCTTGTCCTGGCCTCAGCCGTATAAAAAAACCGCCCTAGCAAGTAGCTCAGGGCTACTACCTCTCAGGAGCTTCTGGGGCCCAGTCATATGGTACCTAGGGACACTACCCCTTGTGCCAGCTAGACTGCTGAAGCAGCCCTGAGAGTTCCTTGCACCCTTCACCCACTGCAGCAGTCTGGTAGTGGGGGCTGCTGCCTGGCTGTGACCTGCTGCGCACCTGCCAGACCTGGATGGGGACTGCACAGACAGTAGAGGTATCTGCCCCTCTGGGCCAACTGCCAATGGACTGTGGTTGCAGGGTTGGCTTCTGTGCAGCACTACTGCCATGTGTGCCCCCTGCCCAGCCATCTGGGCAGCTATTGCCCAGAAGATATTCCGGGTGTGGTGGCCTGCTTTGAACTGTCAAAGCATGTCCTCCTGGCCCCATTTGGGAGGAGGTAAGCCCTAGCCACATGGGTCCAAGGTACCACCTCTGAGCAAGCAGGGTCCTGCCACTGGCCTCCCTAGCAGGAATTCTGGTGTTCCCTATTGGAAAACTGAAAAATCCCTTATAAAAAAAATCCCAAAGTCTCTCTGTAAAATACCCCCCAATTCATGTTCCTCCATAAGTAAAACAAAAGACCACTATAAAGAGAGAGCGAGAGAGTGAGACAGAGACAGTGATCAGTTGGACAACGTTTTATTGATACAGCTTACAGTATTAAAGCAAGTCTCTAATCATAATAATAAAGTGAACTCTAAACACGTTTCATGAATTCATGAATACATATTTGCTGCCTTCCCACAGGGTGATGGCCCCCACACAAGGGGTTCGGCCCCCCACACAGGGGGTTCAGCCCCTCGACGGGGTTCGGCCCCCACACAAGAACTATGGCCCCGCCAACAGGGGATTCAGCCCCCCCCAACAGTGGGTTCAACCCCCCACACAAGGGGTTCAGCCCCCACACAAGGGGCTACTTCCCCCCCACAAGGCCCACATGCCCCACCCCAGCCCCCCGATTGCTGCTTCATGTGGCCCCATTGTTACCTCTCAGCTCCATGTTCTTGGGGAACCCTGACACAGGACACAGACTGTGTGACTCACAAAGCATCGCCCCCCCACTTCCCCACCTAAACAGAAACTGATTAAGATGCAGTGAGAGACACACCTAAAACCCGCCAGAGAAGGGTGACAAGAGTGAGACAACTGCCCTAGGTCTCATTTGCATCCGAGATGGAACCAGATGACCCTTCATTTACATGAGAGATAGAGAACAGAAAGCCTGAAGCAGAGACTGCAATGAATTCTGGGATCAGAGAACCAGGGGAGCACTGCACGATGGGGAATCTGTGCTCCAAATGCTAATCAACCCACACACCCAGCTCAGCATTTATCAGACCAGTTCTAATCTGGATTTACAAAGGACTTTCCCCCTCCCCACAAACACACACACACCTCAAAGCAGAAGTAAGTTTACTAGGCATCTCGGGCCGTACATTCCCCGGTCCCACTATGGGAGGCCTATTTAAACTTAATTGGCTAAAACTTGGTTGCTGGGTTAGGGAATGCTGAGGCAAGACACCGAGTTGGGGATATAGGCAACATTTGAACAATGGTAAAGGGTTCATCGCAGCGTCCAGCCCGTTGGAGCCCTGACCACAAGTGTT
>NW_017729032.1:231583191-231583396 GCF_001723915.1 Gavialis gangeticus
ATCCCCCACCAGCTGCTGCAGCCCCTGTGATGGCTGCCCCACCCAGCCCCACTCCCCAGACCCCCAAATGATTGCCCCACCCAGCCTCACCCCCCCAAGTTGCATCCCCAGACCTCCAAAGCTACCCCACAAGCCCAGGCACCATCACTTAAGAAAAAAAACAGAAAAAGAACAGGGGGAAAAAATGGAAAAAAAAGCCTCTGTT
>NW_017729032.1:231588396-231597417 GCF_001723915.1 Gavialis gangeticus
GGTGTGGCAAGCAGGACCCAGGCTGGGGCTGCTGGGGGTGTCAGCCTGCCCGGCACTGTGCGGGCAGGGCCTCAGTCAGCCAGACGGTGGCTGGAGCTGCTGGTAAGTGCCAGGGGGATTTTTTTTTTTTTAACTATGGGGTGGGGGGGCAGGGATGGGGGGGCTTGAGGGGATGGGGCTGGCCAGGGCAGGGGACACAGTAGCCACTAGGGTCAATAAAACCGTGACACGCATCAATTGATGCATCTCCAGTAAATCTATAGGAGTGATTCTCCCACTTTACTCAACATTGGTGCGGCCACAGCTGGAATATTGCCTCCAGTTTTGGGCACCGCACTTCAACAAGGATGTGCTAAAGCTTGAGAGGGTCCAGAGAATGGCCACCCACATGATCAGGGACTTGCATAGCAAGCCATACAAGTAGAGGCTGAGGGATCTTGGAGTCTTCAGCCTAAAGAAAAGAAGGCTGAGAGGGGACCTGATTGTGGCTTACCGTTATATCAGAGGTGTACATCAGGGGCTCGGTGAACAACTGTTCACCAGGGTGCCCTGGGGAAAACTAGAAAAAACAGCCATGAACTCCTGGAAGATAGTTTCAGCCTGAACATTAGGAAAAACTTCTTCACAACTAGGGTGTCCAGACTATGGAACAAGCTCCCCCCAGAGGTGGTGCAATCATCTACCCTAGAGGTCTTCATGAAAAGACTGGACGGTCACTTGGTTGGGGTCGTCTGACCCCAGATGTCTTTTCTGCTCATGTAGGGGGCTGGACCTGATGATTCTTTGGGGTCCCTTCCAGCCCTATGATTCTATGATAACTTTCAGTTGCCAACTGCCACCTACTTGAAATCTATACCCCAAGCCTTTGGAAAAAAAGTTGCACAAGAGTAGACGCTAAACCTCCTGAGCATCATACCATGATTCCTTTGCAAGCCCTGTATAGCATGGTTATCAAACTCATCTGGCCCCATGGGCTGACTGAGGAGCACAGGGTTTGTCCACAGGCTGCATCAGGCCCACAGATGAGCCCTGCATGCAGGATCCAGCACATGTGGCTAGCCTGCTGCAGGCATCGCATTCATCCCACACCCCAAATCAACCCCATACCCAGTGTGCAGGGACAGTCTCGGCCATGTGGCACATAGGTCCAGTCTGAGACCCATAGGCTGCACCGTGAGCCCAGTGATAGCGCTCTGTTGCCCGGATCTTTGACACCTTTTCCATATAGGATAAAACAAAACAAAAAAAGGCCTGTGCGCTGCTGTTAAGCACCGTTTTTCAACGACCATAAATAGCCCCAGTAGTCTTCTGGAATGCTGGGCTCAGACCTCTTTGTTTTGTTTTAAAATACATTAATTAAAAAAAAAAAGAATTAACATATCTATTAAGGCAGTCTCACTCAGAATGCTTTAACACTAATTCATCCCTTTCTCTTTGAAAAATCCCTTGGTAGGGATTTGTGGGCATACACTTCTGAAGCCTGGCAGGACTCACTGATGGCATGAAGCAGCATCAAGGAACTACCTGTTGCATTTCCTTGGGCAGTTCAGCAAGGGAAGTAATCAAAATTGGCATGTATATCTTCTTGCTAATTTAATTGCATGTGCAGTAGGCATTTTGCCAGTTTAGAAATGTCACCAGAAAATACTGCTGACTGAAATTACTATACTGGCAAAAGCTTTCTGGCATATACTGGGCTCTATTGACTTTTTTTTCTGTATATGACATTTTTAGTTAAGCTGTTTCAGTGGTAACAAGTGAAAATGACATGGTGAGCGAGTTTCCTCAGCACAGCTGGACAGAATTTTGCGCTTGCAGAAATTGCCATTTTGAGGGCTTGATCACCAATACCACAGTGTAAAAAATAAATTAACAATATTTTTTAAATGATGTAATGTGAACAGTTGGGCTCAATGATGCAAATTCAATTTCCAGCATGCTGTTAAGTTGCATCACAAAGCGTATGTGTGTGTTAGTCATTCAAATTGTGATTCTGGCTAGAAATCGGACTGTTTCAACATCAGGGAAAAAAAAAACAAGGAATGAAAGGTAAAGTAAATGCATGACTGCTCAGCATATGCTTTCAGAATCATATTCTACATTGATGGTGATTTCTGTTGTGCTTTGCACTAATGATCAAAAAGCTCTCCTCTGTATTATCAGCACAAAAAAAAAAATCAAAACTTCCAGCTAGATTGAGAATCTTAACCTTCTGTAATATTATTTGTTTTGCAATATCCAGCTATAATGAAGACAACACAGAGAGATTTTAGGGCTTCATTTGAAGATCATATTTAACTTGGTGAGACGGAATTTAGCTTTTACAAAGCGAAAGCAGAGGATGGCTGTACAAAAACCGTAAGTCTGAACCATTTCAGCGATTCAACTAGGTTCATATATTAGATGTGAACATCAACATTTTCTTTCTTTGGAATCACAAGTCATTCAGCATTTTAACTCAAAATAGTGTTTTAATTTCCTACATTTTTTAAAAAACTGTTACACATACATGCACACACACAAGCACACATGCAGTTTCTCAATCTCTCTCTCTCCCCCTCCCTCCCTACCTAGAAGGTTCTTAGGAGTATTAGAGTTTTCCTTTTGTTCTTGCTAATGTATCAAGCTCCAAAAGTAGAATTACTACCACCTAAATTTCCTGGTAATTTAATACTTTCTGCTTTCCCATAGTTCCTGCACTGTATGAAGTTATTTTATTGGCAAAGCTGGGAATGAAAAAGGTCAGTAGCTTTTATTTTCTGGACCATGCAAGAAAAAGTAGCACTGTATATATCAGAATATTTTTAGTCTGACTAAAATGTAGATGTTCAGGTCTATATTGTGAAACAGAGGCTGTGTCTACTCAAGACACTTGCTGCACAGTAGCTCATGACTACAGTTACTGTGCAGTCATTTGGTACTTGGTTATGGCTCATGTAGATGCACCGACACATTTAAATTAACCAAGCAACCAATCCTAGTTCATGGGTTTCTTGATTTCTTCCATTAATCATGCGTTTTAAAAAAGAATAAAGTGTTATGGCCCCTCTTCTTTTTTTTTTTTTTTACTTGGCATCATGAAAATTAGCAGTGCATAACGGTGGAATGGCAGTTATAAAACTTCATTTCTAATGACTACATTAAAGCTTAGACTCTATATAGAATAAAATTGAGATTGAACCATACACTTGTCAAAGGAAACTTTTAAGCATAAAAAAACTGCACCTGAAATGCCTTGGGTCATTAAACTGATATCTCTAAGAACCAAAATGTGAATTTTGTCAAGATTATAATTATGTTTCTTCATTTTAAAATATCCAATTCATAATCATTCATAGACTCTTATAGTAAATGCTTTTATTTTTAGCAGTAATATTATAGCATCTCTATTGCTCTACATTTTTAAATGTTGATTTTATAAAACGACTATGTTTTTCATGCATGTTTTAATATAAAACAAATCAAAGGGACACTTGAAAGGACTAGCTAATATTGTGTCCAGAAAATGGCTGGCCTTCTAGTTAGATTAAACTCATGCAGTGCAGAATTAAAGACCTTGTTACACATTCCTTTAGGCAGATCAGTGAGCTCTTAACCCCTGGATTGCCACATCAAGAGGTACAAACTAGTATTAAGCACCCTTTAGGCATCTTAAATTAAGCCACTTCAGGTCAGGTTTATTTTTGATCTGTATTACCCAGCTTGTGTTCCATTAATGTGTGGCCACTCTCCACAGATGAGGCACCAGGATCCCAGGTTGTAGTGTCCACTTCCTGACCCTCCTGCTCTGTGTGGACAAACTTTCTGTCCCACAAACTCAAGTGCCCAGCAGGTGGTATTGTCACTAAACCAACTCTCTTTCCTGCTCCTGGGGATGTGACATGGCCAGGCAGCAAACAGGGGCACAGACGAGTCCACAAGAGACGACTGGGGCTGCGGGTGAAGGGAGAAAGGTAGGGGGTCAGATTGGGGCCCCAGTGACCTGGGACTTCCCTACCTGTGATCTGAGGCTACCTAATCACAATCACAAATTATTAAAACACGAGACTTCAATTAACTTCCTCTTTACTTCTTTTTAATTTTTTTCTCACTTATTTTTCTTTTATCCTTTAGTGACTGACTTCCTTCATTTCACCACCCAGCCCCTAACTGCCATTCCCACCCACTGCCTCTCTACCTCCTATTTTTACTAGCCAGTCCCCATCATTAAACTTTTCCCTCCTCCAGTCTTATGCTCCTGCCCCTACCAGCCCATCTCTCCAACCCACTGTGATGCGAAGGAGGGAAAGAAGGCTGTCCTGGCTCACCAGCACTCTAAGTTAGTTACAGACAGTCAAAAAGCCCGAGGCTGAATCAATTCAGTCTTTGCAGGTTAGTTTAAACTGCACAGATTAAATTCAAACACAAATGAATAGACATTTACCTTTGATTCAGGTCATGCAGCCATATGCCTGAAGTGGCTCAGGACAGAAGCCAGGGTGGGTGGGGATGCCTCTGGGATTTGTAGTCCATAGTCACAGCCAGCAGTAAGTTTGAGTAGGGGAAAGGGTGTTTAACTTCCCTTCATGGCCCCCGACCTAGTCAGGGTTTGCCTGGGAGGCATGAATGAGTGGTACCTCCTGAAACTGAGCAGGGCACCATTTATAGGTGGCAGCCTTGGCGGCGAGCAGCAACCACCTGCAGATAGTGGTAGCGGCAGCAGCCAATCTCAGGGGGGGCATGTGTCCTCCATACTCCCATATGAGTTGTCTATGCTGGGGGAGGCAGTCCCCCATCCCTCCCTCCCCTGTAGCCAGGGCTGCACCCCCAGCTGGGCTTGCCCTGCCTCCCCCCACACTTGTCAGCCAGCCAGCCCTCACTGCTCCAGCTAGGGGTCAGAGAGGTGGAGCCAGCCCTGCTCTGGAGCAGACAGCACAGCACAGCCCAGGCCAGGGCTGGAAAGCATGCTGGGGAACTCTGATTTAACTTGAACCAGGAAGGGGTCTGGGACAGAAGTTTCATAAGCTGGTTTGATCCAAATCAGTTAACTCTGATACTACATTCAACCAGGTTTATCTTAAACCAGTTTCAGCCATTTTGGAGCTGGTTTATGTGCACTGAGCTTCTGATTTATTACAGGTTTAAACCAGTTTCTGATCACTTAAACGGATTAATGTGTAACTTCTGTCCCTAGCCCTACTGGCAACTCACAGCTGTAGCTCCCAGTCCTGCCCCTGCTCACCAGCCCTCTAGTGGCAAGTCACAGCTGTGCAGGTCAGAGAAGGTTTTTAGCTTGAGCGTGTGACTGCTCCAAACCGAGCTAACACTAACATGGATCCCGAGAAGCTTAAAGTGTAATGCGTAACTAAACCCTAAGATGCAGTTTTGTTTGCTACTGCAGTAGCTTAGCAGTCAGGCATGGATTCCATGATGAGAGGTGCTGCACACATAAGCTGAAAACATTTTTACTACTTTTAATTTTCAATTGCATACAACCTCAGATCTTTGAAATGAGCAAGGAACATGTGCTTACACACATGTTTGTAATGTGAACACTTATTTAAAGAGCTGGTCAGTTTAATCCTGTTTTTCTGTCTTATCCAAAACAGTAATTTTCAAGTCACATTTTTAATTCAAAGATATCATTTATTTGTTTCACACTCAATTCCAAGCAGACTGTTTTGCAACATCTAGGTTCTTACCATTTATGTGCATGAGAGATTGCTTTTCTTTGCTTATTGGAAAGCCCATGCTTTCTTAAATAAATGCATGAATGAATAAATATTAGAATGCTTCACATTGCACAGGATTTTTTTTTTTTGCAACTATCTAGGTTGGGGGTTTTTGGCGGGGGGAGGGAAGGGTTTGTGACTATCTAGTTGGTTTGATAAAAGATATCACCTCTTCCTCAACTGTTGTGGATGCCTTTGCCTCTAGACTAATATGTCTACAAACTATATCCGTAAAATATTTTAACTTCTGTGGATCATGCAGATGTACAACGAGGCAGTTGTATAAGAGTACTATTTCTTAATACAATTTATCTTTGTTTAAGCAGCCCCCAGATGCCTGCTTACTATCACACAGTGCTTTGTTACTGCATCCAGACAACTGTGAGGTGAATAACAAGTACACAGCAAGTGGTATTTGTACAATAATGATGCAGCTGAAGCATTATTGCATCTATCAGCTTTATAAATTTGCAACAGAAGCAAAACTGAAAATCCAGGTTTTGGTAAGAATGTGTATTAGGATTGAGGTATGAAGACTATGACATGCCTGTGAAATGTCATTAATGCTGTCAATAAAGATACACTCTGCTTGTATAAATGCTTGTACATTTTCATTTGCTTTTATTATGAAATTACATCTACAGTTGTAGGAAAATCATATCTGTCTTCAATAGCATATATTCATAATTTATAGGTGGTATCCTCAGTTCATATGCCTCAAGAAGAGTAATTTATCATAGTGTGATCTTAACATATGAGGGCTTAACTAGGCAACCTTAAGCTTTCACTGAGTCTTTATAAAAAGGGGTGGGAGACAAAATTCTGGGTTTCAGGTTTGTAGTGATTTAGGGCTTAGTCAGTATTCCCTGAGCCATCCTGAATCCTTTAGTCACGCAGCAGGATTTCAAAGGCAGACCAAAGCTGGACTACTTACTGCATTTATTTAAATGCAGCTGGTCACACGTAGGTTGAAAAATGAGTTTCCTATAAAATAATTCAGGAAATAATAAGGAATAGAAGCAATGAGACTGATAACTCAGGGGTGTAACTAGGGCAGGGCACCTGAGGCAGCTACCCCAAGCTCCAATTTGCTGGAGGGGTGGGGTGGGCCGGGAAGAAAAAGCAGCACAATTATGCCAGCAGCAACAACCAAAAATCGCTGCTGCCCCTGCATGTGGCAGCTGTCCTGGGTGCCAGGTCGTGTCATCATTACACCTCTGATAAACTGAGGGGCATACATAGAGGAAGAATGAAAGTATTAATATCGACTAAACAGGTTTCTCTCCTTAGCCTTTCTCTGATTTTGTGTTCAAGTCTTATGCTTGGCAAGGTGACTTTTGTGCTTGTAGGACTGAGAAATAGAATTCCATATGTCCTCACAAGACCCTGAGTTTCATATCCCCAAGTAACCTGTCAAGCTGTGCAGAGATCCAGCATCCCTGGTTTTCACTTGATTTTGCCCTGTTGGTTGAAACTCCAGCAGGACTGCATCCTGTTGGTCTACCTTGACAACCCCATTGTGTCATCTCTAGGCCTGCATCAGCTTTGCAGATCTTCATTTCATCATAACTATGTTAACTGTCAATGTTTCAGTTTAGCCTGATCCTAACAGCAATGCTGCTGCTGTTAAAACACTTGCACAAATATATTGCACTATGTCAAGCTAGAGAAATTCAAACATTTTCTTCTGGGCTGCATTTAGGCTGCATCTAGGCTAACACTGGCCCCAGATGGTTAGACGGGAAAGCTTTTCAATGTCAGCTCCCCACAGTTCTTGAAAATGAACAAAGGCTTTCAAGCACCTGAGCAAAGTCATGTGGAAACTATATGTAGTGTAACACTGAGCAATGTGCTCAGCCCCAAAGACATGGGGGTCATTCCATATACAAAGGGTGCTTCCCCCCCAACACGTGTGCAGGCGTGCATACACCAACACACAAATCATTTGCATTGCCATTACGTATTGTCTAACAATGCATTCTGAAGGATTCATTCCCAGGGAAGGCTAGAGATAAAGAACACAACGTACCAAGGACATATTTTTTCTGAAGTCAGTGCTAAACAAGAATTCTCAGAACTTGAGCTCTTACATATGCATCAACTGAGCAGTACAAAAGAAACAACTAAATCATGTGAGCTCTGCTATGGAGACTTCACACAAATCTGCACTGTTCCCAGAGTTCACGGCCAATTCTATTTCTTTTTCTGTTAGCTTGACTAACACTAGATAATTTGACTTCTGTAAATACATCTAAGCTGCTAGGAAAACAATGAACAACATAAAGTTTAAAAGATGGTTTTGATGCCTATGTAAAGACACACTATCAAGGAAAGTGTGAGATTAGGTAATAGGTAAACTGTAATCAAGAAAAGAACTCTCATAAGGGAAATACTACTTTTGTGTTCAATAGAAGAATATATAGCTATAGCCCTGAGGGTGAGTAGAGTCATGAGTAGATCAGAACAGTTCATGAGATTTTTAAAAGTGCCTAAGTAACTCAGGCATGGGAAGTCCACTGAAATTCACTTGAGTTTTTACTGCAAAATAGCATAGTGACCTTTGACAAACGTGTCCATTATTAACCCCAGAATTGTCATGGTGTCTTCTTGTGGCCAGAACTCCTGGGCTATCCTTGTAGTTCTGCCCTCTGCTTGGCTGTGATTTATTTATATTTATAATATTTTTAACACAGTGTGCTTTCTGGTATGAACACAGTGGGCACATCCAGACAAGTGCAAATGTGCCTGCTGCGATGTCTCAAAGCAGTCTGAGACACTGCAAGAAGCACTCTGGGAATGGAAATATGTTCCCCGTGCTGCATATTTGCAGTGCGTGCTTTAAATTTGATACCCGGATTTCCAAAAAAACCCAAACAAACCTCCCTGTGAAAAAAATGGCGCAGACACATTGTTCCCTGTCAGCTCCATGTTCTTGGGGAACCCTGACACAGGACACAGACTGTGTGACTCACAAAGCATCGCCCCCCCCTTCCCCACCTAAACAGAAACTGATTAAGATGCAGTGAGGGACACACCTAAAACCCGCCAGATGAGGGTGACAAAAGTGAAACAACTGCCCTAGGTCTCATTTGCATCAGAGATGGGAACAGATGACCATTCATTTACATGAGAGATGGAAAACAGAAAGCCTGAAGCAGAGATTGCAGTGAATTCTGGGATCAATGAAGCAGGGGAGCACTGCATGATGGGAAATCTGTGTTCCAAATGCTAATGAACCCACACACCTAGCTCAGCATTTATCAGACAAGTTCTAAGCTGGATTTACAAAGGACTTTTCCTCCCCCCCCCA
>NW_017729032.1:231597877-231603946 GCF_001723915.1 Gavialis gangeticus
AATGTCAAGCTGGCTCCCAAGTAGGTGTTTCCTGAGTATCAATCAAGTTCCTGAGATGTTCCAATCAGATAACCCCTTGTCAATAGAAAAGACAATTTGATTTACACTATTGAGAATACTTGAAAGAAGCTGAAGTGGGGGTATAAAAATCTGTAAAAGAAGCAGCAGTGTGTGTTGACGCCACCCGCTTTCTCCTGGAGAGGCTGCAGGAGGAAGATTATCTCCCTTCATGGGTTGTGCTGAGAACTTTGACCTGTCAGCTTTGCAACCTGAGTGCCTTGGACTGGTGAGATCCCAGCTCTCTCTCTCTTTTCTCTTCTCTCTCTAAGCATAGATTTCTGAACTTGAACTGTATTAGTTAAGCTTGAGCTAAGTTTCCCCAAATACTTAGTGAAACCAGGGTATACTGTGATTGTTTGTGTTTGCTTTGCATGTCTATTACTACTAGTGTCAATATATATTTCATCTACTTAGCAATAAATAACTTTTATAGTCAAACTGGTGGTAATTGGGTATATTTTGCCTTCTTTACTTCTCTTTCCCCACTTGCTCTGCAGCAACGCCCCTTTTACCTATGCTAAAGATCCCTGTGAAGCCCAGAAATACTGTGGGGTCTGCTCATCAAGAGGCTAAAAGATTGGGACGTGCTGAGTTTGAACCACATAAGGGGATCAGCTTGTACAGGATGATTGACCCAGTTTGGCTCAGACATGCCCTAATGAACTGAATGCTGGCCCATGAGGGTGTCATCTGGACACCCAGCTGGATTCAGAGGTATTCTGTTTAACTGTGTGCTTGTGTCTGACTGTGGTTATTGTTGCTCTGATGAACTGATTCTTGGCATATGAGGGTGTCAGCCTGTCCATGCTGATCAACCCGGCCAGGTCAGGTGTGTCACGTTAATCTGTGTGTGTTTGTGTGTATGACTGATTTGGGGACTGGAGGAACCCAGCCCCACTGAATTGAGTCCTGCAAGATAGCTCCATTGGGGGTGAGGGCTTGCAGAAGGGAGAGATACAGCTCCATATAGAAACACAAGTAACACAAGCAGCACATTGATAGAATTACCAAGACCCTAGCCCTAATAAATGAACACACCCCTAAGTAGTGGGCAAATCTGGTAACAAAATTCCTGCAGCATGCCCTGAGGCAACTGGAGGCTGATTCCTCCAAAGAGATGCTCTGGCATCTGGCCAGATCATCTCTATGTTTCTCCTGCTTCCCCAGCACATTCCCTCAATGTGTTGGGGCAAACAGGAATGGGGCAAGGTTGCACAGTGACCTGGACCCAGGCACTATCCCTGGTAAGTAGGGACATGGCGGGGGCGGGACTGTGTGGTTTGCGGGGAGGTGTAGTATGGGTGTGGGGGGTTGTGGTGTTTGTTGGGGGGGCTTGTGGGTGTGGGGTTTCTGGCAGGGACTTGAGAGGGACCACCACATGCTTGTCCTCCCACCCCCTGTGGTGTACAGCCCATGGCTCTGGCAGCAGCAGCCAGCCAGGCCATCCTTGGCTGTAGGCACAGCCCCGTGTGGTGCAGCACCATCTGACCTGGGGTCTGTACATGGAGAACAAGCCCAGCCTGACTTGGCCCGGCCTGACCTGCTAGCACACGGCTCAGGGCAGGCCAGGTTGGCCCAGACCCATTCACAATGTACAGACCTGGGTCAGGCAGTGCTGTGCCTCATGGGGCTACCCCTACAACTAGGTATGGCCTGCCTGAATGCTGCTGCTGCCAGCTCCAGGGGCTGTACGCTGCAGGGATGGGGGGGGGGGGGGGGGAGGCATCTGGCAGCTGCGCATCAAACCTTCACAAGAAATACCACACCCATAAACCCCATCACAAACCCCATACAACCACCTACAAACCCCACACCCAGACACACACCCCACATCCCCCTATACCCACACCCACACACACAAACCCACCCAAGAACCCCACATCCAACCCCCGCAACCCTTCCTACCCTCATCCTACAAACCCCCCATTCTCCCTATCTCACATCTTGCATGCCCAGCTGCCAGACAGGATGGGACCTGCTGGCAGGAGCTGTAGCTGCAGGGACAGCTGTTCCCACATCCTGATCAGGGGGACCTCTGATTTTTCTATGATGAAAAAAATCAAACACCAAAGTATATAGATATTTAGAATTTTTATTATGAAGATGATAGAGGCACTGGTAGTCTTCCAAATTGTTTTAAAATAGTAAATATGTCAATAAATCATTGCCCAACTGGTCTTTTAAATAGGGAACACCAGGATCCCTGCTGGCGGGATCCAGGTAGAGAAGTCTGCCCAGGGCTGGCACCAGGAATCCAGCTGGAGAGAAAATGAGGTGGCTGACCTCTTGGCCATTTCATAGATTCATAGGTGCTAGGGCTGGAAGGGATCTCAATGGATCATCAAGTCTGACCCCCTGCCAGTGGCAGTAAAAAGTGCTGGGGTCATGTGACCCCAGCCAGGTGCTTGTCCAGTCTCTTCTTGAAGACTCCCAAGGTAGGAGAGAGCACCACCTTCCTTGGAAGCCCATTCCAGATTCTGGCAACCCTAACCATGAAGAAGTTATTTCTGATGTCCAGCTTAAATCTACTTTCTATCAGCTTGTGGCTGTTGTTTCTGATTATTCCAAGGGGGCTCTGATAAACAGAGCATCTCTTATTCCCTGCTGCCCCTCACCGCCCCCACCCCCCCGGTGAATTTCTATACTGCCACAACATCCCCCCTCAGCCTTCTCTTGCAGAGGCTGAAAGGGTCCAGGTCTCTAAGCTTTTCCTTATAAAGCCTTCACTGCAGGCCTCTAACCATATAAGCGGCCCTCCTCTGGACTTTCTCAAGGTTGTCCACAGCTTTCTTGAATTGTGGCACCCAGAATTGGATGCAAAGGGAGCATAACCTCACTAGAGAGGGAACATAACCTCACTGGACCTATCTGTGATGCACCTACTAATGCATGTCAAAGTGCAGTTAACTCTGCTAATTACTTCATCACATTGACAACTCATATTCATCTTGGAGTCGACAACGACTCCGACATCTCTTTCTGCTGCTGTGCTGCTGAGGAGATCATCCCCCAGCCTACAGGTGTGCTGTTGATTCCCAAGATGCAGCACCTTGCACTTGTCCTTGTTGAAATGCATCCTGTTGTTCTCTGCCAACCTCTCTAACCTGTCCAGGTCTGCCTGGATTTGGTTTCTTCCCATCAGTGTGTTTCCTTCTCCCCATAGTTTGGTGGCATCTGCTTATTTGGACAGAGTGCTCTCCACGCCCTCATCCAAGTCGCTGATGAAGATATTGAACAACACCTGCCCAAGGACTGAGCCTTGGGGGACCCCACTGCCCACATCTTTTGAGGTCTATACTGACCCATCCACCACCACTCTCTGGGTACGACTCTTAAACCAATTTACCACCCACATGACTGTGTAATCATCTATGGCACAGCCGTTCATTTGTTTATAAGAATAGAATGGGATACTGTGTCAAAGGCCTTCTTAAAGTCCAAGTAGATGACCTCTACCTCGACTCCTGCATCTAAATATTTAGTGACCTGGTCATACAAAGAAACAAAGTCAGGCAGGCAGGATCTACCTGCTATGAACCCATGCTGGTTGGTCTTCAGCATATTACCCACTGGACTCCTACAAATGTGATCCTTGATAATTTTTTCAAGGGTTTTCCCAAGTATAGAGGTGGGACTAACTGGTCTGGATCCTCCTTCCTCCCCTTCTTGAAAATAGGGACCACATTGGCCCTTTTCCAGTCCTCAGGGACCTCACCTGAGCACCACAAGTGCTCAAACAGCCATGCCAGTGGCTCTGCTATGACTCTGGCTAATTATCTCGGCACCCTTGGATGGAGCTTATCCAGTCTTGCTAATTTAAACACATCCAGCCCCTCCAAGTGTCTCTTTATTAGGTCAGTGCTGACAGTTGCTGGGCTGATGTTTCCCTTGCTTCTGTCAGTAATGCATTTGGCAGATTTGTCTAGATCTGAGTTCAAGAATACAGAAGCAAAAAACTCATTGAAGAGCTCTGCTTTGTCCCTCCTATCTGACACCAACTGCCCTTGTCTATCCTGTAGGGGTCTTATGCTGCCCTGTGCCTTCTTTTTGCTTCTTATATACCTAAAGAAGGACTTTTTGTTGTCCTTAATTTTTGTTGCCAGCCTAAGTTCTAATGCTGCTTTGGCCTTCCTGATTGCCTGCAAGAACAAGTATACTCCTCCTTGGTAGCTACCCCCTGCCTCCACAGCCTGTATGCCTCTTTTTTGCCCTTAGGCTTTTCTGGATTTCCCTGTTTAGCCAGGAGTGTTTCTTAGCCCTTTTGTCCCCTTTTCTATGCAGTGAGATTGCCTCTTTCGATCGCTTCCTTGAGGAAGAACCACCCCTCCTCCTACGCCATTTTGTCAATGCTCTTGAGCTTTAATGCTCCACTAACTAATCTTCTAAGCGTGTTGAAGTCAGCATCTATGAAGTCTAGCACTTCTGTCCTGCTGGTTACTTTTCCCACCCTTCACCAGAAGTGAATTCAATCAATTGATGGTCACTATCCCCTAGGTTGCTATGTTGGTCTGTGTCCTTCTTTCTGCAGCAAGAAAGAAAAGGTGTTTTTCCTCTTCTTTATGGCAGCCCTTCAAATATTTGAAGACTGCTATCATATGCCTTCTTAAACACCTTTTCCACAAGCTCCTTCAGACTCTCTTAATATGAATTGCTTTCCAAGCCCTTTATCATCTTTGTTGCCTGCCTCCAGACCCTCTCTAACTTCTCCATGTCCTTTTTACAGTGTGGAGCCCAGAACTGCACACAGTACTCCCGATGAGGCCTCACCTGTGCCAAGTAGAATGGCACTATCATCTTCCATGTTTTCCACCTAATGCTTTTATTAATGCATCCCAAAACCACATTCCCCTTTTGTGTGGCTACATCACGCTGAGGCTGTGATCTACCAAAACTCCCAAGTCCTTTTCCATAGTGCTGCTATCCAGCCAGGTGTCCCCCATTTTATATTTGTGCTGTTGATTATACTTCCTGAGCACCTTGCATTTGTCTGCATTGAACTTCATCCTATTAGCTCTAGCCCAACCTTCCAATTTGTCAAGATCCTTTTGATTTGCTATTGCATCCTCCAAAGTATTTACAATCCTTCTCAGTTTTCTGGCATCTGCAAACTTGCTGAAAAAGCTTTCTATGCCAGCATCCAAACTGTTAATAAACCCATTGAACAGCACCCCACCCAGAACAGACCCCTGTGGGCCTCCACTAAAAACTGCCTGTCATCCTGACACAGACCCATTTATAACTACCATTTTCTTGGTGATATTAAACCACTTATCTGTCTGCCTGATAGGACAGATAACAGACAGCCCTCATTTCTCCAATTTGTTTATGAGAAGTTTGTGTGGGACCCTGTCAAAAGCCTTGCTGAAGCCCAGATATGCTATATCCACAGCATTCCTTTCATCCACCCAAGTAGTTACTTTGTCAAAGAAGGCGTTCAAGTTTGTTTGACATGATGTCTTCTTCATAAATCTAATTTGACTTGTGATCATCATCCTTTCCTCCTCCAGATGCTTACAAATGGCCTTCCTTAGGATATGCTCCAGAAACTTCCTAGTTAAGGTTAACCAGTCTGTAGTTCCCTGGGTCCTCTCTTTTCCTTTTGTTGACTTGACACATGCCAGATCAACACTCAGGATCCCAATATTGTGCTGTTAGACAGGAGGGCATGATACACAATTATATATATACACAGAAACTACACAAACACCACTAAGTTCACACACACGTACACATACACAAATATGCACTTTCATGGCTGTGTGTTAACACTAGGGGGCATTGGGGTAACTTGGTGCTTGTGGTTATTTAAAGCCAAGTAGCCTCTGGGGTTACTCAGGGTCACTTGAGGGGTACTTGGGGTTGGGGTTACTTAAGGTCACTGTGGCCCCTGGGGTTACCTGAGGTCACTGGGGCTTGGGGTTACTTAAGGTTAATTGGTATTAATTGATCAAAGGATAAAGCTGAAAGCCAGCAGAGCGGAGGAGTGATGCCAGGGAGAAGTAGGCACAG
>NW_017729032.1:231608946-231619966 GCF_001723915.1 Gavialis gangeticus
TCTTGGGGTCTCAAGTCTTGATCCCTGGCAGGAAGAGGACAGGTGTCAGCCACGGGGCTGGGGCTGGGGCTGGGGCTAGAGCTGCGGGGGAGCCAAAAGGTACTCAGAGAGGGAAACTGGGACTGGGGGAGCCAGGAGTCGGGTTGGGGGAACCGGGGAAGCTGTGGGTGCCAGAGAGGGGCTGCGGGGAAAGCTGGGAACAGGCTCTGGGTGCTGGGACTTGGAAAGGGGCCACCGGGGAAAGGCTGTGGGAATGCTGGGAGAGGCTGTGGGTGCCGAAAGAAGCCGTGGGTGTGGGGGAAGCTGTGGTGGTGCTGGGAGCAGCAATGTGTTAGGTGCCTACAATGGAAGATGCTCCATAAGGACTGGCCTGTTCATGGTTGCCAACAGGCAATGTGAATGTCTTTAGTGAATACTTCAGTGCTGACTCTCCCATGGGGCAGGACCCATTGTATAGCACTTCCATCTCCAGAAAAGAGGCAGCCCACAGGTTGGGTTTCCTCCAATAGTTGACACCCAGGAGTTCAAGTTCACCACCTTCCTCATTCTAAAGGAAAATACAAACTGATACCGTTCCCTGATATGAGGATGAATAGCTTTTTCATCTCTAGAGTAGTACATTTCTTCTTTTGCTTTTTAGAAGATCTCATAGTTTCATAGTTTCTAGGGTCGGAAGGGACCTGAGTAGATCATCTGGTCCGACCCATTGCCATGGCAGGAAAGAGTACTGGGGTCAAACAACCCCAGCAAGGTGTTCATCTAACCTCCTCTTAAAGACTCGCAGGGTAGGGGCCAGCACCACTTCTCTTGGAAGTTGGTTCCAGACCCTAGCCACCCTGATAGTGAAGTAGTGCCTCCTGATATCTAGCCGAAATCTACCCTCTGCCAGCTTGTGACCATTATTCCTGGTCACTCCTGGCAGTGCTCGGGGGAACAGGGACTTCCCCAGTGCCTGCTGATCCCCCCTGGCTAGTTTGTAGCAGGCCACTAGATTCCTCCTCAGCCATCTCTTCTGGAGGCTGAACAGGTTCGGGTCCCATAGCCTCTCCTCATAAGGCCTGCCCTGCCGCCCCCTGATCATACGAGTGGCCCTCCTCTGGACCCTCTCCATGTTGTCCACATCCCTCTTGAAGTGCGGCGCCCAGAACTGGATGCAGTACTCCAGCTGTGGCCTGACCAGTGCCGCATAGAGGGGGAGGATCACCTCCTTGGACCTGCTCAAGATGCATCTGTGGATGCATGACAAGGTACGGTTGGCCTTCCTGACAGCTTCCCCACACTGCTGACCCATGTTCATCTTGGAGTCAATGATGACTCCCAGATCCTTTTCTGCCTCTGTGCTGACAAGAAGGGAGTTCCCCAACCTGTAGGTATGGTGCCGGTTGTTCCTCCCCAGGTGCATCACTTTGCAGTTGTCAGTGTTGAATCCCATCCTGTTCTCATCCGCCCACCCTTGTAACCTGTCTAGGTCTGACTGTAGCCTATTGCTCCCTTCTAGAGTGCCCACATCCCCCCACATCTTAGTGTCATCAGCAAATTTGAACAGGGTGCTTTTTACCCCCTCGTCCAAGTCACTGATGAAGATGTTGAACAGTGCGGGCCCGAGGACGGAGCCCTGTGGAACCCCACTGCCCACATCCCTCCAGACTGAAAATGACCCATCCACCACCACTCTCTGGGTGCGGCCTTCCAGCAAGTTGGCAACCCAATTGACTGTGTGGGTGTCGACACCACAGTCCCCCAGTTTCGTAATGAGAACAGGGTGAGAGACAGTGTCGAAGGCCTTCCGAAAGTCCAGGAAAACTATGTCCACTGCTACACCTGCATCTAATGATTTGGTTATCTGATCATAGAAGGCTACCAGGTTGGTCTGACAGGACCTGCCACTGATGAACCCGTGTTGGTTGCCCCTAAGCATGAAATCCCCTGCTTGCCCCTCATGGATGTGTGCCAGCATAATTTTCTTGAACAGCTTGCCTAGGATCGAAGTAAAACTAACTGGTCTATAGTTTCCTGGGTCCTCCTTCTTCCCCTTTTTGAAGATGGGAACCACGCTGGCCCTGTTCCAGTCCTCTGGCACCACACCAGAGGACCACGAGTGCTCGTAAAGCCACGCCATGGGTCCTGCAATGGCCTCCGCCAATTCCTTTAGTACTCTGGGTGGAGATCATCCGGACCAGCTGACTTGAATACTTCCAGTCCCTCCAGAAGCTCCCTAACTAGTTCCTCACTAACCCTTGGCCCAGGTATGCCTCCCCTGGGACCTGAGGGCCTGGGGCCCTGCGGCTGTTCCGGTCCCTGCTTAGGAAGATGGAGGCAAAGAAATCGCTAAATATGTTAGCTTTATCTCAAACTACTGGTGTTCTGGAAGAAACTCTTCTTCCTTCCAGGAGGGATTTAAGCTCATAGGTTTTGCATCACAGGAGCACACCCAAACCACCACACCACAAGGAGTCTTAGGCAAAGCTTCTTCTTCATTAATCCCTCTGAGGCCCTTGTACTTTGTACCAGCCCATTCAAGCAGCATCTCATCTTTACTCAAGCCTACAGTCAATGTCATTCCAGGGTTTGAGAAGGAGATTTGAGCTCAGAGTCCACATTCCCAAGACATGAGTGCAAATCATGATGCCACAGGGTATCCTTGGAGAGCTATTTCTCCAGTCCTCCCCTTGATGCACTTTCACTCTGAATGGAAAGGACAAGAATTCCCTTTCTTGCTAGCCCAAGATATTTTAATCCAAAGCCCCCAACCTTCAAGGGCTTAGCCCAATCACTACACTACATGAGGCCCTAGGAGACACTAATCTCCATTCCACTCCTTTAGTGTCTTGCACTTTGCCTAGCCCAATTTAAAATCACCTCCACCTTTTCTCAAAGGAAGGCAGGCAATAGAATTCACTTTTTTCTTCTAGGAAGTCATGTAAATCCACAATATCTACTGTCAGTGCATAGCCAGAGCAGTAGAGCACAGGAAGAGTGAGGAGAAATTCCTCTCCATTCTTATCCTGGAAGCTTTTGCAGTGAGTCATCCTTTATGGAGGAGGTACATACTGAGAGAACATCCTTTCTTGTTGACCCTGGCATTTTGAATTAGTTGTAGGAATATGACTTAAGCACAAGGTCACAGGCAGTCTTAGGCTAAGCACTTCTCATTCCTTCCTTAGGCTGCCACACTTTGTATTGCCTAACTAAAGAGTCAGTCTGTACACAAAGTGCACATGTTGCTAAAATGCCAGGGGATTTGAACCCATAAGCTCCTGATTATAAAAGCATAGCCTAATCACCAGGCTGCATAAAATGCCATAATAAGGGCACCTTGATTTCTCTCTTTGAGGCAGCTGTTCTTTACATGGATGAATTAAAGACTTATTCTGCCTGATGCTTAGAGCACTACTGCTTGTAGACATCTCTTTTGCCTTCTGGAAAGGATTTGAACTTACAGACCCCCCCCCCCTCAAAGTACCGAGCCTGGAGGAAACGGGGAGATGGCAAAATCACTTTTCCCCTTGAGGCTGTTACACCTTTTATGGACCACTTAAACATCATTCCACCTCTGGTGAGAAAAATGTATTCTTCCAGGAGAGTTTTCAAACCACAGCACCAATAAGCCAGAGGGAATTTCAGGAAGTGATTCTCTTCCCCTCCTGGCTATCCTATTTTGCATGGGCCAGTGAAAGCATCATAGACATTGCACCTACTCCACCCATGAGTTTCTGAAGCCATTTGCTGTGGCCCTATAGTATAGCAGTTGGGAAGTGGTGGTCAGAAAAAAAGGGAGCTTCTGTCACCTGTTTCAATATTGTCCCAGGCACACCCCCTATGGATGCTGGCATACTTTGTGGGCCTCTCTAGAAGGACCAGAGAGGAATCTCTTACACAGGAGAGGAACATGAATTCTTTGCTCCCTTATCTGCCTATGAAGAGCTGTAAGAATTACCTTCTCTCTTTCCCTACCAAGAAGAGGTGTGGCGGGCCAGTAGGGGGTGCTCCTGCGTTGAGCCACCCACCTCACCGCACCCAACCACCTTCCAGGCTCTGAGTGCCTCCCTGGGGGCACCTCACATCTGGCTGGCCCCCTTTCTGGAGCACACCTACTGGCCTGGGGGTTCCACTACCACCACCCAGGGCTGGACTTGATTCTGGCTCTGTGCACCCTGGGAAACACAGGCCTAGTAGTCCTTGAGGGTACTTGATTTATTTCAAGAACTTGGGATGCTTCCCTCAGTCAGAAGCACAAGTAGTGGTCTCCCTTAGTCAGCCGAACCAAGGGGACCCCAAGGCATAATCTAGACCCACACCCAATAAGTCTCCCATGCTAGGTACAAAGGAGAACTTTATTGGTTACAAGGGGTAGGGTTGCAATAGGGTACAGGGTAGAGCAATATCAGAGAAACCCCATAGAGCAAACTCCCATGGCTGGGTAGCTTTTGATCATGAGTTACTGCAAGCTATATATCTAGTTAGATCTCAGGTAGCTTACTCACAAGTATCATCCAGAGGCAGCTGGAGATTCCCTCTGGAGGCAGGCAGTTCCTTGACCATGAGTTTCGAGAGCAAGTTTCAAATTGTTCAGCTCTTCTCTCTCTCTGAGTCTCCCTCATGGCTGCTGCCCCCTCCTCCTGGGCAGTCCTTGATTTATATAGCCCTTGTGACCTCAGTTATCTGGTCCAATGCAGGCCAGCACCTGTTGGCTGTCAGCCAACCAATTTGAAATTCATCACTAGTTGCTGGGCAGACTAGCAGTTCCTAGCTCCCCAGAGAGCAAGCCCCTCACCCAAGTATGTGACACCAGTCACGTAGGCAGAGGGAGCAGGTTTCCCCCCTCCCTCAGGAATGTATCCAGCTAGGTTACCTAAAGAGACAGGGTAAGGTGTGTCTCCTCTGCTGGGCCCATCCTAATCACATTGTCACAGAGCAGAGTTTTTGGGGAGAAACAGAGGTGGCCTTCTGCCACAAGATGGACCTCCAGAGACCAGCTGGACTGGGGATCTCTCCTCCCACAAACTTTGTCCCAATTCCTACCAGTGGAGGAGAAGACTTATTTTAGTTAAGGGGCACTTTCCCTAGCCTTTTTTCTCTCTCTCTCTCTCTCTCTCTCTCTCTCTCTCTTTCTCTCTGTCTCTGTGAGCCCCAGACCCAGTCTGTGTTGGCCAGGGAGGTCCATGGCTGTTTGACTCTGTATGGAACAGTCTTTCTTTGTGCCATACCCACACTTTGATTGCCATTCCCACTGTGTAGAAAGAACCACACTGCTACAAAGCAGCTCTGGTGGAGAGGGACCATGGTAAGTGATCAAATACCTCCAAAAAATCTTGAGCCAAAGATAATGTCTGAGGACACGACAACACTGGAGGATGGTGTCCTCTCATACACCACAGTAAAAACAAAACAAAAAAGATAGTTAAATGTAAGCAAGCAAGAATCAGCACTAAGGGATGAGTCAAGGTCAGGATGCCTTGGATAGGTTGGTTCAGTCTACAAGATGGTGACGAATGACAGAAGATCAATGACCAGACACATGGCATGACACATGGCATTCATCTTAGTTGACTTTTTTCATGAATAATTGGAATGGAATCCCTGTTGCCATGGCTTAATACCAATTCATTCCTTATTCCTTTACTTTATTTGACACTGATTAGACCTCATTTAGATATTATGTATAGTTCTGGGCTCTGCTTTTTAAAAATGCTGTGGACACTGCAGGCAGTGGCACCTCAGGTGACAAAATCCTCAGCTTTGGCTGTGCCCGACATCCAAAGGTTCTGAGGAAGGTAAAACACACACCAAAAACCCACTCCATCACCCACAGTAACAGAACCTCTATTCAGGCAGATATTCCCCACCTTCCCTAGGCCGTCTGTTCCACTGTCGCACTGTTCTAACAATGAATTCTTTTTTGCTGATGTTCAATCTAAAGAGACTTTGTTGCAATTTCAAGCCATTACTACACATCCGGCCCTCTGCAGCGAGACACAAAAGTTGTTCTCCCTCTTCTTTATGGCAGCCCTTCAGACATTTGAAGCCTGCTATCATGCCTTCCCCTTGTTGCCTTTTCTGCAAGCTAAGCAATTATCTCTCTCTCTCCTTTAATGGTTTGCTTTCCACACCCTTTATTATTTTTGTCACCTGTTGTGGGCCTTCTCTAATTTGTCCACAGCATTTTTAAAAAGCAGAGCCCAGAGCTATACACAATATCTAGATAAGGTCTAATTAGTGTCAAGTGACATTATCACCTCTCATGGCCTATGTCTCCTGTATACTGTAACTTATAACATAATGAAAGGAATAAACTGAAAAGAATACAGAAATATAACAAAGCTACATTGTGAGGACATCCTTTTTATTGTTGTCTGCATAGGAAGCTTCAAAGGAATCCCACAGAGGAACATTTTGAAAAACTGAAGATCAGTAAGTATATAATGCTAGCATTTCTAGTACACTAGTAACCAAGATTTCTAGGCAACATGTAGAGGTATTAGAAAAGACTGAGAGTCATCTTTCTCTGCTAACCCTTATAAATGCAGTCATATTTGGATTAAAATTAACCAACTGTGTTTTAGTCAGGCACTTGCAGTGACTGGGGCAACTTAATCTGTCCCATAAGAGAGGAGGACCAATTAACTACATAATATTGACTTTTTATTGACATTTAAATACACTTATTGTTTAAGTCAGCAAGTGAAGAAATGAAGAAAAGAAAAAGGGAAAGCTGGGTTTTTGGGTTAGGGCTCTCAGCAAACAACCAATCCTCCACTATCTATTTGAGAGAAGTAAGGGGGCATATCTCTGAGTAGTAGTGTCTATTTTGGCAGGCCATGTGGTCAACTCAACAGTTTCTCATGGGTCAGATGCAGTTTGTAGATTAGCATAAACATTTTGTCTACACTTGATGGGTTACCTGAACAGTTATCAGCTAGTAGAACTGTACTTTTTCCATGCCATAACCAAATCAGAAGTGTTATGGGGTTGTTCAAAGATATTGGTGAAAATCAACTAGCAGTTCCCATAAGAAGTACCCACTCAAAATTACTAGCAGCAGTCAGAAGCAGTTCAGGGAAAACTGTAACAAGTATCTGTAATGTATGTTCTGTGTGGTACAGTGATAAAAATAATTACTGCACACAAGTGTTTCAGAGAAAAAAAAAAGTTCAGGATTAACAAGCTGCAAGCGAATCATTAAGGAACAAGGAATGAAATGGTATTAAGCCATGGCAACAGAGGAATTCCAAATATTCATGAAAAAGTCAACTGAGATGAATTCCTGAAGCTTTCATTAGACTAATGAGAGAAACTACCTTGAGCTGAAGTTGAGGGTAGCACCTTGAGGTCAGAATACAATTTGATGCAGCTTTGGTTTGATATGTTGTTTTGTAAATGGTGACACGCAGTTTAAAATGCTGTTTTGTGTATTCTGCAATAGAGATGGGTAAGAATGCACAAGCTGAAATATGAATGGGGCAGCAGGCTGGTTTGAACATTGTTCCCGTCTCTAGGCAATGAGTTTAGAGTATAGATATCTTCTGTAATTACAGTGCATCAGAGCATACTCTATTAATCAAATCTGCCAGAGCATGCTAATTAGCATGCTCCAGACAGCCTCTGTGTCTCGTATATCAGTGTCCCCACGCTTCATAGTGGTGGGAGCACTTTAACTTTTAACTTTAAATGGCCCCCACTACATTCTGAAGCATGGGACTCTGATACATGAAACACTGCAAGAACTGTAATTAGAGTCTGGGAGCCACTCTAATGAAAGCGCCCCACCACCTCCCACTGCCAGAGCATGTGTAGAAACATCCTAATATAGTCAAAACACTCTGAATGGAATCAGGCCATATTCAAGATAAGAAAACAACTGGCTTCATCCAAGACCCCAGCAAGGGTAAGTGAGGGAGGGCATGTGTGGCAGGGGGAGCTCTCTTTTGCCCACCCCCCACCTGGTTTCATAGTGAGGAGACAGAAAACCTTTCTGTGACAGCCCTGGGGGTGGGGCTGGGCCAGTTCTTGCCCATGGGAGCACCAGCCCAACCCCACAGAACTGCATGGGATGCAGGTGGAATTACCCAAAATGAAGCCTTGCAAGGGATCGGTACACCTGATCTCTAACGCACTGTACCCTACCACCTCTGTCTGATACTACATCACACGAAGGTTAAATTTTCATGCAATTGACCATTTTAAAAGCACTCTGCAGCTGTGAACATTCGTTATGTTATGGCTATGAGTGCTTTTGGGGGCTCATCACATGTAACTTTGTATGCACCCGTATTGATCCTTGTTCCAGCCTATACTACAGACTTACCATACCAGGCAGCGGTGTGCTGAAACACACACCGCTAATTAGAATTCACTCCTTCCTAAACTAAAAGAAGTGTTGCCACATCTCAGGAATGCTTCAGTCAAGTTAATGAACACTGCCCCTTAGTGCTCAGCCAATTTTACCAACAGAAAAAGTAAGTAAATATAGAAAAAGCAAATACTGCCTTCCTTTACAGCATGAGTATAAAAGCTACTGAGCAAGCTGTTTCCAGTTCTGGGGTTTGTGCTTCAAAAAGGAGGTAAAAATATTGGAGACAAGTTTCAAGAAAAAAACACCATGCACACAAGTGATTCAGGGCCTAGAAAACCTGATTTATGGCATTCAGTTTATTTATTTTATGCAAGAGAAGGGGGAAGATGTGACTTGATCATGGCCTGTCAATACTTATGGGGACAATACTTACTGTTATAAGTAAGTACTTATTCTCATGAGAATATTTCTGATACCAGAGCTATATAATTTAGCACAAAAAGACATAACAATATCCAGTAGCTAGAGTTAGAAATCAAAGCTTGACAAGGTCAGAGTGGAAACCACTGAGAAGGGGGAGGGAAGAATCTATGGAGAAAGTGGTGGATTTGCTATGCATTCAATCTTCAAAAGAAAAACAATTGTGTTCCTGGAAAAGGTGCACTATCTTAATCAGAAGTTATGGGCTTGCTGTTGGAATCATTGGCTGAAATGTATGGCTTGGATTTTGCAGATCAGACTATGAAAATCAAAACGGTTTCTTCTAGACTTAAATGATGGAGAAATGTGTAATATTATACAGCTACAGGGCCAAAATATGCTTACCTATTTTACACTTAACTAGTGGAATCAGTGAGGCTGAAATCCACAGAATCAGCTATTAGGCTAAAATAATATATAGAGTTTGTAAAATTCAGTCCACTGTGAAATTCACTTTTGATTTCATAAGGGGACAAATTTGTTATAAAAGACAGGGACAACTGGGTAAAACCTTGTAATCATTATACAAGCAACACATCTCTCAGATCTGTTTGAACTTTTTCCTGGGAAAGGATTATGTTGTTTGGCTAACAAATTAAAATATGCTTAACTGTGACAATGTTACAAATGGCTTACACAGACCGTAACAACAGAAACTAGATATACTTATATTTTAGGAAAAATGCCAAGAAATCATGATGTTCTGAAAGCATCTCATCTTCCAATTTTGCCCAGCTCCTACACATTGTGAAATACTTCCCTTGGAGAAATGTAGCAAAGCTCATAGTTATAAACAGCCCACTCACAGTTAGTTCTCCTTTGAAGATTAATAATTGCCGAAAGAGTTATGTATTGCCAGAGTTTTCAGGGAGATCAATTTTTTTGTGGTAAATTATTTCATCCACAGTTCCACAATCTTTCCTCATTTCCTATAAGTATTTCTTACGCTGTTCAGACACCTAATAAGAAAAGCTCTGTTTGTTCTCTGTGGGCTCATCTACACATGCACGTTTTCTGTGCAGTAACCAAAATTACTGTGCAGTACAGGCATGCGTCTACACATGCATGCCTGTACTATGCAGTAAATATGGTGACTTACATCAACTTGGGCATAACTTTCATACCTGCATCACGCAGGTAACAAATTTATGCCCAATTAGTTGCTGTGCAGTAACACTGTGTGTGTGAACTGACTTGTGACTAACTTTTGTCCCAAGTCAGTTCTCACACTGCATGAATGTGCTTTAATGCTTGCACATGCAGATGGTGGCCTATTCCTGCTTACTATGCAGTAAATTTAAGCCACTGTAAATGCACGTATAGACACACCCTGTATGTTGGAACATATTAGATTAACCCAACCCTCTCCTATGCACTTTCTCTGACCCATCAATTCGTCCCACTTTCTCATAGGTACACAGAGCAATGTGTATGTACTGAAGAGCAGGTTAACAACGAAGCGCACTGACAGATGTCTTTCAAAGAAAGTGCTATAAATAGAGTGACCCCTGCATCTCCAAACCTAACAGTTACATTCATTGTTGGTTAAGGGGGCTAGAGGATTGAGATCTACTTTGGAGCCAATCCAGGAGGAGCTGCCTGTTTGCAACCCTGGTGCTGTCTGGAGGATGGGAGGAGGGAGGAGGGAAGGGGAGGGAGCTCCGGGCTTGGGTTTGCCCTGCCTGAGCTGGAGGGGCAGGGGTTGCATGGATTGGAGCCCCGCCCCCCCCCCAATCATATACAGGGACAGGCAGAAGTTAATGAACTGCTCTGCTTTGGAGTGCCTTAATTGGAACCTTCATTACATGAGGGTTAATTTGTTGCATGATTGGGCACTTTTAAAGTGCTCTGCAGTCATGCATTTCTGCCAGGGCATGGCTATAGAACACTTTCAAGGGGCTAATCATGCAACGATTGTCACTTCTGGCAGAGCCCAAAATGACCTTCAGTGATCTTTTACATTTCTTTGGGGCAGTGTTTTCTTTATTTGTAAATAGGAATCAAGCAAGTCATTCAGTGTTATTGTCATTTATAGTTAAAGAAACATGACAAAGAACACTAACGTTATCAAATGAAGCCCTGAAAAGTTAGTATATGTCAGAATTAAGGTTGCCAGGACAACTAGTCCTGAATAAACCCAAGAAACTGGCTAAGGTCTTTTAGTTTCCTTTCATAACTGAAGTTCTCTTTTGCTCTGATCATTCAGCTCTGGGGTTGAAACAAGCTGCTGAGATCTTGGGGGCCCTC
>NW_017729032.1:231624966-231630778 GCF_001723915.1 Gavialis gangeticus
AAGGTTGCCAGGACAACTAGTCCTGAATAAACCCAAGAAACTGGCTAAGGTCTTTTAGTTTCCTTTCATAACTGAAGTTCTCTTTTGCTCTGATCATTCAGCTCTGGGGTTGAAACAAGCTGCTGAGATCTTGGGGGCCCTCCCAGAGCACCCCACCCCCTGGAACCACAAACTGGGGGCCACACATCCCCCCAGTACCACTCCCACTCCAGCTCCCCTCCCCCCACACACCGCTATATATCCCCAGCCAGGGTACCATCTCAGGGTTTGTAAACTGTAATTATATTCTTTATTAAAATCAATCAGTCCTTTAAAATTCTTTCTTTCCTTACTTCTTTGTTTCTGTCTTTCTGTATTTAAGAAGGGGCAATAGAAATTCTAATTTTAGCATACATAGAGTCTCTTTTTGTCCTCTTGCATGAGAGAAAGTATTATTATTTGACCCTGCATGTAGATGCCAAGTTTCCAAGCAGCTAGGATAACACACGGGCCTAATGTACTGAACTCCATTTTATTCTATGCAATCATTAACCAGTCACTGATCAGCTATGAATTTTATGGGTTTGGGCAGTGCTTTGTACAGAATGTGTTTGCCTATCTCAGGGGTATAAACTGAATTAGAAAGAGAATCTATTCTCAGGTTTCAAGGCTCACCTATCATGATGGGAGACTTCAATGAGGCATTGAGTGGCAATAAACTGGTAGTAATTAAGTATTAGAAACTAACTGTTTCTAAAGCTATTACAGTCTGCTAGTTCACATTTCAGCGATTAAGGAAGTTCACTACCCCAGACCAAAGGTTGCTGAAGTACAGTATATATTTTCCATAAGTACAGAAATAGATGTCCCAAAAGCTTCACTTTTCTCACAATCTGATCTTCCTATGCAATATAAGCTATCATGCAATATGCTGAAAAGAAAGCAAGTCTTTAGAGATCACAAATATCCCATGTCATAGTATAAGCAGTCGTAAATTGAGCCGAATTCCCTTTAGTAATAAGTTAGTCATCTATTTGCTTCACTGAGTTCATAGAAAAACATTTTTCAGAGTTTAAGTAATTAAGTTTACAATTTATTTTCTCCTCTCCAAAGGATAAGCACAAAAGCATGGGATTAGCAAGCCAGAGTTCTGTTAAGGAGCATTTTCTGTGTATGAAATTTCAATTTAGCAACATATATAAAACACTAAAGCAGGGGCGGGAAAAATATGATCCATGGGCTGCATCTGGCCCACCAGGAACTTTCATTCAGCCCACAGCACCCACCAATGAATTGTACCCCACCCAGCCCTTCCACCCACAAAGGTGGAAGCGAGATGTCCATGTATACACAAGCCCGCAACATACCTCATGGGTGGAAAGGCCCGGCCGGGCCAGCGTGCAGTTTCTGGGTAGGGCTACCGCTGCAACTGTCAAGGGACCTGCTTGGCTTCCCTGGCATCCCACTCACTCTGGGCAGCAGGTAGGGAAGTGGTGGGGGTAGGGACAGGGGTGGAGCTGCAGCTGGATGGGAGCACAGAGCATGGGTGTGGGGCTGGCAGCAGCACAGAGGCCATGCCCAGGGGTAGTACGGACCTCGTGTGGGAGACATGTGGATGTGAGGGAGGGTGGGGGCATGGGCTCCGTGGACCCCCCTGGTGCGCAGCCTCGGCAGGTAGTGGCAGTGGCAGCAGCAGCAGATGGGGGTGCTTGTGGTGCTGATGCCCAGCCTCGCATGGCTCTGGCCATTCACATAATGGTGAAGGGCGCAGGCTAGCCGGGCCACCTCTATTGCCAGCAATCCCTGCTGCACATGCACAGCCCCCGCACTCGCTCAGCATGGAAGGGGCCCCTGCTTTCCCATGGAGTCTTGGGACCTGCACAGCAGGGGACAGGGAAGGCAGCGGCTCCAGTGCGTGGGGCTTCTCTCCTGTGCTGCATGAGTGCAGAAGCTGCACATGCACATCAGAGAGTGCTGGCAACAGAGATGGCCCAGCTAGGGGCTGCGCTCCTCGCTGTGATGTGCAGTGCTGGCTGGTGCTGCACACCACCGGACACCAGAGCTTGTACCATGCATGAGTGCCCCCCACCTGCTGCTGCACCATGTGGGAAGTGTGGGGTGCCCACCTCCCCAACTTCCCACACACGCAACAAATGCCACACACCCACACCCTGCCCCCACAACCACTCACATACACCCCCCCAACATATCCTATGCCCCCCACACAAACCCCCACACCTCAGTATACACACACCCACCCACTCTCCACCAAACATGCAAACACACGCCAGACACCCTTCCCACACAATATACACAACTAAGAATTTTTTTATTTATTATACAATCACCTCTATATACAGTATGCAAACACAAATCATGACAAGAATATTTTTTGCAATAAAATTAAAATATGTTATAGTAGGTGTTACACTGGGCAGCGTGGAGCTCACAGGGGCAAGAAACTTTCCTACATGGCGTCGCTGTACTCTGCCACACTAGGTTGCACGTGGTGCACTGAGGAAGCCCTGGGGGAGGGCGGTGGGGTGCAGAGCATGAGCCTGCAGCATGCACCCACCCCCACTCCCCGCACAGATCTGGGGGCATGGGTGCCCCCTTCCCCCTGGGACTGCATGCTAGAAACTGGCCCCACCCCCCGCCCCGAACAAGCCACCCGCAGCCTTGTCCTGCTCCCCGCCGGGGCTCTGAGGCCACACATTATGACCTCAGACCCTAAGCCCCACATACTACCCAGCAGGGCAGCAGCCCTAGCCCCTGCCCTGCCCACCTCTCTCCCTACGGGAGCCTCAATCCCCTTCTCACTTACCTGCAGGAGCTGCTCTCCAGGCTGCCTGGGGCCAAGTGCATGTACATGCACATGGTGTCCCCTGCCTGACGGCCCTGGTTCTGCTTCCTCCCAGCTGGGACTGTGCCAGCTTGCATAGGGCTCACTGCAAAACTACAAAATCTGTGGGTTTCTCTGCTAAAATGAGAAATCTGCATTTTACTTTAGTAAAGGGGAAAAATCCGTGGTTTACTCCGTTTTTCCATGGGAAACGTAAAACCTGGATCCCTGGTCATCATGGAGGCAGGGCTGGCCTGGCTCTCCTCCAGCATCACAGCCAGAAGAGGGGCCATGAGGTGGGGGGCTCTGGTTCAAGCCCTGTCTGCTCCAGTTCAGGCTGGGTAATCCAGCAGCTCATTAAAGGAGTACCTTGCTGCTGCTGGCTTGCCCCTCTCTCTTCTTCCCTCCCACCTTAGAGCTGGGGAGAGCGGCAGTTCCTCTGCTAGGGTGAGCTCACTAGGCAGGTTTGATCCTCCCCCTTCCCATCCAAAATGAGAAGGTCTGTTGAGTCGGGGGAGGCAGGGTGCTCTAACTCAGGGTGTTTTATGTAGTGTCATGAGTAAGAGCAGAGGCCTGAGCATCTATCAGCATCCTTAAGGTGCTACCCTGGCCTGCCTTTTGCCTGACTTCAGACTAACATGCCTAACTGGTTTATAAATGATAACCAAAGAACTTATTTAGATTTGTGTGCCTCTCATTACATTTTATTATTAGTTATTTATGCTGCAATTATACCGCCAAAGCATCATACAAGTCGCAGTAACCAGGAACAACAGAACTTAGACAAAGCAAAAAACTAGTAGCTCAAATGCAGTATTTGATAACCAAAGGGACTATCAGCAGTGCTATACAAGAAGTACTGGAAAGAGAAATAAAAACAGGATTAAGAAGATAGTGAATTTTTTGAACCACAACAGTAAGATGGTTGGGAAGAAACGGGAAAATATTGTCTAGAGATATTTGGGCAATGGATATACGGGTTTCAATAGCAAGATAATGTTGTGTAGTATTATTGCAAATAAATGAAAATAATCTAAATTACAAGAGGTTGCATGAGGCATATAAGAGCTGATTCGAGACACCAAAGGGCCAAATTTTGGCTCAAAAACAATTTATTGAAAAAAAAGTCTGAATTTTCTTCAGCTTCCATACATGAATTAGCAACATTAACCTTTAGTGGGACAGTGTCCTTTAAGTACAATCATAGATATTGAAAACAAGGTAATAATACCTCAGTTTGTGGTCTTTTAATGCTTTTTCCTAAACAGACCATAGAACTCTTTGGAAAATAATATCATTTAAACTAAAAATCAGTGAATGCTGATCTATGTAACTTACCCTTGTGACAAAAGTAAGCTCTGAAAAACAAAGTTAAGAGTAGTCAGCTTATTAATTAGGGTTGGGTCAAATCCTCAAGTGATGTAAATCAGACCAGATCCAGCTTGTGGGGCATCTTATGAGCCACACAACTTACCTCCATGGCCTGTCAGCATGGCTGCCAGAGGCATTACACTGGTGTTGCTCCAGAACCCAGGAGGTGAAAGCTGCATCTATTTACCCCACCTTTTTCCCACTGCTGACTTGAGTTGCAAGCAGTTACCAAAGATCTCAAATTTTGTGAGGCACTAGGGCAGAGAGAATGGTGGTAGCACTTACCTCCAGGGGTTTGGAGCTGTGAAGGCCACAGGCTGCTACTTAGACAGCCCTGATGTAGACCAATGGTACGATACTGTCTGAAGTGGACTGTACCAATTAAAAGCAGCTTAGCAGCAAGCCTCTACTTCTGTCTTCTTGAATTTGTTTTTTTCACCAATTTCTATTTTTGGCTCTCAGCATTAAAGTGCTGTGGCTCATGTAACATTATGTCAGCAGCCCTCCCACAGTATGTTCTATCATTCCCTAAAATTGTAACATTCTCATTTTTTAAATTTACTTATCAAAAAGACACTCCCCCCTACCCCAAATGCTTGGCCAATTAAACCCGCAACTTGATTATCAGGAAGGAAAGAGCACAACTGCCAAAATATACTACAATACTAATATAAGCTACTAAAATAATACTAAATTTTTTTAGTATTTCTGCCCTCCATAACATTTATTATATCTTACTGGGTATAAAAAATGGTGTAGAAGAGATCACAGATTCTATCTGTCTATTCATTGCAAAACAAAAACCCTTATATAAAGCATTTGCCTCACACTGAAGAATGTGTTTTGATTTTATTATTTTTCAGATCAAATAAATCAACATATCAAAATAGAAGCATGGTTTCTTGGGAAAAATTGTTTCAATTAGATCAAATGTAAATTATATTCTCACAGTCTCAAACACCTCCTCTACTCTTTACTTGACCAACCCCATAAGGCCAATTCCAGTCTCTGGCATTCAAACCTAGAATACTCCCTTCACACTCATAGGTGAGGCTCTAACAAGATTTTACCGACCTGCTATTAAATCTCAGAAGAAACAGGTGGCCTAGAACCCAAGGTCAGATGACAACCTCAGAATCTCATCTCCCTGTTGAAAATAAAATCAAGTTTCTAGCATGTGCATTTATGAAAAAAAGCTTGACAACATGCTATATGCAACCTAAACACACAATTCCCTTATTTCCCTAATTCATGACTTTATACCTCTAGTTAGATTCATCAGCTTATGTTTCTGGATTTCTGCCACCCTAGCACCTTGGGTGGGGAGGGTGGCATCCTGAAGATGTCACAGTTTCCAGATTGTCTGGGCCAATCTGGTAGCTGGTCAGGCCTAGGCCAATTGACATCCATAGACAACAAACAATATCCCAACTTGGGTGGGGTTACTACAGTACACTTAGCCTAGCCCATACACCAGACATGCCTCACCACAACCCAACAATGGCTCCTGTTCTGAGGATGTTAACTGCTGAGACAGTTCTGGAGATCTGCCATGGGAATCTCAAGCTAAGGATATATGGGAGAATTCCTTCTCTTTTTGTACCATATCAAAGGAAACCA
>NW_017729032.1:231630949-231631859 GCF_001723915.1 Gavialis gangeticus
AATTGGCTTTACTGCTTCTCTGAGTCCCAGGAGCAGCACAAAAGGGTGAGAGCAGGGCTAAGACAGGCAGAGATAGAACAGGGCTCTGTCATCCAGGTTCTGTTCCTAGCTCTTTTACTGACTTTTGGCATGACCTTGTGCAAGTAAGTTTCTAATGTTCTTGTTTCTTCGTCTGTAGAATGGAAATAAGGTACCTTATAAAGCTTAAAAATAACTGCTTGTTAAGTGGTTTGAGATCTTTTAAGTTTTATGTGCTATGGAAATCTAAAGCAGTATTGTTATCAGTATTTATTACCTAAGGATTAACCCAGAAAGACGGTCTTTGCAACGGATTGTGAATGGACTTTCTGCATTCTTAGTTAGCAACTTTGGAATTCAGTATTTGAACATGAGATGCTCTCTGCAGCTTATCCCCACTATATTCAGAAATGCCTGGGATCCTTTGGCAACTATGACCAATGTTCACGGTTCAAAAAAATCTCTTTAGTTTAATGCTGAGAGCAAGCTCTGGGCATGGTCACACGTAACAGGATGAATTTTCACTGTTATAGGAAAAGACAAATCTCTGTCTATTGATCTGCAGCTTGCATTTCATAGATTTCATAGACATTAGGGCTGGAAGGGGCCTCAGAGGATCAATGAGCCCAGCCCCCTGCCCCAGGGGCAGGAAGTCAGCAGGGGTCATAGGATCCCAGCAAGATAAACATCCTAATGTCTCTTGAAGGTGTTCAAAGTAGGTGCCTGAACCACCTCCAGCAGCAGTCTATTCTAGACCTTGGGGGCTCAGACAGTAAAGAAGTTCTTCCTTATGTCCAGCCTGAAATGGTCATGGAGGTGTTTGTGAGCATTCGATCTTGTCATCCCTTGGGGTGCTCTGGTGAACAGACGTTCCCCCAGATCCTGGTGAGCA
>NW_017729032.1:231632374-231649499 GCF_001723915.1 Gavialis gangeticus
TGAGGCCCCAGTTGGCCAGTTTTGTCAAGAGCTGATCATGGGATACCAGATCCAAGGCTTTTTTAAAGTCAAGATATATGACATCAATTTCTTCTGCCTTGTCCAGGTGATAGGTCACCTGGTCGTAAAAGGAAATAAGATTGGTCAAGCAAGACCTACCCGCAACAAACCTGTGCTGGCTATCCCTCTCTCTCTCTCTCTCTCTCTCCCTCTCTCCTTTTTCCAAAAAGTTCCAGAGACTGCAAAGGTTTAACCCATAGACTCGTATCTGTTCAGCATAACAAGCCTCTTTTTGGATTCCAAATAAACCTTTTTCAACAATGAACTTTTTACCACTTCTGTATAGAATTGCTTCTCTCTGGTCCAGCATTTCCCTTTATCTTGTGAAGAATACATACCTACCATATTTACCTACATTAAAAATGACCCTGAATTTAAGCTAACCCCCACAATATATGGAAAATGTATAGAAGGGAGGCAATGGAAAGGCAGGCAGTGGGAGGAGCACTGGGGTCAGACAGTAGGAGGCAAGTGGGAGGGGGAAGGCAGTGCAGAGGCAGTGCTGGAGCAAGGGTAAATTGTTGGGGTGGCATGGACAGAAGAGTAGTAGAGGCTTCTGGGGAGGAAAGGAAGCAGAAGGGATGGGGACCATGGCAAGAGGCAGGAATGCAGAGGCAGAAAGGGGGAAGGCAGCAGCTGCAGCTTTGGGTCCTCCCCACCACTGCCTTATACTTGATTCTAAGATGACTGGCTAATTCCCTCATGTTAAATGGTGGGGGGGGGTCTTGTTTCAGAATCAAGTAAATATGGTACATACACACCTTTTTGGGTGTCAGAGTAAAGTTTGCTGCCAATTTTAATCCAGAAAAAGTGTCTCCCAGGTATAAAACATCTGGGAAACACTGGGCTAATGAGAATGTTGCAATGGGAATTCCTGACTGAAGATGCTAGTAAAAGTAAAGCTACAGATCCAGGTATTTACTTTAAACATGCAATTTCCATTCTGATTTTTTAAAACAGTCACTGCCATGCTTTGGAGGAGGGCATAGCTACAATTTCTGGTGTGCCACTTTTGCTACATAACACCAGCAAGGAAAGAGAAATAAACAATTGTTGAATAATATAATATGTTGAGATGAGTGCTGAAAGCAATGAAAATAGATCAGAATCCTCAGGGAATAAATATGTCAGTGGCAGACTTCCTTACATTAGGAGCCTTCAAATTCATTTGGGACCTTATTCTCCTAAGCTCAAGGTAGCTTGCAATTTGAAAGTGGAGTTAAGCTACCTCACGCAAAGGCTTACTTTCATAGTCCTTGTCTATTCAGATAAGATTTTGAATAGCAAGCTGGGGTGTGACTTTACCATAGCAAGTTTTCTTAGTAGCTAATGCCCTATAATTTTATACTCCAGCTTGCTACATATGAACTTACCCATGTAAACAAACCCAAGTGGATAAGCTATTTCATACAGATGTACTTAAAGCTCGACTGACAATGTACCTTAGAATCACAGTCCTGAGTTAGGTGCCTAGGATCCCTGTGGAATGCTTGGGCAAGTTGGGTACCTCAAAATGTGATTCACAACAGTAAGCATGAAAAATGGGGACTACCTAAACTAGCCAAAAACAACCCCCCCCACAAAGAAACCCAAAAAACCACACAGAATAGAGAAGTGTGCCTGAAATTCTGCCTCTGAAGCTGATGTGTCATCCTGCAGTCCTGAGTTACAGGATGTGGTGTAGATGGGTGATGACCAGGGATCCAGCCTGCAAGAGCCAATTGCAGAAAGGGCAGGAAACCCCCAGCCCTGCCTGGAGCGCTTGTGCGTATGTGGTCTGCACATGGTGGTTGCCACTGCACTGCCACTGCTGCACCCTGGGCCACTTGCCCACAAAGATGTTCAGGTGGCCATGGGATGGTAGCTCAGGGTATAGTGGCAGAGTTGTGGTGGTGGCCTCTGTATGTGAACCTCCCGTCAGGCCGGCCGGCACGTGTGTGGCCCACAGAATGGCACCCCTACCCTCACCCCCTGGCCCTGTTCCTGGGAGTGGGTACAGGGGCACACTCTCCCCCTTCTTGACTTACCCCCCAGCACCTTCCCTTTCCCCCCACATACACTTACCTGCTGGGGTGGGTGTGAGTGTCTGTGTCTGCATGTCTTTGGGTCTGGGGGGCTGTTGCAAGGGGCATCAGGAGGGCTGCTGAGACTGTGGGGGGAGTGCAGGGCACCAGCAGTGCTGTGGAGGGCTGTGGGGGGCCTTTAATTTTTATCATGGATTTTGGGTTTTTAATCAGAGAATTTGCAATTTTTAATCAGAGAAAACCAGGATCCTTGGTGATGACTGATGAGCCAGGCTCCTCAAATTTTAAAAGTTGCATTTTATTTGTTTAGGCCTCAATTAAGGAGGGTTCTTAAAACACATGTTTCATTTTAAGTATGTGTTTAAGTTTCATTGAGGCCAATGGCATTTAAACACATGCTTAAAAGTTACAAGAATGGCAGCAAGAACTTTCCTGGTCAGTGACAGATTCATGTACCTGGCTAAGTGTTTTATTCAACTGAAGCCTTAATAGGCACCTAGACATGTGCATGTCAGAGCCAACTTGATCAATCCCTTTAATTGACTAAAGATCGTTAAATGAACTTTAGTCAGAGCACCCCCATGCCATTTTGAAGCACAGGACACTGAATACACAAGATGCTGTGGGAGATTTAATTAGAGCAGCACCTGAGAGCCACTCTAATTAAAGTGCCCCTTTCACCCCAAAGCACAAGTAAAGATGCCCATAGATTCCTGAGCAATGCATGACAAAAGGAAAGATGGATTTCTGCCCAGGAAAAACCCACCTGCTATTTTCAGGATATCTGGAAAATACCATAGAGAGTCAGAAGCTCTGGCTATGAATATTGTAAAAAGGAGAAGACACATCTAGCTTTTGTTAACAAAAAAAAAGAGACCTGATCCTGGTTGTCGCAAAATAGAAACGGGAACTTCCAGCAATTTGCTAGACACTTTGCAGCTCACAAGGTAGAGGCCCACTTTCATCTGAGAGAGCAGTCTGACTACCTTCCCGGGGGCACAATACTAAGAGGTCTCAAGCCTTTACAGTCCATTAGGCTGATCAACTAAGTATCTGAATAATCACAGGGAACTGTGAAAAAGTCAGCGTTGTCACAGCAGAGAATACACATAAAACCTGTTCTCACTATCTAATTTGATACTCCTGAATGAAAACAGAATAAGAGATCACCCTCCAGTCAATTTAGGCTTCAAACTCAGGCTCTGTTAGAACTTTTTTTTTTAAAGGCCATAAAAAAGCTGCATTTCTCAATTCCTCTTCACCAGTAATTGGAACAATTCATGGCTTTATGCTATATCAGGATTTTCTGCCCCAGACACCTGTATGCAGCGGGATACTGCTGAAGTTACAAGGGCTTTGTCAAAGCCTTAGAACTTAACAATAACCCTTAATTTAAAAGCTATTATTGTTATTCTGTTAATTATTTGTTTAAGGATAACAAGAAGCTCAGCACTGCCCAATTTGCAACATTGACAGTTTATACCCAGGGGGGCAATTTAATGGATCAACAAGCAGGATGGGAGCTTGGCATTATCCAAAGGTGCAAATGGATGTTTTAGGGAAGATGATAGCATTAACTATAAATAGCCTACATTAACATTAGAGAAGGATTTCATGAAAGGTCTATATCTCTATTTCTATACATTGAAAACACTTGTGAAGTCAGAAAAGTTTCAGGTTTGCAAGGAACCAGGATCAGGGCCAAAAGGCTTGAAAGAACTAGAAATGTTTCAGTTAACACAATATGATGTGTTTATCCCCGCATACATAGGTTAACATTCTAATTTCCACATTAGAAACTGGCCTCTCAGGCTCACTTAATTTACTCATTTCTGCCTTTTCATTAATGGAAATATGTCATATAATTTGGATTCAAAATTCCAATAATTCCTGCAAGACTGGTAGAGATGGGGAGGGTGGGGAGGAGGAGGGGGAAACTGGGCTGAACATTATGTTTTCATTGAAATCAATGGGACTACTCAAGTGGGTACAGTTACCCCCATATGAGTTTATGGGACTTTGTGGAAATTTGTATCCTCCTGCAGAGCAAATATGCAAGTCTTAATGGACATAGGCATTCAATAATGACATAGTCCAAACTATCACTTAGTTGGTTTTAGGTGACTAATACAAAACAATGAGTCTTATAGGCTTTTATACACATGCTCCAGGAGGCCGGGGGGTGGGGGTAAGCACTTTAATTAGAGCAGATCTGAGAGCATGGCTCCATTTGGAGCATCACATGTATCAGTGTCCCCACACTGAAAAATGGTGGAAGGGGCACTTTAACTAAAGCTCATGGAACAAGCTTTAGTTAAAACACCCCACCACCATTTTCAACACAGGGACACTGATACACATGATGCTGGAGTCCGCTAGAGCATGGCAATTACTGTGCTCCAGCAGACTTAATTAATTGAGTCTGCTGATGTGCCATAATCATGCGTGACTGGGGCCACCTGGGTCAGGGGCCCACATACCCCCCAGCAGCCAGTCAGCAACTGGGGGAGAGGTACCCCCGCGGCCGATTGTGCTGATTGGCGGGGAGGCTTCCCCGTGGCTGATCACACCAACCAGGAAGTGCCAGCAGTGCTCCTGGAAGTGCCAGTGGTGCTTCACCTGGTGCCCCCACTCCCCAGCTGGCACTCCCAGGGTGGGCACTGGCATTCTCACCTGCCCCCGCTGCCTGTCACTTAAGCAGGGAGCGCTGCCTGTCAGGGGGAGCACTAGCATTTTCAGGGGATGCACCCCCTATGCATCGCCACTGGCTGTAATTAGAGCACATCAGAGCAGCTTCAATGCATGTGTATAGGCACCCTATAATTCTAAGTTCAGTAACAGAAAAATAAAAATAAGAGGCTTAATAGTTTCATATCTATGTGAAGCCACGTCTTGAGGTATCTGTACTTGAGGTGAGTTCTTCATCTAAGCACCTTGAGCAAATCAAGTTTAAAAATGATGGATAATCATGTGCATTTGTGGCAGGAAAGACTTACCTCAGCTGGGCAAGGAGCAGAGCTGATGGGATGCTATGCTGAAACAGAAGTGTGGCAAAAGTGAAACCACAGTGAGAGAAGACACTGCGGTAAAAGAAAAAAGAGAAAAAGAACGATGGAGCCAGGAGGAGCCGGGGCCGGCTCCCACATTGGGCACACTTTATGGCAGCATGCTGGAGCCAATTTGCTGGCCGGCCCCCTGAGATCGGGCTAAAAAGCCTGGCAGAAGAATGGCTGGGGGGACCAGAAGTGAGGTCCCTGACAGGCCCAGAGTGGCCAGGAACAGAACAGAGTCCCACTGAAGAGACATGGTAGCTACTCCAGAAAGGGGCTTTTCCAGATAGGCAGAGCCAGACAAGGCTCACTGACTTACCTAAAGAAGCACCATGGAAGTCTGACATCTCTAACCCAGACTAGATCCAGGAGGGACCTGAAGGGACAAGAAAAGATGGACGTCTGAGCCACGGCAAATATAGAGCAGAGAGAGACAGAGATACAGATGTTGGGGAGCAAGGTAACCTGGGGCCTGGAAGATGCTTAGGCAGGACAAAGTACGGTCGGGAAAAAATCAGATGAGATAACATCCCAATCCGACTGTCATAAATTCAGAGGGCCGAAACACCAGAGTTCATACTGTACCAGCTCTAGTAATCTGGAAATTACATCTTTGGCTGGAGTTAGGTGGGGTGTAGGGAAGGTGGAACACCAAGTAGGAAGGACACTCAGGAAGATTGAAGGAAGGTACCAGGAAGGGCGGGACAAAACATCTTCCTCCCATTCAAAAGAATTTATACCAGCAAGACATGACAGGAAAGACCCCCTGAGGGACCTTCCAATATATAGCCCAATAGCTTGTCTCTTCCTTAAGCAACGGCGAAGCCAGAAAAAGCCCTACAGACACAACGCATGGGTGAACGGCATGGGAGACTACAGCATTTAAGAAATATTTTCCAGTGGGTCAGATGCCCCATGGAAAATGACAGGAGAAATGTTAGTTGTCCCTTATTGCCATAACATTCCTATGCTCATACAGCCTCATAACTGATGAGAAGTGCATGACCTTAGCACCTGGTTTTGGTAACTTTCTTCTTGCAAGTAGCATTTTATTTCACAGGTAGTGCCATTGACTCCAGTGAGACTACTGGTGGAATAAACTGCTCTTCTGTGAAAAAGTAGCCGAATCAGTTCACCCAGCACAACCGTTTAGCTTCAATTTATTCCAACTATGCCAGTTTCTAAATTGTCTTGACAATTATTCTTGAACTAAACACAATGTGCAATTAGAAGGATTCAATTAAAACTTTTTTTTTCCAGCACAGTGAACATTTGGCATTTCAATGCTTTATTTTCCTCTTGGTACCTGAAGAAGAACAATTCAGTGCTCACAAGAAGCATAAATATAATAAAGACCAAATCCAATTATAACTACGGCATAAAACTGCCAGCTTGACATTTACAAGAGCAAAAGAATATAAGCACCGCACATTGTACATGCCTCTTTAATATATTTGCTATTTACCACTAATATAATATTTGGAAGGACAAAAGCACTCTCTGGTGGTAGACTTCAGTAACTACATTGGGCTTTTTGTCATTTTGGTTTTTTTAACTGATTAAGCAGCACAGTATTTTGAATTCAACATGTAATTAATTCAAAGCATTTCATAAAAAAGCATCATAAATTATCATTATTGCACATGCCAGTTTATTAGATCCTGCTAGAGAATTTTGAGAAAAAAATGATTTGGTCTCTCTCAGGTCTCTTTCTCTCACAAACGCATACACACATAATGAAAATGCATACTTGGCTGGTTCATTTGGAAAATATATGAATAACTCAGGTTTTACTTTAGCTCTAGATCTCATGTTTGAATATGCTGAAACAATGCCTTATGAAAATATCTGGCATACCATCAAAAGGACTGTAGGGCTCCTTAATAGTCCCTTTTTCAGTTCCTGACAACATACCCTTTGATGTCTTGAAGGATGCAGTTCCTTTGTGAGCAAGAGAGACAAATGCGGGTGTTCATAGTATGCTTTGTTTTACATTCTTAACAAAATTATTGATTTTTTTCCAACAGGCTTAAAGTGGTTGACAGTGAGACGAAATGAAAATGTACTTGTATTGACTACAATGAAACCACATCTGAGAATATTGTCACAAAATCAAGAGATATAAGGGGCAGGTAAAGATTGCAAAAAGTAGTGGTTTAATATATACTCTACAGAGTTAGTTATAATCTATTGTTTTTAAAAGGACTTCTCCAGCTGACTTTAATTCATTCTGCCAAACTTGACCTCATTCTATCTCAGCAGTGTGGAGACCTAAGTCTCCCTGTCACTTTTCATATTACTTTACTCATTGCTACAAAAGTGTGTCTCACCTAGGACAGCATAAACTGGAGCAACAATCATTTTGCCTACTTCAATAGTAGCCTCAAACAATGCATATATTTCTAACCTGCAGTTCTAAAAAAATAAGTCCTCTCTGGGAATATCTGGAAAGAAAAAAATATAGCTGGGGGACTGAATTTTTGCAAAAAGTCAAAGTATTTTTATATTCCAATGCAACCAAGTGCATTTTAATTGGAGTTGAGAGTAAACTTCAAAGGTCTCATTCTTGCTCCTATAGAACACAATGACAAAATCTCCACCTGTGTTAATTAGCTGGGTCATAATGTTAGCTGGATTTAAACTTGCTGATAATTTGGGCTTGTGTTTATCCAAGTTCAAGCTTACTCCATTCTTGAAGAGTGAGAAAAATGGATGGCCGGATCTGGATTTCAAAGTACAGTATTTAATGCTGCTTAGAGAGTTTTATTCTTGTCCATCTCCAAGTTTAGCTAGGCCCAAATTCAACTCATTCTACATGGCTACACAAGTTAAGATTCCCCCTTGTGACTACGTCCCTGCACACCAAAACTTTAGCTGATGCTTTTGCCTAGAATGCCCATAGTTGTGTTATTTAAGAGTGTAATATACTACTAGCTTCGTTAATTCCTCCTTATACCCCTACACAGATAACATGGATATTGGCTCAGGTTACACTGAAGGAATTTGTACTACTTATCTGGACACTCCCATCCCAGACAGTTGAATAATGCATACAGTTACAGTTTCAGATCTGCCATTCAGTGGCCAGATCATCTGAGTAAGCATATGGAAGGAAGAGTAATTTACTGCTGGTAAAGGAAAACAGTGGAGGATTATTGATACCAGGCCCCGAAGCCTGTTTCTTGGGCTAGGGACAGAAGTTACACATAAACTAGTTTAAGTGGTCAGAAACTGGTTTAAACTTGTAACAGAACAGAAGCTCAGTTCACATAAACCAGCTTCAAAATGGCTGAAACTGGCTTAAGATAAACCTGGTTGAATGTGGTATTGGACTTAACCGATTTGGAACAAACCGGTTTATAAAACTTCTCTCCCAGACCCTTTCCTGGTTCAAGTTAAATCAGAGTTCCTCAACATCCCAACATGCTTTCCAGCCCTGGGTTGGGCTGTGCTATCTGCTCCAGGGAGCACTGAGGGCTGGCTGACAAGAGGGTGGGAGGTAGAGGGGGGCAAGCCCAGCTGGGGACACGGCCCAGTCTACAAGGGGGGACTGCTCCTCCAGGTAAACCCCAGCTGGGGGCTGGGGCCAGGAATGGGTGTTAACCTGCCCAAACTCACTGTTAGCTGTGACTGTGGACTATAAATTCCAGAGGCACCTGGAAGCAGGAAAAGAAGCAATGGCTGATGAGCAACCCTGCAAAGTCCTGGTGCTGTAATTCTGGACTGAAAATCCCAGACACCTTGGGGGCAGAAGGAAGTGGAAGTGAACACACAGCCAGAGAACTGTATTCAAGCACCCCCCTGGCTTCTGGCCTGAGCTACTCCAGGCACATGGCTGCATTCATGAATCAAGGTAAATATCTGTTCACTTCTGTTTCAACTTAATCTGTGTAGTTTAGACAAACCTACAAAGACAGCCTTGGTTTTTTTGACTTTTTGTACCTAGCCTAAGTGACTGCAAAGTGCAAATGGTACAACTGATACATTCAACCAAATGTTCAAAGAAATTAAGAGGTCAGCTAACTAATTAATGGAATTTACAATTTAGATAATACAAAAGACCCAGCAGACAAACTGCCTGCTATAGAGCTATGTATTAAAACTATATTAAATAGCTCTAATATAATATACTCTATTTTTAGTATTAAATGTTAGCAGTGATAGTGGTTGCTTTAAGCAAATATTGTCAAGGCAGTTTGTGCTAACGTCTATGAAATCTATTAAATCTATTAAATCTATGAAAACAAGATGATGATATTAAGAAATCTTCCCTTCAATTTCACAAAGATGTAGATTTCGGTGTACTGCCACCTGCAAGCATACTGGAAAAATTGGTTCCATCTCATTTCTAGGGTCTCAATAAGACAACTAGAATTAAAAGTTGCCAATTAAACGATGTTTGATAGTGTTAAGTGTATGTATATATACATAGACTTTATCAGAGGAAAACTGGGAGGGAATGAAGGAAGCCTGAGAGAGGCCTTCTTATGGGTATAATCCTTCTGGCCCTCCCTCAGTGAATAATAGCTAAGAACTGGACAGCCAGATAGACACTGGCATAAGAACACATCTTGTGCTCTAGGTGTAAATAATAAAAGATCTCCTGTCTCCTGGCTCATTTACCAGAAGCCAACTTACTGGTAAACCAGTAATCTGAGTAAACAGGACAACCTTGGGAAACCTTGGGTGGCATAATCAGAAGGGCATCCTCTGAGTAACCCTGCTTCAGAGACTATTCATGAGAGTGACTCCTGGGGTGGTATACTGCAGAACTTTCTAACCCTAAATGATACTTATTTTCTAAGTATACCATCAAAACTCCAAACACCATGACAGAAGCCACAATAATATAAAATCAGAAAAACTAGCATATACATGTACAGGAACATACTATCCATACACAGGCATACAGCACTCCTAAGAGCCTTGACACACTATCACCACATGCTTTGCAAGTATTCAACTGGCAGTATGCCCTGCCAGTAATATGGTAACAAAATTTCTTTTCAGATCCAGCAATAAACGTAGATAACTCATACACAGAGAACTGAATACTGGCAAATACGAACTAGTTACTCTGTTGCTCTTCTCATTTTCTTCTCTTCTCTGAACATATGCTGCAAACTACAATACAGTAGCTTCCAGTCAGCTCTGTGTTCAAAAACATACAAATTATTGAAAACCAAAGTCTTTCCACCACAAGTTCAATGTTTTCTGAAAATCTAGTTACTGATTTTCAGGTGCTTAGCTAGAACTCAGTCAATCTGTCTCCTAGTCACAAGTATTGTCAAGATACTCTCATTTCCAGCATGGCATCCACTATTCAGTGAATAGTGATGAAACACAAAGTTCAAAAAACAAACAAATGAACAAAAAAGCCCCAAACAAACAGCCCTCACCCCGCCAACCCCCAGTGTACAAATAGGACATTAACTTCAGCTGTAGTTGTCTGCTTAGTTATACAAAGTACCTGCTTCAGTGAACACTTAATCCATAGTAATCCTCTTTTCAGATCAGAAATTCATTATCTGATCTGGACTGGGAATATATGCCACAATCAATTATTCCAAAAAGGCACAATATATATAATTTCCCACTACAAGTGCTTTGATCTCTGAAAACTAACAGCCACAATAGTTTTTTTGGTTTACCCCCCACAGCCCAAATTAAACCAAACCTTAAAGGAAAGATCTGCACCATTTTATAGACCTTCTCCCTGGAACTGAATCCAAAGAATACAATTAATATGGCTCACTGTAGAGCACTGGCAGTCATCTATCAAATGTGTGAAAGAAAAGTTCACAGGCTAAAAATGATGCCATAATTAAACAATCTTACCCTCTACAAAATGTGATGAGGCTGCAATTTCCTTCCTATCCCTCCTAAATTGTAATTCTGTCAACCCATCAGTGCAAAAGATGCCTATGTTTATTAACACACCTTTATCTTCCTCTTATGGGTATTGAACATATTGCTTCAGGAAGGAAGGATACTTTTGTAGCTGACATACTGAACTATGGCTTAGGAAATCTGGGTTCAACTCACGCCTTCCCCACAGACTTCCTATGGGGCAAGTCACTTAATCTGTCTGTACCTTGGTTCTCTTTCTGTAAAATGGGTAATAATACTCGCTCCTTTTCTCTCAAAATTTCTTTGCCTGATCTCTCTAAGTAATAAATATTTCATGGGAGAGATGGTTCTTATCACTATAAAGTTGGGTTGGTGGTGGATGTGGATGGGGGGAGTCTCTGTTTGGTTTTTAAGACAACATGTTGGGTGGCTCTTTTGACTTTGGCAAATGCATTTGGATAATATTGCCAAGCTTTTTACCATAATCGTGATGTGTAGGAATTTGCTTTTAAAAATGAAAGCTGCCATTTTCCTGTAATCCTTCAGTTTCATCACCTGGCATCTGGGGGAACAAACAAACAAAACAGAATAAATATTGAAGACATGATAAATTGGTCAGGGAGAAGAGCGTATACATTTTGAGAGTGGAGGGGCAGGAGGATGGGTGGGGGTTGGAAGCTGTATTACCCATGCTGGGAATTCCTAAACAGTTCTCAGCTGAGCTGCTGCAAACTCTGTCCAACCAGGGCCAAAAGGACTGTTTTGGAGCTCCAGATATGATATGCTGCCAGGGTACAAACTCTACAGAGGTGGAGGGTGATTCTGGCACCCCTCCTAACTTGGCAGCCAGGGTGGGTGCCCCTCTCACCCACTCCTCATTCTGCTACTGTGTACAGCACCCAGTAAATGGGAGGTTGATGCATGAATGGGGTCATTGGATGCTTCTGTAACAATAATGATAGTCATTTTTAAAAGTCCATTAAAGTGCTTCCAATTGAAATTAGGATTTGACCTAATATAAGAAGCTGTTGTAATGAGTTATTCTGATAGCTAGGAATACACAAGGAAAATAGTTAATATAAATTGACCTTAAGTAAATTTGGTTCTGAATTTGCTGCTGGCTCTTAAGCAAGCATTACCTCATCATGTAATTAGCTAGCAAGCACTCCTACTAGATGACTATCTAGCATCTTACATAAGTCCTGACTCATTAGCTATATGGTTCCCTTTTCATGACAACAATTACACTTCTAAAAGCAAAGCTATGCAAAATATACAAAAATATCTCAGATATCCTAACTATACACATCAGGATAGCGCTGTTTTAAGGGACACCTTATTCAGTCTGACATCTCAGCTGAAAAACTCACGGACATATAAGAGGGTCAGAGAGTTACTCCTGAAACTATACTGCTTTCACTTTATCTGGGCATGTTACTCAAAAAGGTACGGCATGATTTACCATGAAAATTTCCATGAAACCATGGAAAAGCCATAGGCATCCCAATAATCAGACAGGTCTATTCAGCATATAATATTACTTGCTTTAAGAGCCTTCCCTCTGACCAGTCACTGGCACCAGGCAGTGGCCAAATTGTAGTGCATCTCAACTTGCAACACTCCCAAAACTTGGACCTCTCACTGAATGATAATTACCAATGACCACTTGAGAGAATTACCATGTTTTTAATGTGATATCTTTATAACCAGGATATGGCCACTGGAAAATGAAATGGGAATGCCAGCCACATTTCATGCTGGCTCCAAAACAGCATCCAGTGACAATAACATTTGGTTATCACTAATGTGTATTCAAACTGATAATCTAAGCATTAAAAACTAGTCAAGTATCAGCTTCAGCTGTCTTGTTCCCCAGTTTCTTGTTGTTTACAGTTGTTCTCAGTAATTTTACTTTTTTTTGGTACTCATGAATTAGACAACACTGCAGTATGTGGTTTGCAAAGAATGCATATGAAAGCTAAAGTCAAAGGAAAATAACAGTGTGGAAAGTTCTTTGAGGGAAAGAGTTAATGTTGTAGGTAGATGCCCTGAATATTTCCACGGAGAGCACTCTGTCTGCAAAAATAGGGATGTTTGACTAATTAAATAATCTTTCAGAGTAGTCCCAAGTACTTTATAATGAGTGCCATACTGAATCTTTCATTTCTATTAACATGCCCTTAAAGTGTTTGTTAAAATATAGAATATTTTGCTTCTGATTCACATGGAAAAAATATATTAAACCATATATATCATGCTCTTTTCCCTTTCCTTCACAATATATAGATGCATTTATATAAAAGTTACATGCATACTAAATACATATCTTATTACATGCTATAAATATGCATTGCACCTAAATAACACGCGTCACAAATGCAGAAAAATAAGTTCTCAAAACATCCATATTTAAACTGCATTTGCATTAATTATCAAGTTATATTAGTATCCTAAGAAAAAAACGTTTATGATCGAAATGGGAAAGCCTTTTTTTTTAAGTATGAGGTAACGCATTAAATACTTTCAGATTGAAGAAGTGACAGTTTGACACCAATATAGTTTTGTCTATGCAATCTAACACTACTAGTATACAATCATTACAGGCCTTTAAATTTTATTAACAAAGCTGAATTATAGTATAATGTGAAAATCACCACAGGGAATATATTTGAATATATGCATAAAGAAATCAAAATGGAACCATGAATCAATGTTTTATCTATTCCAAAAAAAAAATTAGAAGCAGTTGTCAGAGGAATGAGCATAATTGCTACAGCTTTCAACCCAGTGAGTGGTCCCTATTATAATTGGCTTTCATTAATCACATTTCGTCCGTGCTTCAGAATTCAGTGTATTACTGTTCTTGCCATAAGTCTTTCTTCTGTAATTTATTTTTGAAATCTCAAGCTTCCTGACTGTGCATATTTTCTGTACATGAATCATCTCTCACATGGAAAAGCTTAATCCTTATTCATAAATGACCTCTTCTGCATGAAAGAGCAATGCCAAGCAAATATATCTGGAATCCAGAAAAGATGAGTAGCCACTTCCAATGTGCATAGACATGACTGTCTCTTACAGAACATTGTACAGTATAGTGTTCTAATTCCCTCATAAGTCTATTTATGGGGTGCAGAAATCCAGCAGGATTTATCTTTTATAGGGAGTAAAAAGAAGGCACCGGGTAACATGGGGCCCCTGCAGGACACACTTGGCAATCTGGTGGTCACACCAGATGGAAAAACTGACCTCTTTAACAAATTCTTTGCCTCCACTTTTCTGAGCAGGGACCAGGACATCCATCCCACTGAGATTCTGGACAGACTCAGGAGAGGCACAGCCAGGCCTAGGGTCAGGGAGGACCTAGTTAGGGAACTTCTGGTGGGGCTGGACATGTTTAAATCAGCAGGTCCAGGTGCTCTCCATCCCAGGGTGCTGAGGGAATTGGCAGGGGTCGTTGCGGGGCCCCTGGCATGGCTATGAGCACTCATGGTGCTCTGGCCAGGTGCCAGAGGACTGGAAAAGGGCCAGTGTGGTCCCCATTATCAAAAAAGGGAGGAAAGAGGACACAGAAAACTATAGGCCCATTAGTCTTACCTTGGTCCTGGGGAAGCTCTTTGAGAAAATTATCCAGGAGCACATCTGCGAGGAGCCAGCAGGGGAGATTATGCTCAGGGGCAATCAACATGGGTTCATTACAGGCAGGTCCTGCCTTTTACAATCAGGTCACAAAATCCGTAGATGCAGGTGTCGTGGTGGACGTAGTGTTTCTGGACTTTAGGAAGGCTTTTGACACTCTTTCTCACCCCACTGTCATTAAAACCTAGGCAACTGTGGTGTTGATGCCTACACAATCAGATGTGTCGCAAATTGGCTAGAGAGCCGCACTTTTGACCTGGAGGGATGTGGACAGTGGAGTCCACCAGGGCTCAGTCCTTGGGCCCGCACTGTTCAACATCTTTATCAGTGACTTGGATGAGGGGGTGAAAAGCACCTTGTTCAAATTTGCGGACAACACTAAGATGTGGGGAGAGATGGGTACAATAGAAGGGATGGACAAGCTACAACTAGATTAGGACAGGTTACAGGGCTGGGAAGATGAGAATAGGAAGGGATTCAATACTGACAAGTGCAGCGTATTGCACCTAGGGAGAAAGAACCAGCAGCATACCTATAGGCTGGGGAACTCCGTTCTCATCAGCACAGAGGCAGAAAGGGAGTCATTATTGACTCCAAGATGAACATGGGCTGCCAATGTGAGGATGCAGTCAGTAAGGCTAACTGTACCTTGTTATGCATCCACAAATGCATCACAAGCAGGTCCAAGGAGGTGATCCTCCCCCTCTATGCAACATTGGTCAGGCCACAGTTGGACTACTGAGTCCACTTCTGGGCGCTGCACTTCAGGTGGCATCTGGACAGCATTGAGAGGGTCCAGAGGAGGGCCACGTGCATGGTCAGGGGGCAGCAGGGCAGGCCCTACGAGGAGAGGCTATGGGACCTGAACTTGTTCAGCCTCCACAAGAGAAGGCTGAGAGGGGATTTGGTGGCTGTCTATAAACATACCAGGGTGGACCAGCGGGGAATGAGAGAGGCCCTGTTCCCCCGAGCACTACCCTGAGTAACTAGGAATAACAGACACAAGTTGACTGACAGTAGGTTTAGGCTAGACATCAGGAGGCACTATTTCATAGTCAGGTTGGCTAGGAGCTGGAACCAACTTCCAAGGGAAGTGGTGCTCACTCCTACCTTGAGGGTCTTCAAAAGGAGGCTAGATAACCACTTAGCTGGGGTCATATGATCCCAGCATTCATTCCTGTCCATGGCAGGGGGTTGGGCTTGATGATCTGCTCAGGTCCCCTCTGACCCTAACAACTATGAAACTGGCACCCTGAAAGGTTGTCTAGCCCACAGTTTTATGGCAATATCATATTTAGCTCCTACTTCATGCTCAAAGACCTTTACTTTATAATTTGGGGTCCAAGCCAACTTGTTTAACTCTCCAGACTAACAGCCTGAAATCAACAGGGTAAAGTAATAAAACTCAGTCATTCCAAGTTTATGATTTTTTGCTTAAAAAGCCATGCAGGGACATATTTTGGAGGTTATTTTTTTGCTTGTAAATAGAAAGCCCATAGTTAGCTGCTCACAGTTTATCCATATCTTCAGGGGTGATGCATAGGGGGTGCACATGCACCCCCTGAAAGCGCCGGTGCACCCTGTCAGACCACACTCCCTGTTTAGCCGGTGGGCAGGGGGGCAGGCAGGAGCACCAGTGCCTCCTCTGTGAGCGCCAGCCAGGAAGTGGGGCCACCAGCAAAAGTGGCTGCCCTGCTTCCAGAAGTGGCCATAGGTGACCCCCCCCACCCCCCAGGCCAGCAGGATTGGTTGCTGACTGGTGTTAGGGGGGGCACATGCCCCCCATGACTCAAGAGGCACCAGACACCCATGCATATCTTGTTGCCACTTAAGGAGACCTAAGTGAGAAGGGAACAGAAAACAGGCATTTCTTTATGCTACAACTCACCACATGAGGACATGTAAAGCATGGCCCAGATGGTTTCCTCTTTCTTTCCACAGATCTGTGTACATAAGGAACCCTCTGTACACCTGTACAACCCTCTGTATTGCACCATTTCTTTGGCGTTCAGGGTCAGCAAGTAGAGAGATAGAATATCTGCCTAGTTCAAAGGGGAAGCCAGGGTTCACATGGTACAGCATGAAGTCAACCAGGCCCAGCCACATGTGGTTCCTACTCCATGGCCAGAACCCAAATGGCTCAGCATGGAGCTAGCTCTGCCTAGCCCAGCATCATGTGGTTCCTGCTTAGCTCCTACTGTGCCAGGGGAATACCCATCATTCTTGATGATCATTTGGCCCCAGGTTGTATTATAGGGGCAGGCAATTATTTTAGGTGGAGTGTTGGTAAGCTGTCGAGGGCCGCATGGGTAGCTCCAACCCCTTGACAGTTGCCCTGTCCTATGGTCACTATCTTGGGGACCCAAAGTCCTTCCCCTAATCCCTGACTTTTGCCACCAGAATTCCCTCCCCTTGCCCTGGAAGTACTCATTTTGGGGGCGGGGTGCCATCTTGAAACTGGAAAAAAATGGAAAAAAAAGTGGGTGTATGCGGGGGCATATA
>NW_017729032.1:231649644-231650240 GCF_001723915.1 Gavialis gangeticus
CTGTGGAAGGCTGTCAATGTGTGTGTGGATATGGTGGGGGGTGAGAGTGTACAGTTATGGTGGGGTGTGGGAGTGTGTTGTGGGGGCTGTGAAAGGGGGTGTGTGTGCGTCTTGGAGGTATGGTGGGAAGTGGGGTATAGTGGTGGGAGGTAGAGACAAGCTGGGCTGGACTGGTTCATGCTGTGCCACCTGGCAGGGGAGACACATAGGGGATGCATGTGCACCCCCTGTCCATCTGCGCTCCGTGTTTAGCCAGTGGGCAGAAGGGCACGCAGAAGCACCAGTACCCCCCCCCCGCAAAGTGCCTGCTGGGGAGAGGCTGCCATCAAAAGCGACCGCGCTGCTTCTTGAAGTGGCTACAGGAGTTCCAGAAGCGGCACAGCTGCTTCTATGGTGAGTGAAATCAGCTGCCAGGGGACATCCCCTGGTCAGTGGGATTGGATGCTGAGGAACGCCTCCCCCGCAGTCGCTGACTGGTGTCAGGGAGGCCACATGCCCCGTCTTGCAGCTGGGAACTGCACGGCACAGCACAGAGCCAACCTGGGTAGCACAAGGTTCCTGGCTACATGGCCAGGACCTGCATGGCACAGCAGGAG
>NW_017729032.1:231655240-231657078 GCF_001723915.1 Gavialis gangeticus
GCTTCTATGGTGAGTGAAATCAGCTGCCAGGGGACATCCCCTGGTCAGTGGGATTGGATGCTGAGGAACGCCTCCCCCGCAGTCGCTGACTGGTGTCAGGGAGGCCACATGCCCCGTCTTGCAGCTGGGAACTGCACGGCACAGCACAGAGCCAACCTGGGTAGCACAAGGTTCCTGGCTACATGGCCAGGACCTGCATGGCACAGCAGGAGCCAGCCCAGCCTGGCAGCATGTGGTTCCTGACTGCATGGCGGAGACCAACATGGCACAGCCTGAAGATAGCCAGGCCCAGCCCAGTGGCAGGCTAGAGTGCCAGGAGCCATGGGAAGTCCTATGCCATCAGGCTGTGCCGGCTCTACAGTTGTGGTGCTCCTGGCACTCTAACTGGAGTGGAGGCACAACCAGAACACAAGCTGCTTGCTCTTGCAGCCAGCAGCTCCTGCCACCAGTGCCTCGTTAGCTTTCAGACAGGCAGCAACTGGAGGGTAATAGTTGTCTAAATTTTAGAGGGGCCCTGTGGGCTGGATTTGGCCCATATTTTGCTCTCCCCTGGTTTATAAGTTAGGAAAAAATAAATAAAGTTCAGAGTGAACTGAGTCTGACTCCAGTCTGTAGCTCTGGCGTTGTATAGAAATGCCTCGTCTCAAAATGTTCTTAGCTGGTTTCTGTGGTGCTCTGAGTCATCCAGAGCTAAATGTCATTGATTGGGTGGGCCTAAACTGGTTTCGTGGAGCACATCAACCGGTTGTGGCTTTTTCAAACTGGCACAAGGTCCTTTTTTACCATTTAAACAATGTATTTATCCATCTCCTTTCTATGGTCCATTCAGAACTCCGCAAGTCCTGCACAGCTATATGAAAGATGACCCCTTGAACTCTTCAGATATTCCAGAGCCTTGTCGCATCACTCCATAACAACAGCAAATACTCCACACAGGTGTTTTGCAAACAAGCAAGAAATGGTCCCTCTGTCAGGGTGTTTATAATTTAAGAGGCTGATCTGTTATGTAACTTAGGGGAGCAAATATCTACACCAACATGGGGCCCCACCAAAGTCAAGTCAAGAGCTACAAATGAGTACAAAAAACAATCTTCTATGATTCTATAGGGTGGGAAGCAACTTCAGGAGGTCACCAGTCTAACCCCCTGCTTAAAGCAGAGCCATCCCCCAACTAGATTATCCAAGCCAAAGCTTTGTCTAGCTGGGTCTTAACAACCTCCAAGGATGGAGAGTCCATAACCTGATCACCTGCACAGAGCAAACTGTAATGTGAGAGACAAAGCGGTCAGCATACAAATGAAAGTAGTGATATGCCGCAAGAAGATAAGCAATTAAGTGGTGCACTCAGAGCCAACCTAAGCAGGGTGCAGACTGAAGCAGCTGCCACCACCATCAGCTGGAAGGGGTGGTGGTGGTGTTGCGAGCGGCTGGATGTGGAGCTGCCACTGCTCCACCCAGCTCCGCGGGGTCCTCCAAAGCGCGGGGCCCAGGGCAGTTGCCCTGATTCACGCCCCCCAGGGACGGCCCTGTGTGCACTTTATTCTACCCTTGTAGCATCATGCCTATAAAGGTAATGGGGACCAAATCATGGGTCTCTTAATTCCTTAACATAGGTCTCTACCTATTAGGCTAAAAGTTTCACGTCAGCTCACTGGGGCTGTTGCAACCATACAAATCTCAGTGTGTTCTAGCTGACTAACAAGTCACAAAATAAACCCAGATTTCGAATATCTACTGCATCAAAGATCTTCTGAGCTGTTGTGGTCTTTTGGAGTTTCTTGCAACAGAAAAATTGCTCTACTATTTTTCTGTAGTCAAAAAAAAAAAAAAAAAAAAAA
>NW_017729032.1:231657122-231680546 GCF_001723915.1 Gavialis gangeticus
AAAAAAAAAAAAAAAAAAAAAAAAAAAATCAAGGGAAAGCAAAGAGCTGGTATTTTCTGAAGGATATTTTTAGTCTATGAAGGGTAAGAATCACTGGTCCAAAGATAAAGGAGGGATCTCCAAGTGTAGAGGTCTGCATAGAGGCACAAATATGAGAGTGGCAGAGGATACAAGAGAAGCCCACAATGAGTCTTGCCTGTGGGCAACAAATATCCTTGTTGCTTCAAACTGTATCCCAAGCTTGAGAGCAAAGGGAAATAACACTGGCAAGCAGGAGACTCAAAGGTGGTAAGTGACAGCAGAACATGGCGCTAGTGCAGTAAACAGAATAATTCCATTGTCCGTCCTTTGTCTAGAAGGGTTGACTACTGTAATTATTGTAATTAATGAAGCAAGATTTGACTTAATGTAGAGTAAATTACAATGTACAGTGTGCATGGAGCATGTTTTGTAAGCACTTTTATACTTCAGTGCTAATTAACTCAGACTGTGTTCAACTCTGTCAGATTATGCAACATCAGTACATTCTGCACTATATGGGGTAAGCAATCAGTTCAGAACAAATGACTTAATGTTCTTAACACAATATATTTTTCAGTCAACAGCTGCTGCTTGGTACCAAGCCCACTCAGTATATAGAGCACATCCAAAATCTCAGATATTTATGTTAAAAATCTGGCATTCCTAACGCAAATTTGGCTCCCTGGGACCACATTAATCTGGCATGCCTACCCGTTTAACAAAAGCTAATGTTCAGATTTAGGCTTTTCAGTTTTGCCTTCCAGGTTATGAGAGATCAAGTTGTAAATTAATTATTCATAACTCCATTGCGTTTCCTTGATATCATTTGATTCAGCCACAATTTTAATATATGAATAATTTAGGCCCTTAAAGTGCTGAGAGGACTACACAGGCCCCCACACAGAGCTTCAATGAGTTCATGGGTAGAAACAATATATCAAAAAATGCTTAGCACATGGATGAACTTGACTTGCTGGGGAGGAATCAAACCGACTCTGTCGGAGAAGTCATTCCTTACCAACTTACCACAGCTTTTAAGGGTGTCAATAAGCAGGTGGATTGGGGTGATCCAACTGACACTGTATATTTGGATTTCCAAAAAGCATTCGACAAGGACCCCCATCAGAGCCTCTTAACTAAATTAGATGGTCATGGGATTAAAGGGAATGTCAATTTGTGGATTAGAAAATGGCTCAAAGAGAAAACAAAGCATATAAATGGTCTGTTTTCAGGATGAAAAGAAGTAAACAGCAGGGTCCCCCAAGGATGCGTGTTGGGACCAGTGCTGTTTAAATAAATGATCTGGAAAAGGAGGTGAGTAGCAAGGTGACCAAATTTGCAGATGACAAAATTATTTCAAGTTGTATAAATCAAGGTGGACTGTGAGAAACTACAGAAGGATCTGGCATGACAGAGAATAGGCAACTAAATGGCAGATGAAACTCAGTGTAGATAACTGTAAAGTGATGCATCTGGGAAAAAATAACCTAAACTATGCCTACCACTTTGATGGGCTCTACATTAGGTGTTATCACACAGGAAAGAGATCCGGGAGTCATTATGGACAGTTTGCTAAAATCGTCAGCTCAGTGCTCAGCAGCCATCAAAAAGGCAAACAAAATGTTAGGAATTACTAAGGAGGGAATTGTGAACAAAACGGAAAGTATCATTATGCCTCTTTATAAATCCATGGTGTGTCCATCCACGTGTTGAATACTGTGCCCAGCTCTGATCCCCACATCTCAAAAAGGATACCGAAGAACCAAGGGTGGTATAGAGAAGAGCAACAAGAATGATTAGTGATATGGAGGAAGTTCCATATGAGGAGAGACTAAAGAAGACAGGCATATTTAGTTTAGAAAAGTGATGCTGGTGGGGGACACACAATAAAGGTTTACAAAATACTAAATGGCAAAAAGAAAGTTAATAGGGATTTATTATTTACTCTCTCATGCAATACAAGAACTAGGGGTGAGGAAATTAAACTATTAGATAGCAAGTATAAAACTAACCAAAGGAAGTTCTTTTGCACACAGAATATAATTAAAGTGTGGAACTCACTGCCATCAGATGTTGTGGAAGCTGACGGTTTAGCCAGATTCAGGAAAAAAAAGAGAGATTGGACAAATTCTTGGAGAAAAGGGGTATCAGTAGCTATTGAGCATAGGAGTTAAGGATACAGCCTCTGAATGAGAACTTCATGGACATTAAAGGCTGGAGGCTGCAAGTAAGAGGAACAGAGGGAAAAAGCTCTGGTTACACCTTTTACTCTCCTTTTCAGCATCTACTCCACCCCTGTGACATAGGATACTGGGCAAGATGGATCTATGGTCTGACCCAGTAAATGGTGAATCTTATGTTCTCCCTTTGCAAAATATGCACATCTTATTTTAAATGTTAGCCTTTGCTTTCTCCTAGTTTGAAATCTGAACTAAGCACAGACTATAATTGTTTTCTCATAGTTCTGTCAAGAACTCCCTGTGCTCAGTCAAGTTATGCACATTTGTCTTGAAGTAAAGCTTTATCTTTTGCAACACTTCAGTTTTTAAAGGACACTGCAATTTGGGACAACAGCTCTTACAATGTTTTTCAGTAGTTAAGCAATGATTAGTTAATGGCAAATATAAATTAAGTACTTACTAATCTTGATTACTTTGCATTCTGACCAAAGGAATTTTAAAGAAAAGGTTTATTCCTAATCTAAAGAAATCTTTGAGATATATTACTAAAAAGACAATTTCTGCTTCCCCACTAGATAACTATCATGCTTATCTGATTTTTACTTTGACTAGTTTCTTGCCAGTTGGACTTTAGGCTATCTAATTCGTTACCTCAAAGCGATATAGTAAGTCTACAGCTCAGCAGAGTATACGAGTGCACACGTACATAAATACACAGTGTACCTCAGGAATATGTGGGTAAACAGATGGATTTACATTTCAGTTGTGCTCCCTTGATACTTGGTCACTCCATATTAGCTTGGTCCTTCAAGATGCTCCAAATTACAGTAGTTGTGATTGGGACAGGGCACCTCTAAAATGTTTGGCAACTATGGGGAGGCACTTGGAAGTGCCTCCTTCACCAGGCCTTTTTCCTCCAAACCACAGTCTCTGTCAGATTCTGTACTGTTCACCAGATCCACCTGTCGCAAGGTCAGCCTCTCACAGCTGGTTGAACCCGATTGTGAGTGCCTTTGCTGTCAGCATTGTCTAAAACTTATTGGTCTAGTTTTCTCCTATTTTAGATAAATCTTTTTCAGCTTTATCATTTCATCATTACTTTCACATCCCTTGCTCCTTTTCCTGTACAATTAAGACTCCAGAAGTAAAGATAGTGCGATGAATTGATGCCGCTTATGGCACAACTAGATTAGCAGATTATGCTATAACATACTTGTGCTGTATCCATCATAATGCAATGTTTTATTAAAACTGTACGACAAAATTTACAGGCTTGGAATACAAAGTAGCAAAATTAATTTCAAAGAAGCATGTTTATAAAAGGTTTATATTTATAACAGAATTAAGAGTATCATCACAATATTTAAATAGAAGGCACATTTCCTATAAAAAGTCCAGTCTTCAGGCTCGCTCTCAACTTAAAAAAACTGCAAGTGAATTTAACTTAAGCACCAAAATACATTTATGCTACCTGAGTTGATTTGTGTAAACTTCATTGATTGTTATTTTGTCAAAATGTTCTTCATAGATTTTTAAAACTCAGAACTATTTTAAACAGTCACATTTCAAATTTTGTATTATAAATTAATAGAAAGGATTGCTACTTAAAATAAAAAAAATACAGATTCGGCTCTAAGTGAAATAGATAAAGAACAAAAAATATACTTCATTTCACAACAGACTTCAGTTTATCCATACTTGAAATTCATGGGGAAAATGCTGCGTGTTTCTTCATGTTTATACCACTGTTATGTCACGAATCTTGTCTGTGATGGTATGCTGTAAAAAAAAGTGGATATTATTAATTTATAAAAAGGTGCTACACTGTTACAATTAAGTACATTTGTAACCAAGATAAACACTAAATTAATTCAAATAATGCTAAATTTAATACAGCTGAAAAATCAGTGGAGTTATCCTTACATACAATCACTGTAAAGTAGTGGAGAACAAGACCCATTCGCAATAGAAATCTAGAACCTGTTTGTGATACCATGAAAGTCAATGGAGTTTTGTAACTGCCTTTCATGACAGAAAATAGGATCAGACACTTCCCGTCTTCATCTAACAGCTGCCACAAAATGATGTACACTACAGCATCTCTTCTACTATTGTTATCAAACCCATTTTAAAATCACAAGCAAGGGGTCTCCTGGCATTTCTGCATTCATTGCTGTCCTGCAGACATTTTTGTGAAATTTTACCTAAAATTACCTTACCTTAATTTCATGCTATCATTTCTAAACACGGATTGTTTTGCCCTTAAAATTCTGTTTGTGAAATCCTTCTAAATACTTATTATAGTTACTAAGCCCTTGCCCATCAATCTTGGTATTTAGTCACATTAATCATACTTAGGATGGTTTTTTTGTTTGTTTGAACTGTTGTTTATAATTCAGTCCTATCAGTCACTGAATCATTTTGGTTAGTTGTCTATGGATACTGTGGTCTCCAAAAATTAATGCAATGCTCTAGTTCAATCTATCTGAAAAGAAGCAATCACCTCTTGGCTCTGTGACGTGGCGTGCCAAATAGCTTAGACCTATATGCAGAGCCACAACATAGCGTAACATCATCATATTGTCTGCTTTCACCCCTTCTGTCTTCTGGAAGTACTCATTTCCTGGAGTCCCCCTTCTACAAAAAACACCCTTTACTAGTTAATACCACCTACACAGCATATATGCAAAGACAACTAAGATTACTCAAGTGGCATTTTACTTTCATATATTCCATTTCCAAATGTATTAGGTGACATTTTATTAATATTTTTCAGTACTCAATGAAGGTAAGCTACCTCAGTTCCATGTTATTTATCAAAGTAACAAGCATACTAGCCATCTCTTTTCCTAGATCATCAGTAAAGACACTGACTCGGACTGTACCTCTAATACTATATTACATCACTCCCCACTTTCCCAGTATTTGACACACTTGTTGAGTATAATTAATTTTGTGTAAAACCCTCCAGCTGCATGTGTCAGTGACAATTGCACAGATGTAAATTATATTTTCAAACACTACTTTGCTCTGTTCCCTTGATATACAATATACATACTGTTTTGTACATCACCCCCCTCCCCTTCTCAGAAAACAAGGATCTTGTTCTGGGAAGGCAGAATGAAGAAAAAAAAGATTTTTCGCTGGAGCCACTGCTGAATGCAAGCTGCATGCAGGATAGGAAAAGTCTATTCTTCAGACTAAAGCTGCTGCCAATTCAGTGGTGGCTCTGTCAGGGTTAAAATTTTGACTGCAGAGCTTGCAAAGAGAGAATGAGCTGACTGAAGAGTAGAGACTGTCACTTCTGTATGCAGCCAGAGCCCAGAATGGAGCCAGCCCCAGCAGTCATTTCCAGCATCCTCAAGTCTCTATTCCAGCATGGAAATCAGGTTCCTCACTTAAAACAAAACAAAACAAACCAAAAACTCACCTCAGTTTTGGATGCCTAATTTTGGGGGAAATGGTACATGTGGCTTGCATGCAGATATGGTGGTTTTTGTAGTCATAAGAAACACTCTAAAGAAGGTGTCATTCTTCCAAGAATCCTCCTGTGATTTACCTTGCAAATTTAGATTTCTCTCATTTTTTCCAGTAATTTAGAAGGGATCAATCCATCACACAAAAATAGTCAGGTATATTTGTCTTATGCTCTTTCTCTGTCTTTCAGAGTATAGGGATATTTTGTGTTAAGATACTGATTTACATTACACTCCATGTAATGAACCTATAAAAAGAAATCCAGACTAGGTCTTCTGGTTACATCCATGCTGTAGCGGGTTGCTGCTGCACCACCTTTTCACTTTGGCTTTTCCCCTTCCCTGAGCATCTCTCAGCAAGCCTCAGTAACATGCAGTCTTTAAACCCATTGGCCTTTACTGCCTGGAGCGTGTCAGTGTGATACAGTAATATACAGTCATTTAACAAAATTAAGCAAGTAAATGAAAATCCTTATTGTCCTTGACACAGAGGGGTCTGCTGTGGCTTCAGCCTTCAAATCCCAGGCTTGTTCTCCTTGTAGCCAAGAAGTCTCCAGTCCCTGGTGCTTCTCCTCTGCACCTCCCTCTGGTTCTGCCTACTGGGATTTTCCATCTTAGTGAGCCATTCCCTCATAAGACTTCACACAGCTGTACCACCTCGGCCAGGATAGCTGCCTCCTCTTACGGGGACAGACCACCCTGTTACACCTACTGTAATTAGACTGAAAAATCTTGGGCATACTCTTTATTATTTTGCCTGTGCAGTACCTAACAAAATAGAAACAAATCCCAGGTTGTTTTCTATTGTAGTATCATATTTCAAGTAAGTAATAAATACTGTTTCCCAATAAAAGATTAAACTCCTGCCCCTGGAATCTGCCGCAGATACTCAGCCCTCCTAGAAAAGCCTGCAAAGATGGTTGCCATTCAATGAACCAAGATGTCAACAGTTTCTGTAAAACAACTTAGTAGGGATACGAATCCCAGAATAAAGGGCCCTCCGTTATGCGTGCCCTAGTTCCAATTCCTTTTATGAACAAATCTAGGTACAATTAACAAGACATTCCTATTCTGGTAAAAATATGTGAAATACACACAGAACCTATTGTGATATTGTAAAACATTAGACTTCGGCTACGTGGATATTAAAAATGCAAATCAACTTGCAGTTAGACATCAAAATAGGGATGTAGACAGGACTGAACAAGAAAAAAGTAGCAAGCTATGTTTTGCTCCGGTATCAGCAGGTACAAACTCCTATTAACAACAATTCCTAACAATCTAAATTGGGCCCAGCATTCCCAAGAGGAATTCCTTTTCAAATTATAATTGCTTCAAAAGTAAAATAAATTCTTAGCTGACATTTGGAGGATTAATGAACTGTTATTCACATCTGGGTTTTCAGTGGGTAAATTTCCATTTCTCAAGATTTTCCTATCCAAAGTTCTCTCATTCCTAAGACCTTCAACCTTTATTTTCCTTAACTCATCCTTCCCCTGCTGGTAAATCCCTTAAACAACAAGTTGATAATGAAATAAACAATAATCAACAAGTGCAACATGAAAGTTCAGTTTGGAGACATACAGTAGATGGTTCTGTACAATTAGTGATAAAACATCCTTAGTTTTCTATATGTTACAGATGGTAAGGCAAAAGAAATATTGCACCCAACAAAAGGCAATTTTATTTTATATCTCATTAAAATATGCAAAAGCCCTAAACTGAGCACTGGTAATTGACCAAAGGCACTATGATCATGACTTAGCTACATTGGAAGTGGTCAAACAGACAAGTCTGAACAAAAAATTGTATATGCACATAATTTTGTTGTTTTACAAGGAATGATTGTAAGTGAAGACAACTGAGAAAGCAAAATAAAGAATAAAAATGTAAATAAAAGTTGGGGGTTTAGCAATTAACTAAAGAGACAAATTACAAAAAAACAATAGAACTGTGTAATGCCCATTTCACTGATGAAGTAAAAGATATGCTTTAAAAAGAAAAAAAGATGTAGTTGTATCATATGAGAACGACAGTAATTTCTGTTCCAGTCCTAAAAGAATTGGCAATGTAATAAGATTCAGTGTACTATGGAAATTACTTAGTACTGGAAGTATGGCCAATGCCCAGGCCTGACTCAAGGAAGGCACGCAGAATGACCTAAGCATAGGCTTTTTTAGCTTGGTATCAGTCCAGAGCAAAATAATGGACACACTATGGGATTATGGAAATATTAATGTGGTCTTAAATTGATAAACAGGCTCATTGTAAAAGCATCTTCCCAGGGACAAAATATTTTGTACTAAAGAGCATTCTAGTGCAGAAAGGCTTAGAAGAACAAATGGTTGGAACCTGAAGCAAAACAAATTATGATGAAAAAACAGACCATTATTAACAGCGAAGGAGATTATTTAATGGAATAAATTATATCGAAGGAAATTGTGAATTATACATCTCTTAATATCCTCAGATCAAGACTGAAGTACTTCCTGGAAAATATGGTTTAATCAAGTACAAGTTATGGGACTTGATAAAGGGGAAACTGAGTGCAATTTAACTGGGTACAGGAGGTCAGACTAGATTATCCAGAAGTCCCTTCTGGTCATAAATTCTGCAAAACTACATTAGTTTTCATGTTGTTGTAAATCTATTTTTATAACAAAAGTGAGTTTAAACTCACAATTAATGTGGTATATTTCTATGGCTAGTGGAACAGTTAACAAAAATAATCTTTCCATGGTATCAGTATCTCATGGTACCTCAAAGGCACATTATCAACTTTAATAAAGACACTTGAAGCAATGGCGAGGCATTATCTAGCATAGTAGGTCCATCTAGAGGCATCAACCCTCAAGAAAATTGTAGAAAAATTAGAGCCCAATAGAGAACAATATTAGAGATCTAGACAACAAAAGGAAAGCTTAGAACAAATGGGATTATTTTGTTCGGAGAAAGAGGAGACTGAGGAGGAATTTTATAACCTTCTTCAAATATCCAAAAGGTGATTTATACTCAAGATGGAGACAAACTAGTATCTGTGGCCACAGGGGATAGGACAAGTAAATGTTTTATATTGCACAAGGGAAATTTAGGTGGTATATTAAGAATAACTTTATAACTATGAAGGTATTACTAAGCTTTGGAACAAATTACCTAGAAATACTGTGGTATCTCCATCTTTAGAAGTCTTTCAGAGTAAGTTAGATGAACATTTTTTGGATGGCTTAGAAGGGGATGATTTCATCTTCCAAGCCTATTTTTCTGATTCTTGAGTGCTACTCATCCATAAAAGTCTTACATATATATTTACAGATGGAGAAACTGATGGAAATCAAGTGTGAAAAATCATTCAAGCTAGCAGCGGCAGGATCAGGAAATGAGCCTGTATCTCAAGTCCTACTCCAATGCATTGGACTAAGATCACATCTCCTCAGATATTATGCACGCCATCTTAGAATCCTAAAAGATGGCATTCAACGCACATGGAATTCTCTCATGCAGGGCCCCGTTGGCATCAGTGAGGATCCCGCAGTTGCCACAATCTTTTTTTACGAACTATAAAGTGTATGGTTGGGACCTGGAAGGTTAGATAAATGTGGTTTGGCCAGAACAGAGGATGCTGCCTGATCAAAATTCTCCTGTGCACTGAAGTGACCCAATTTTTACTGTCAGCAGGTTACTGTTTATGCCCGAAGTGCTGATTAAAATTCCAGCATAACTAGGTGAACCAAAGACAGAGATGTTTTCACATTCAGACATCTATTAAGAATTTTAAAGGCATAAAGACCAGAGTGTCTTCTAGTTGCAGAATCTGGAAAACACAAAATAAAACCAACAGACAAACTAGTGGCTTTTCTGACAATTAGTCCCACTAGAAAAATATACATGCTTTTTACCAACATGTATATTGGACTAAACCTAGGAAAAGGGGTTAAATTACATACTAAAAATTAGCTGGTAGATTTACTAATGCAAGTATTTTGGTACCAAGCAACATAATTTTTAAACATATACAAAAAAGGGAAATTAAAAATAAATGTACTCTTACTCATAGCTAACTTTTAAAATTTGTTGATGAACTAATTTCAATCAGAAATTTAATTTAATTAATTTCTTAGCATCTTCTTTATCTTAAAGTTGTTACTGATGATGTACGGCTTTGATGTTTTGTTTAATTGTGCAAGATGTGACATGAGAACAACATACGGTAACAAGACAACAGTACAACCATATCACTTAAAAAAAATCTTGCCTTTTCTTATATATTCACTTTCCTAACACTTACCTGTTTTAATAATGGAAAAAACAAAGCTGCCTCTTAGAATTGGGTACCAGACTGCTCCAGCGGGGAGTGGTGAGCAGTGGTTTGGAGAGCCTGGCTGGGCCAGGGACAGCATCGGCAGCATGTAGATGCCTGCTTCCAGAGTCTGCTCTCTTCCCCTCATTCCCCTTGCTGAAAGGGAGCCAAGCAGGGAAAGGTGAATCTGTGTGCTGCTGCTGTAGTCTCTAGCCAAGCCGGGCCTCCTGCACAGCAACTCCACACAGCTCCTAGCAGAAGAGGTCTAACTCTCAACTCTTGCAGGCACCCGAAAGCTCCAGAACCACTCCTGCTCCATACTGAAGGGAGCAATTGTGGCAGTGTGCAGACCCCTCCTTCCAATCTGTTCCTGGCCAGAGATGGGGGAGGGGGCAGGGGAGCCGGGCAAGGAAGGAGGAACCTGTACCTTGCTGAGCTGGACTCAGCACAGCTGCTCCCTGCAGCATGGCGTAAGAGCAGCTCTTGGGCTCCCCATGCACCCACATTAGTGAGGAAAACAGTGTGTGGGGGGGGAAGGGGCAGGTGGGGAGGCAAGTGGTAGAGAGGCAGGCACCAGAGGGGCAAGGGGAAGGAATCAAGCTGTCTCTTCCCCTTACCCCTGCTTCCCCCCCCAGGGCCTCTGCCCCTGCTCTCCTGCCTTAAATTTGCCTCATCCCCCTGCACTGCTAAGACAATCCTCCAATAATTATATTCTACACATGGATTTATATTTAGAATCTAATTATTGGGGGGAGGTCATCTTAAATTCAGCATCATCTTGGAACTGGGTACATTTGGTAACATTTTCAAATCAACAGCCTAATTTCATTACCCTATTTTAATTCTAAACACAATGCTGCTGAAATTTGATAGAGAAGTTTCGGAGGGGGTTGGAGACCGATGTATTTACTCATGCTTTTCAGATTACCTCATTTCTCATACTTTTCTTGTTTATTCCTGGATTGTACCCTAAGGATTGAACAAATAAAGTTACCTGATCCAAATCTCACTGAAGCCAGAGGGAATCTTTCCACCAACTTCAATGGATTTTGGCTTGGACCTTAAATGTAATGATGCTTTATTAATGCCACACTTAAAAGATGGTAATTTGGTGGTAAGGCTAGTACTGCAGCCTATTAATGCACTGTTTAAAATATACTGGTACTGTGAAATATTATTTTAGCATCAGATTCAATGATCATTTTGAATGATATTTATACTTATGTAAAAGAAACATTGTCAATTTGAAAAATCTTTGATAATGCTTCTAAAATTGTCTATTAACTACACTTAAAGATTATAAAGGAACATAATTGAAATAAGAGGGGAAGATATGTCTAATTTGTTTTAATTTGCTGTGTCTGTTGGCATCTTGTACATAGCCCCAATCCTGCAACTTGTTTTGCATAAATGGATTCTTTCACCCATGTTTTTATGCCCTGGTACAGGCAGAAGAGCTTTATATGAGTGGAGGAAAACCATCCACATGAAGAGGTATAAAATATAGGTATTTTCTTCCTTTATGAAGCAAACAAACAGAAAATAAGGGTGTAATTTACATTAAAGCTGTTAATCATTTATAAATTGATGTTACAGCATACTGAAAGAAATATGTATTCGTTCTGTTTATGTAATAGTAATCTCTTACAATTTCATAGTTTTGTAGTTTCTAGGGTCAGAAGGGACCTGAACAGATCATCAAGTCCAACCCCCTGCCCTGGGCAGGAATGAGTGCTGGGATCATAATACACCAGCCAGATATCTATCCAGCCTCCTCTTGAAGACCCCCAAGGTAGGGGACAGCACCACACCTGGGAGCCCATTCCAGAGCCTGGCAGCCCTAACCATAAAGTAATGCCTCCTGATGTCAAGCCTGAACTTGCTCTCAATCAATTTGTGGCTGTTATTCCTTGTTATCCCAGGTGGTGCCCAGAGGGACAAAGCCTCACCTATTTTCCGCTGGTCCCCCCTGGTGAGTTTATAGATGGCCACCAGATCCCCTCTCGTGGACGCTGAATAGATTCAGTTGGGTAGACTCAGCATCCTAGATTCAGGATGTAGCTGCACTTGTAACAATTGATTAATAGTAGAATAGTAGATTCTATAAGCAATCAGTCGATCATTTACTAGCCCTTTTATGCTAGCTAGAGATATCCTCAGTTTTACCAACAATTCATATTTTTTTTCCTTCTGCAAAAATCAGAAAATATTATGAATCACAAATTCTACAGGACTTTTTCTTATTAACCGAGGGTTTTTTAAATGCTTTAACGTTGTTGTGGGAGACGCTCAGTCCAATTAGCCTTACTATGTGTTTTTTTAAAGCATGTAAACTTATAAATGAAACCAGAATTATAAAAATAGGTGCATATTCAAAAATTAATACATAAAGTCACTTAAAAAAAAAATAAAGTCCAGAACTTCTTTCTTAATACCAACAAAAGCTGTGTTATCCAGCACTTTATCAACCAGAAAGCTCCACTAACCGGCATCTGAGAGAGACAGCAGAAGCAAAACCAGAAGTCCTACTTCCAGTTTTGCTGCCACGAGCTGAGTTCGTCTTCTTCACTTCTTCTGCCCATGGCCTGGGGCAAAGCAGCCTGCATGGGGCCCCCCTCCCTGTCCCTTGGCACACGGATGCCAGGGAGTGCACCGGATGGTGCACAGTTGATTAACCAGCATCCCCCATTCCCAGGGGATGCTGGATAACAGAGCGTTTGTTGTAAAATCTTTACAATCAATATTGAAGCATTGTCTGTGCATGAAAAGCAAAGTACACATTGAATAAAACTTACAATCATCTAGTTATATTATTTTCATTAGCTTAAGATATCTAAACAAGATTATGAAAACATTGCATCAGAATTTTAAAATTTAGTTTTAATACTGTGAGGCATTTAATTCACCGACTCATTTGAATAATTATTTTTTAAAATAGAAAAAGATCTAATTCTCTGAAGCACATTTATTGCACAAATGACTCCTACTGACTAGTACTGGAGTCAAGTGGTGTATTAGTATCTGACTGAGATAATATTCAGTACTGATATGTCATGTTATTTGTAAAGCATCTTAGATGGCTCTGGTACCATATAACATCTAAATGTCATCAACATAACAATGGACTATCACAAGGGACTGGACAGCAGGTAAAGATGTAATTTTTGAGGTAAGTTTGTTTAATAAAAAAGATCTTCTGACAAATACATGTGAGAAATCATGGTGCAGACCACTTGTTCTGGGGCACTAGGGATATTGAGTGTTGGAAGCTCACTGCAGGGTATCTATTCCCTTTAACTTCTCTTGCCTAACCATACAATTGCCTTCAAATTTCCTTGTCCTCTCAAAGCAGCTGAGTTTTTGTTATTTTAGTAGGTCACATTTACACATCACCAACACACGTTCATTTTGTAATCCTTAATTGAATTTTCTACATTTGCACTGTCACCCAGCATTATTAATACATTTTTTCTCTCACTATATAACTCAAAGCATTCATGACAGTCACTAGACAAACAGGAATGAAAATTCTGAAATGCTCACATCATTACCTGTTTACAAGGTATAAAAGTATGGGCAGGTAAGATGGAGGAAACATTTCAAAAGGTTTAAATTTACTAGCAGTAACTGTTTTTGTATAAGATATGTAGTATCTAGATGTAAAGCAGCTAGGGCTAAGCATAAGTAAATAGTTCTTCTGAGATGCATTTCTTTTTATTTTTGCTTAAGAAAAAAGTTATATTACATGCATGATCAGCACCAAAGAGGAATATTTTTCTTCAAAACCTGTGCTTGCACCTTTAAAGTTTTGCCATGTACTATCATATTGTTTTTAAATCTTGGAGAAATGTTTTTCCTCTTGACAGTTATGGAATTAAAAGCGATGGGAATGGACATTCTATTTACTCATAAAAAATACAGTGCTAGCTGCCACAACTTAAGTGCTTGACAGTGTTTCACAAACCACCAGCTGCGCCCCAGAGATGTCATCTAGTTTAAACGTCAAAAGTAATTCCGTTTCTGCATTAACAATATTCTACACATTCCATGTCAAGTCTGTTGATGTCCCATCTGACCTAGTATGGTAGGTGGAAACCATAATGGAAGAAAAGATAAAAGTAATGAATGTCTTTTGACAAGCGTACACTTTGTAGTGGGTCCTTGTATTTGTTTCTCATCAGTTGCAACAAACTTATTATATCTGAGAAAAAACTAGAGTGGCCAGTTCTTATTTCTCAGGTGCTAGAAGCCTGTAAAGTGGAGATGAAGTTTTAGAACAGGAAAGCATCAGTGTAAACTGTCAGTGGAGGAAATTCTCTCATCAACAAACATAATTCACGGTAAAACAAGGAGAACTTGAATAGTGTTCTTAAGGCTTCCTTATTTCTACAGTATATCATCTGCCAGCACACTATTTAGAATCAAAACAAATCATGTTTGCATGAAGGATTTTCTCTGATATTTAGCTTACACTAACTTTTTTCTCAGAATGGAAGAAGGGCATTTGATGCTCAAAAGTTTGTCAAACAGCTTCCCAGCTATACAAGTGGTCCAACGAAAGATATCACAAGAAATCCTTGCCTCTCAAACAAAACTGTCATAGATTCATACATTGTAAGGCCAGAAGGGACCTTGGAAGATTATCAGGTCCAGCTCCCTGCACCAAGCAGGAAAGATAATGGGGTTAGGTGACTCCAGCAAGGTGACTGTCTAGTCTCCTCTTGAAGATCCTCTTTGTCCAAACAAAGCATGTTTTAATAAAGTACATTTCCCCCCTCTATTGAATCAGGTCAGTAATTCACAATAGAAATTTTCTACTATTGTAAGACCCGACACAATGGGAGGGGTAGGAGAGGAGTTGAAATATCAACATACCTTCACTGATCTGTTGCTGTGAGTTGGGGAAATTTACATTTTAAAACTTATGGAGAAGAATCTTGAATTGCATTTTTTTTTTTAAAGAGAATTCCCAAACCATTTTCTGCTTTGGTGGGAATGGGAGAGATAAGATACAAAAAACATGAAAACAGATGCTGATTGATTACTATACGTTGAAAGTAACAGGCAGCTGGGAGGGATGCCAATCTGAAGTGAGTTGGCAGGAGACCCGAATGAAAATAATAAACTGTCAAAACAGTTTTCCATGGCAAAGTGCTGTTTGAAAAATTTCACTAAAACTTATTTAGAAAGTTAGAAAAATGTTTAGAAAGTGTCAATATAGCCTGTTTTAACATTTTTTTTTGGATATAAAGGTTTAGAAGCAATTTTTCATACTGAAATATTATTTAAAAAGTTAAAACCTAAAAATGATCAGAATTAAAATATTTTGATTAACCTGAAATTAAAAAAAATGGAATTTTGTTTCCTAAAAATAAAGTAAGAACAGTCGGGGTTTTTTTTGTTTTTTTAACTCACTTGCCCCTGTCCCACAAATTTAAAAAAAAATTGTAATCAGGTTTATTCAACAGTTTACTTGTGCCTGGTGACCAGAATCTTGACAGTACCTGGCATTCCTATGTAGCAAAGGAGAAATTAATCTCTCTACTCCCTCCTCAATCACTTCTCTCAACAGCTATAGCTAGGGCCTACTCAACTCAAAGAGGCAGATAGCCAATTTCATGGGCAGATTGCAGGGCCAGCTGCCATTTTCACAAGCCTTATCATGGTGCCCCACATGCCTCTGATTGGCCAATGGGCTCTAATGGCCTTGTAGCTGAATGGTGGAGAGGGCTATCTGTCACACAGCCTCACTCCTCAGTGCTGACTGGTGGAGAAGCAGGGCCATGTGACAGGTTAGCCAATCAGTGATGAGAAGAGAGGGGGCGGCAACCATCTTGCCTGCTCCTCTTCAAGTCAGCAGCCCCCCCCTCCCCCAGCAGGCTGCATGGCCAGGAGGACTATTGGATCCCACTGGGTAGCCATCATTTTATTTTTAGTAACTCCCCCTTTACAATACCCCCCCTCCACTCACACACACACACTTTGTGAAATTCATGAAGTCGCAATTTGACTAGGTCCCTAGCTAGAGCTCCTCAAGTCAGGGAAGACTTCCTCCTCCTCCCCCCCTTCCTAAAATTCTTAACTCACTAGGGAACACTTCTAAGAGAGTATTTTTCCTGACACTTGAAAATAAACAGTTGGAGAATATACTTATGAATTGTTTTTAATGAAAAAGAATATTATAAATTTGCAGTACCTGATAAACAGCTGTTAGATTAGGAGGAGGAAGAGAAGAGAGAGATTTTTTTTTCTCAAGAATTATTATGCATTCATTGTTCTTTGTGGATAATTTAAAGTTAAAAAGTTGGAAGCAGTATCAGTTTGTATATCTATCAAGGTCAAGGTCCCATCCTGATATACTCATTCAATGACAAATGCAGAACCAAAATACAGTACAAATGAGAGCTCTACAAACAAGTACTCTACATCTTTGGTTTAACTTTGGTAAAAACTGGAGAAGCTGCCTTATTGCTTGCTTTGTTCACAACAAAATACTGCAAAAGTGAGCTGAATTAAGGGAACTTGAATTCAGAGCACTGGATAAATGGATAAAATAGAATTCCAAGGCTGTTCAAATCAGTAGCAACTGAAAAGGTATTATGTGATGGCAGTTTTCTGACATGCAAGCAGAATTGGAATATTTATTCAGTTTCACATGATGGCCCTAGTGGGCTGGGTTTTTAATGGCTTAGAGAGGACCATACATATTTACATGTGAGAATTCAGCACTAGCTACCTAGTTCTTAAGGATTTCAACTTCTGATGCAAGAGCCTGAATTAGGGACAAGGAATGGGTATACAAACCAGAGTACAACCTCTGTGATTTCGTTTTGAAATGGAAAAAAGAACTGACCAAGTGAGGAAACAGCCTGGGGGAAATGGAGCAATGTATTAATTCACCTAAACTTCAATCAAAATAGTAATATCCAGAATTTCTTAGTCTGCTTCAACAGCCAAAAAAATTTTCTTGCTCAAAAGGGATGAAAAGCATAAGGATGGGCTTGCTGTATTTTGTCTCAAAGAAAATTAAAAAATGGAAACCCAAGGCATCTTTACATGTGCTCTGCGGGGGGGGGCTTTAATTAGAGGAGCTCGGAGATCTGCTCTAATTGAAACACCTGTAGCACCTCATGCATTCAGCATCCCACACTTCTAAATTGCGACAGGGGTGCTTTAACTAAAGTTCTGAATAAACAAAAGGCGGGGCTGCTGAAGTGTGCTAATTAGCATTATTAATTAGGTCTGTTCCGACGCACTGTAATTACAGCACGTCGCAGCAGCATCCCTGCACCTCTACAGGCAACCACAAAGGCTACTGGAAAAATCTAAGTAATACCAATACCAATAGGATTTTCTGCCAGCCTGAATGCCCCTTGTTCTATAAAGATCTAAAAGGTCTCTGCCCAGATGTGAGGCTAATATGTAATCAGGAAATACTGCTAGCAATACTGGAATAGGCAACTGATCATTCCAATTAGAAAATCCAGGCAACAGAAGGAAATCAGTGGGTCCAGATTTATTAAAGTTTAAAAACAATTTATTGCTGAATTAGTATTCTGTACATGTTTTCATTGTGAACTCGTTAAATGCATGTACATATTAAGTATTTACGATTTATATCCTCTCAGGCATTGTTCCTCCCCCACACAGTGAATACTCATCAACTGAAGTAACTGGGTCACACCCTTAAGATGACTCATGACACCTGGTTAAGAATGCAGTGCCTCAGATGTGTATAAACTTTAAAAAAGCAAATCCATCTGCTTTCATTTCTTAGATTTAGAACCCAGTTAATCTATTAAATTTCCTTAAATTTCTGCATAAAGGTTACCCTTGAATATTAATACCTAGATTATATTATGACTCTGGACTGGAAGGTTAAAGAACTGCTATACTGGCAAAATATTTTTATCATAGGCTTTTCATGCATACTATCTTCTTAAACTTAGCTGATCAATAATTATATTTGGTAAAGTGATGTTAAAAATTACATCTGATATTGCACAATTATAATTAGAAGGTGCTCTCACTGCAATACTTTATATGATTAAAAAAATGAAACTTAAGCAGCTGCTTCCTTAAATTCATAGTGGTATAAATCTATGACCAGTGGTTATGCGACTAGAATCTCATAATTTAATTAAATAATGTGAATACAAATCTGCAAAGTGTCAACGAAAGTTAGTATAAAAAATGTGTAGCTAATACTACTGAACCTATTCTACATAGATTTAGAATTTGCAGTGTTTACAGATTTAAGAACATCTTGTGAAAACAGAAATTTACAAACACTAAAAATTAGCTTATGGAAGTTAATGAGAGCTTCAAAGAAAAAAACAACTTATTTTGAATACATACACTCAGTAAGAGGAGCAGTGATATATAACGTCTCAAAGTGTTATATCTAGAACAGTATCATAGTTGCCTTGAGAAGGTGACATTTATACTCAAATATTTTATTCCTACAATGAAAGATGCAGTCAACAATTTGAAAATCAAATCAAACCTAATATTTAGGAACAACAGAAATAGAAAACCAGAAATAGAAAAACCAAAGTGCATATATATTCCCACAAAAAATTTAAACCACTCAGCTGTTTATCTTTTTTCCCCATATAGATTTGTAAAAGATACTAGAAGAATGTGATTAGTACAAGTATAGTAGTCAGTCACATTCATTAGGATCCTTCAAAACAGTGAGAAAGTTAAGCCACACACAAGCCCTGCTTTAGAATAAAGACAGACTCTTATTTTCTCTAACAATTTTATTTCAACAGAGTACACAAGTCTGTCACCAAGCTACAGTACTGTATATTAAAGGTTTTTTTTCCTTTACAAACGAACTCCTACAAATTTCAATGCCTGAACTTTAAATACTTTAAAAAAATTAAATACAAAATCTCAAATTCATACCAATATCAAACATTATGTTTTGTGCTTGTGAAGTGTATAACTTCTTTAGTTCCAGTACATATTTATGCTATGGTTTGAATTGAAATCAACCCCAACATTGTGGATCCAACACAAAAGCCACAGGAAAGCTAAAAACAATGTCTAAATAGGGGTTACATGATCTAAACAGTCTTATGAGGCCTTACTATGCTTAATGGAAGGTACTTCTAGTTAAGAAAGATTGTGAAAATCATCTGAAAGTTACTGTATACAGAAGTTACTTCCTTTAACTAGAGATTTTCTGCAAATGGATGTTTTTAAACATGCCTGTAGCATTTAGTCACATAGTTACTAGGCAGGAAGAATGCCAACATTTAATATGACATGTTACAAGTTAATAACTTTTTTTAAATATGCCCATTTGCCCTTATTGAATAAATAAAATGCCACATTTAATGGAGTAACTGTAAGTGACAAATTACATTAATTTCTCTCTTGCTGCATTCAACACATTTTTAAGATTTAGTACATACTTAAAAATTTACCTGCATGAAATTTCAGTTAGGAAAAGCCATACACTTTTAGCAGCTGTATCAGAACAGGGCTAATTTAATTCCCTTGCCCTCAAAATTTGTTATTTAATGAAAGCTAATGCTTTCTTTGTACCAAGCAAATATATTAGCTGATAAGTAATTACATCGCCATGAAGTAAACTAGTAATTGTTTCTTCAGTTCATTTGGATTTAGTCATTTACAACTGATGGAATGAAGTACTGATAGTCACGTTCTAATTGGTATACTAGTTGTCCTTACTTCTAAGAGTTTTCCTTAGTAGTCTTATCTATTATTTTTGACCTTGTTCAATCTGCTGGCCTCCATTGAATCTATTAATATGCAAAATACTGTTAAACCAGTCTTTGCTTTAACAATCATTACCATCTATAAATTGAACAGTAGAATGCTTCGATTCCAAAGAAAAAACTGACACTTGAAATCCATTTATAATTGCAATAAAATGGTCTTCTCAGTGCTTTAGCCATTTAATAAGGCCTGAATATTAGGTAGTTTTGGGTAAAGTCTACCAAGTCAAGCGGATTCTGTATTTCAGATAGTCATGGGAAGTGACAGCATCCTTATTCCCTAAGCAATGACAGACAGACAGACAGACCTGATAGTTATGTCTTGAGAGTACATAATGCTGTTTTCCCATTATGTCCACACAGTCTTCTCCTGTTAACTGGCAAAGCATTAAATACATTATGCTCTGGTTAACTTGTCTCTCCAAGAGGAATGCAAACAACAGTAAATTATTCAGTAGCAAACCAGTTATACGGAATAAAAATCTGGGAGCAGAATAATGGTGCTAGCTGGGTATTAGAACAGCAGCAAATTGGTATTGCAGCAAATTAACTCGAGTTTACTATATGTACACAGAAGTTTCAGAAAGCAACAGCAATTCTGAAATAAAATCATGTTTATGTGCAATGATTATTTACTGGATCATGTAAACTTCTCTGCATAGTTGTAAACAATGGCTGTGTTAGACAATGCCAGCACCAGAGGTGCCCTGCTGCTTTGCAGTTTCCCATTCACTGCATACAAAATGTTTTAATTCCCTGCTATGTTGAGACATACTTGTACAAATCCTGCTTTTGTGTACATTAGTATAAGATTTAGTGTTTCATGCTTACCTGATGGGAGTGCAACAGTAATAGAAAATACAATGTTAACCACCTCACATGTCAACAATTACATAAAACAAGCACAGTAGGTTGTAAACTGGTTGTCCAGCCCTATAGCTGGTTTTTAATCCGTGGGGCAGCTCTAGTTTTGCACAGACTAATTCATCCTCACAACTGAGATAACAGCATATTTTTTTAAAATAATAAACACCTTACTTTTGGGGTAGGTAACATATGAGTATACCATTTAACCTTAACAGCACCTCTTTAGCACTTACAGTCAGGTGAGAAAAATGGTTATCTTCATCTCCAAACTTTGAAAATTGTTTAAAAACACCTTTTCAATTAACTTTTGTAGTCTTGTCTGGAAAATGACTAAAAAGTAGCACTCAGCACAAAAATTAGTTTAAATCCTCCACCATTCTAATAAAATAAGAAAGTGAACAATTTACAGTAACAGTACTCACTAATTGTAAAGAGAAGTTCAAACAGAACTAAAGCACTTTAAAATATAACACTAAGAAAAATTCCTTAAGTCACATGTCAAAAACTGACATGAAGAAGTACAAACAAACAATATGTGAAAATAAAGAAAACAGATCACAGTGTTGTGTTTTGAAGACTACCTTCATCTCTAAAAGCACCTGTCCAAACAGTAATTTAGGCACCAGAAATTTCATTTAAAAATTACGTTACAATCAGGCATAAAGTTTATTGAAAAGGCACAGATGAAAATCTCTTAGTTCTAACAATAAGATTACAACCTTAAAAGATGTCCCAAATGTAGGAAGTTTGTGTACAAAAAACTGAGAATACTTAATATCCACTTCACTCTCTAAAATCAGTATGAAAGGATATGTACCCTACATAACAATCCAGATCAAAAGTTGTATACCTACTTAGTGCTAAGACAAATATTTAGGAATGAGCTGAAAAGCTTATCACAGACAGATCTAGTCAATTAAAAAAAAGACACTATAGCCTATAAGTTTGAAAAACCTTTTATCTCAAATTGTTACATAGAGATATACCTAGTATCTTTCACACAGGCAGTACCAGACATTGTCCTGCATTAAGATCAGTGCTGCATACTATATTCCTTTACATTTTACTAAAATGTTTGGCAGTTTGTTATCTACAACTGTTGTTTTAAATTCATGAAACTCTATTATGAAAAATGTCACTTTCACAAAAACACAAACTGGTTGAAAGTTTAAATTCATTATCTACAACTACCCAATAGGCATTATTAGAATTCATGAAGAGTAGTTTAGTAGGTCTGAAACCAAGAGAAAAAAAAATAAACACTTACTTCTCTATAGCACTGTGTTTGCAAGAGGTGCAAAATGTTGGGCTTCCTCCCCCCACCAAGAAAAAAAAAATCTCAAGTTATTTTTAGATAACCACAGTGCAAAGAGAAATTACCAAAACTCTTTATTTCTATCAACAAGAATGGAATGACCTATTTGGTATTGGTATTCTAAAATGATTTTCCAAAGTAAAAGGCCAGATTTTACAAAAAGTTGAGTATTTAACAGCTATTCACTGAAGTCAAATACAGTTTCTGAATATTTAAATCTTTGGGAGGGAAAAAACAACAGGCCATTGTTTTGGAAGGAAACTATTGTTTTACAGGTCATTGCAAGGTTTTGAAAATCTTGACAATAATGTAGTACTATACTAGATCAAGAGTTCTCAACCTATTTGCCATGGTGGCCTACACTTGTAGCTTCCCATGTGTTACGTGGGCCACAGCCACACAATTTACTGCCTGTGTATCCATTAAAAAAAATGTTTTTAACAGGATGTCACATGGGCAGCAGCAATGTGCTGACTGGGCTGCAGGTTGAGAACCTGTGATGTAAATAGATCTGTGTCCATTCCTTAAGGCAGGAGTGCCAACCTCACCTTGTGCCCTGGAATGGATCTAGCCCACTGTGCTCTTTGCAGGCTAGATTTAGCCTTGGGCATATGATAGCAGCTCGTTCCTACCCAATGCCACACGACAGTGGCATCTCTAGCTCTAACATGGGGCACAGGATGCAGCTCTAGCTCTGGCCACATGCACCACGCCAGAGCTGCCACCACTGACACCATTCTAGGTTGGAGCCATGTGCTCTGTGCTGTGGTGGCAGCTCTAGCTCCAGCACAGGGTATATAGCAGGTCCAGCATGGGGCTAGTGGATGAACAAGTGGAGCCATGGCACTGGTGACAAGCAAAGCAGCTGAAGGGTGACTAGGGCTGTATCATCCCTCCTGCTTCTGATCACCACATCCACTGGAGCCTAAGAGCCCTGGATTCTGTGACAGACTATGCCTCCCCCACTTTCAGTGGCCTGCTGGTAGCCAGGCAGGATAGAGCAGTTCCACACAGATCTGGCCTGTGGGATATACCTTGATACAAGGGACAGGAACAGCTGACCTGAAGTTTTGAAAGATTAAGTTCTGTAACACATTTATAGTGCCTTTTTTAATGCCAGCAAATGAGGTTTAAGTTTCTTGGCATGACTATAAGTTCTTGTTCCTTTACTAAACATAGGATCTCAAAAAACATGCTAGGTCTCCTGTTATAAATTTTACTTGTTGGAACTAATGAAGTCAAGTTTATCAGTTTATTGCTTCAGTTCACTGCAACTGTTTGCCCCTGAATTGTTTCAGCACTTCTGAAAATGCTCCAAATCAAGTTAAAAGATTTTCAGACTTTTTGTAAAATATTTATTTCATATTTCAGTCATTGTAGATTTCACAGAAGAGTGGTCCAAAGGAGTTAAAACATTTCAGTCACTCCAAACAGAGTAAAGTCTCTAGAACGATAACAAACCTCTGCTGTACAGCTGGAATGTCTTATCAATTGTAAAAAAAAAAAAAAAAAAAAA
>NW_017729032.1:231680659-231686866 GCF_001723915.1 Gavialis gangeticus
AAAAAAAAAAAAAAAAAAAAATGCACTGCATTTTTTCTACTCAGAATCACACATTAGCCTAACAATATTTCTTCAGCACCCTAACTTAAATTTAATTATGGTCAGTGCTGGTATCTAGTTGGGAACATCAATGCTTTGTTAATATACTGTGGGTGCATCTAAACGTGTGCATTTACTTCACAGTAACCAAAATTACCATGTAGTACGAGCACGTGTCTATACATGCATGCCCATACTGCACAGTAAATATGGCGACTTACACTGATTTGAGCATAAATTTGATACCTGCATGACACAGGTATCAAATTTACGCCCTATTAGTTACTGTGCAGTAACTCATTTGTAGACACCTTACTGTGTAATAATGCTCTGTGTGTGGACTGACTCAGGACCAAACTTTAGTCCTGTCAGTCCACACACAGCGTTAATATGTTTTAATGCCTGCACATGTTGATGCCAGCCTATTCCTGCTTACTGCACACAAATTTAAGCCAGCATAAATGCATGTGTAGTCAAGCCCTTTATGTCTGAAATTTAAAAGGAAGGTTTGTGACTACGTTTGAAATTAAAAAGGAAGATTCAAATTAGCTTGCTCATTTTCTACCTGGAAATTTTTGTGCATTTTAAATGTAAGTAGAACAAGATAGGTTTTGTTAATACTTATAATGAATAACAGAGGACTAAAACTTAACCCTATTCTATACGATGGAGCCATCTTTACTTTGTGCTGGAATCATCACAGGGACAGCTCCCATTCTACTAAGATTAGGTGCAGCTACCTTTGGCGGTGCAAAGTTTGAATTTTGTTCAGGGGTACGTTCAAAGTCTTCACTTGGAACTTGGCTATATGGAGTCTTGGTATATCCATCCATGTTGGAAGGAGACATTGAACCCAGAGAAGAACGATTGCTGCCTACATAGCTGCGGGCTGTTGAAGTCCGACTCTTTGGAGGGGGAACATCTTCTCTGAAAAATAAAATTGCAAAGAAAACTTGATTAACCAGGACTGTATTGGTGTTTTTACATGTTCTGTGAAGTTTCTCTAATTGGCTTTTTCTATTCCAGCAAAAGTCCCAATAAATATAGCACTCAACTTTTTACTTAAAAACATATTTGTCACACTAAGAATCTCTGTTCAACCAAACAAAATATTTTGGAATATTACAAAATAGTGTATGGACAAACAGTTACATTCATACTACATTAAAAATATATGGTTTTGGAAGTAGCTGTTACACTGAGTTAATGAACCAACTTTAATCAATTAAAAACGTTCAGCTCCCATAACGAACATATTATTAATGAAAGGACAGAAATTACTTTTTAATTTTTAGAGATTACCACTCAAAGGCTTAAGACCATGGGTCATTACCTAATATCATGATGCACTTCTTTTTCATATTTCTTCTCTTTGTGCTTCTTACAGGCATACGATATGAAAAAAGCCAGTAAGCAGAGCCCCAGCAATGTTCCTATAATCGCTCCTGCAATTATGCCACCTACATTTACAGCTAGAACAGAGAAAAAGAAATGACTATGGTACTGGCCTTCAAAGGGTCAAATGAACAGATAAATCTCTTCTCCTACCTTTAAATAAAAGTAAGAACATTCACTGTTTTCTATGCCATAGAACTGCTGAATAATACAAATGTCTTTCAGTTGAATTGTAATTTTAAATTTAAATAATTCTTTATTTGTACAGAAAGCCACATAAACACACTGACCTCCTTTCTCAAGCTCAAAGAATGTTCCATGCTCAAGTGAATGGCAACTACCTGTTCAACTGTGTATATCTTCTCTCCCCCCTTCAAATCATATAACAGAGTTATGCTAGTTCTTTAATAAACAAATGGGTAGTCAAATATCGCACAAGAAAATACTTACAAGGGGTAACATTCAGCACAAGAAAACATTCGTCTGTGCCAACTCTGTTGGAAACAATGCAACTGTATGTACCAGAGTTATCCTGAGAGGCATTTTTCACAGAAAGTTCTCCTGTGTTTTTATCTACAACATTGAAGGAGAAATTTGGATTAGCATTTTTCTTCTATTGTAATTAGCCAATATTCTCAAAGAAGTTAACCCAAAGCATAAATGAAATTATTTAAAAAACTTATCTACCTTACTTATGTTATGCTAATGAACCCCTGGTCCAGTTCATATAATCTTTACCTTGGTATCAGTAAAGCCTAGTAAAAGTACATTTGAGGGTTTTATTTGCTATGGTTTCTTATCCAGTTAGTTCAGAGTAAATTGTCTTGTGCAACTGCATGAAAAGTAGACACTCTTCAACAGCTATATATTGACTATTCAGTTATGCATACTCTCTAGATTTGTTGGGGTGACCAATTTGCCTGACAGCAGGTTTTGTATTCCCGTCATCATGCCCTAGAGATTCTAATGGCTAGACCTAAAGAAGCTCTGGAGCCAAAAATTGAGATCAAGTGACTTATTTTTAGTTGAATAAATAAATGGCCTCCTTTCACAGATTTACAAGTTGGAAACCTGCTAAAGGCAGGTGCCTACACATCTTTCTCACTCAGAAAAAAGAGCTACTTAAAAAAAAAAATCAGGCCAGAGAGCTATGCCTTCTCCTTACCCAATAGCTCAGAAGGTTATAGCACTGACCCATAATCTAGGAAACCCAAATTCTCTCCATTTCCTTAGAGAAAACCCTAAGCATCAGGCTAGTGGCTATCTGGGTGGCAGCACTCCTGTTGAAGCTTCAGTTATAAGGAAAGAATTTAAGACATATTGGGTTCATCTACACTAGCTATTAATTCAGTTCAATAAACTCTGGCACAGTTTGCACTCATGTCAGTGGCTCCCAGGCACGGCATCTTCACATGCACCCAGGACCACAGCAGTTTGAGCTGGTGGAGCAGCCCCAGGGGGTCAGCCCCAGGCTCCAGATGGTGGGGCTAACTGGGGTACAAGTGTGCCAAAACTACAGAAGTATGGGACTGACCCCCAAAGCCTGCTGCCAGCCCAGGGTTTCTCCACCCTGACTCATACTGCTGCAGTACCAGTCACTGTCCACAGTGACTCTGCCAAAAGATAGTACTATCAGGGGCACTACTATCTTATGGCAGTTAATTTACTGTGCCCTAATATTGGCACGTGTAGACAGTGATGCTTTACTGCAGAACTAATTAGTAGTAAAGCACGTGTAGATGCACCCATGAAAGCAAAAGCAAGTGTGAGGATGCCTCTGTAACCTACTGATTCCTTTTCAAATGTTAAAAGGGGTAGCAACAAAAGTAAGAATGAATTACTTAGTTTATAATTATTTTTATAGCCATATAATATACAACAAAATATTTCAAGGATGTTTACAATAGATATTGCTCTCCCTTCTGGCCAGCAATTCTGCCTTAAAGTGTCAGCCTTCTTTAAAGCAAGATGAAGCAACAGTAAAAGAATTTAACAGTTGATAATACAAGTTTCAGATATGGTCAATTTGAGTCTGTTACTTCAAATTTTAATGTTCTATTTTGATTTAGTGAGCCAATATTTTAAGCATTCCCCAAACTTGCTTGCAATCAAACACTACTACATTAGTTCTCCCCTAATTCACCATCTCCAAACTTCTTCGTTCACCATAGGTACTCACATTTTTAATAATGTCTAACTACTTTTAGCCTGGAATTTACAATGAGCTTTCAGGGATACTGTTATATCTCTAGTTCATTTTAATATGAAGTACAGACTACATAATGACTAGTTTTATAATAGTTACTTCTATTTCACTATAATTTACCAGTAAACTAAAATAGAATGTCTGTTGGCTTCTTTCATCTAATTCATATGCAAGTGTCAAGACTTTGCCTGTCTTATGTTAAAACGGGCAAGAAATATTTAGTGCTTCAAGTTCAAACCACAAATAAGTCATGAATAAAAAACCACTAACCATCTTAAATATATTACTAAAATAAAAAATAGGAAAAGATAAAGAGTACTCAGTAAAGATGTAGCCGGAAGTTGTTCTGTGCCAGTGCCAGCAAGTTTTCTCCAGCTGTAAGACAAGAGCGGGGAGCCTTCCTGTGCTGCACATTTTAGGGTCAGGTCACTTCCAATTTCCTGTGATCCTTCAACGTAGCATTTAGTTCTTGCTGGCTTTACTAATAGATAAAATTATATTTAATTAATATAAGAATCAAGTCAGGAACTGTGTTCAAGAATGAAATTTTGATAAATTATTTAGCTGAATTTTTTGTGCTATCAAAACTAGTTTTTCAACTCAAAAAACAGAAGACGTTATATATAAAATATAAACCAATCATTATGGGGGTGTTTTTTTTGAGAAGGGTGTGGGGAAGGAAGAAATGGACGAAGAAAGATATCTTACCAAGCACAGTCAATTGTATTTTTTGGCTCTGAACTCCAGGAGCCTTCTTCACTTTACACTGGTATGTGCCAGTGTCTGTTGACTTTAGATTTAGAATATCTAAGGAGGCATCACCAGATTTTGGATCAGGATTGGAAAACTGCATTCGTCCATGCATGCCTTCATAGTAGTTACTATAGACCCTGTCTACAGTATACATAATTATCTAAAAGGAAGAAAAAAACCACAAATCTTCAAGCAGATCTGTAGATCAAATATTGGAAAATAATCTCAATTTATTTCTTCAAAAACTGGCCAGCCATTACTTTTTTCATGGTTTTAAATAAACTCAGCCCAAAAAAAGCATGCAGAAAAAACCCACATGACAATTTTTTTGGTGCGAAATGAAACATCTCCATTTCTAGAGCCAAACATCTCACTGATGAACCAAGATTGGCTAATATCTTCTAGTTTTGAGAGAGAAACATCACACTACTTGTGCGCTACAAATCTCCACATTTATTTATTTATTACCTTTTTGTCACCCTTCCCCCAGAAGGTTCATGGAGGCTTACAGTAAGAGAAAGTAAGTCAAAGAAGAAAACATTAAAATAAGAAGGCAGTACAACACTTAACTGCCCCCCACCCATGCAAAAAAAAACAGTGTGTGCCACTGTTGCTCTCCTGCCTCTTAAGGAGAACACCCTCCCAATCCACCTTCCCAACCTACATTCTATAACTTGGTACAAAGAAAATAGAAATTCTTCCTACCTCTTTTCCCTTCCATTCCTACCTACTCTGGGGAGTCCTCCCTCCAAGGCCTTCCCTCCGTCTTTGCCCCCCTCAGAAGCGTCATAGCTGTCTACAAAACCTAGCCATCCTCCCCCATCCAAGGCAGCACATAATTCAATTGAAAAAAGAGAATAAAATAGGAGATTGTCAAACACCCTCCATTACCCTCCCTCCCAGCATTATCTTTGTCCATGCCAAAGTGTGTCCTTGAGCACTGATCATGCCAGGGGGAGCTGCAGCCCCTTTTAAGCCCCCGTTGCAGCTTGGTCATGTGGTTTGCCTGCTCAGTAACTCAGCCTGTTCCCTCTCCAGTTTCAGCCCCAGAGTGGGGAGGTTGGGAAGGCAGGAAAAGTCAGAAGCCCCCAAAGGGCTTCATCTAATATTCATCCCTTCAAAGGATGGGTTCTAAGGAGATTAGCATGTCATAAAACCAAAAGTTTTTATTTTTGTGGCAAATGAGGATTTGTTTTGTTTAGGACAAGACTATCTCCTGTCAACAAAATATGGAAAATAAACTTTATTCATTCCAGAACTGTTTAATTTTTAAAAACTACTAGTCCATAGTAAGCAAGTACTTATACTCTTATTTAGTCCATAGTAAACAAGTACTTATACTCATATTTTGAAAGTCATATTCATATTTTTATTATGAAAAGTAAATACAAATCACCAATTTTATGACTGTTGCTTCTTAAACATGATCACATTTCCCGTCTTGAAATTCAAAAAAAGGTTTGATGTAGAGGAAGGATTTAATTTATGAAGTTTTTTTCAAACTAGAAGTTAAATTGCATTTGAAAAGCTCTGTGTACTCACAGTTTGTTCATTCTTTTGATTATCGATTGGTATTAAAACCCATTCGATATCTAATGGGCCTTCATCTTCTTGTGAGAGTGTGAACATACATGGCAACGTAACTTTCTCTCCTTGAGCTTTTTCAATCATAGGCTGGTCAGTTGGAGTTATTTTTAAGCCATCTGTTACACCTAGAAAGAAAAGTGGTTGTGGAAACAAAGCATTAAATATCTCATAATTCAACAACCGAAACCAAAACATATCAATAAACATTCTGTTTTCACAATAAGGGT
>NW_017729032.1:231687340-231695734 GCF_001723915.1 Gavialis gangeticus
AACTTTTAAAATTCTGATATTATACTTATAGAAACATGATCCTCCCTTGAGTAGCATTCCCTGTTTGCATTACAAAAAAATGAAGGAAAATGAGGAAAGGGAACAAAACAATGACATAACCCCAAATGGAGAAGTATCGCCTATAAAGCATGTGGACAAAGCTTCAGAACTGGACTGTCAAGCAGAAGAACCAGACTCCACTGCTGCTGATTCTGGGTCTTTAGATGACAGAGACCCATCAAGTGGAGATGCAGCACAAGGAGCCTTAGGACAGGGACAGAACACGACAGATTTGCATGCTTGCATATTAATCTTAATTTGCATGGCATGCCTAAATAACAGCAAGAGTCCAAGCCAGATTCTGTTCAATTTAATGTAAACCACAAATAAACACAAACAAAGAATCAATATGGAGCCGGGAATAGATTCCTGTGCTGTGCTGGACCCTGCTGTTCCCTGGCACCATGCCAATTCCATTGCCATGGACAGCCAGAGGGACCCAGCACTGGCTGCAAGTACAGCATTTTTACTTGTTACTCTATTCTAAACAGTTTCTATTCCTCCTCTTGGAATCAAGTAAATATGGTAAATCTACAACATGTGTATTCATGTATTTTAATGAAGAGACAGACCCAATGTGATGAGAAAGCTTACAAACTGAAGCACTTCTTCCAGTGTATTCTGTGATACTCAATCAGGGTGTCATGAAATATTTTTTAAGGCTGCTATTCAATAGTAGTACTGTTACATGTGCAATCACCTACAGATGATGGAAAAGATAAAGCCAGAAAATTCAAAAAGGAATCCCTAGTGCCAAAAACATTCCGACCTGCTGTGGTTTTTGTTGAGCTCTTTGCAACAGAAGAATTGTTCCTGTAGTCAAAAAAAAGAGTTGAAAGCTAAGGGTGCTTGTACACAAGCCTGGAGGCTGCTCCCACATGCTGCAAGTACAGCATGTTGGAGCAGATTCAATTAATCAAGCCTGCTGAAGCACTCCAACCAGCTTCCACATGTATCAGCATCCCCATGCTTCAAAATCGCGGCAGGGGTGCTTGTCTGACAAGCTTTAATTAAAGTGCCCCCACCGCCAGTTTAAAGTGCGGGGACACTGATACACAAGACACTGCAGGCATTTTAATTAGAGTGGCTCTCAGAGACACTCTAATTAAAGCACCCTGCCTCAGAGCATGTGTAAGAAAGCCCTAAGAGTCTGCATTTTCCAAGGGGCACCTTGAGTCTAAAAAGGATAAGAACCATGGGTGCAAACTATTGATTGAAATTTTGCAGGTCCAGAAATTGGAAATCAGTTGCTTTGTGACAGTATCTTACTAAAAGTCAATGTTAAATGACCAGAAGACTCAGGTGTAAAATGTTTTGCAACGATAAGTGCATATCTGATGTAAAATTTCCCTGGTGATTCCTAAAAAGGGACAACTCTGATACAAATCATGCCTTTAGGAACATATGCATTGGGATTAAACTTCAGTCTTGTTCCAAAAAACTGAATAGTGTCGCATTCAAATGATACTTTAAATAGAGTAAGAGCTTCAGAGGAAGCGCACACTTTGGATGAGAACCACTGAGATTTTAAAAGTACCAGAATACTGAAGATAATTTAATTTTACTATACTATTACACAGATGAACAACTCCAGTAAGAATTTCACCTCTAACATCCCTCTCTATTTGACAAAGCAAGTTGTTGCTTACAAAAGTTTATTCCTCTGTCAATCTGTTTATGACAGAGGTAGTCAACTTGGCAGCATGCATATCAAGTCGCATGTGCAGCCTCTGCACGTGGCAGAAGTCAGGATCAAAGAGGGGACAAGCAACATGGTGGCAGACAGGACAAGAAGCAGGAAAAAAGCAGCAGATGAGGCAGAGAGCACAGAAAAGGAAGCAGAAGGCAGAGCAGCAGATTGGACATGGAAAGGAGATCAGAGTAGCACTTAAGTAGGATGCAGGGCTAATTTGTGGCACACCTGCCCAACACGCTAACAGACATTACAATAAAAGGCAGGATGGGATCTGATGCTAGATCCCAACAACTGTGCTTTCTGCCATGCCATACATGTATGGCAGAAAGAGCAATTGTGAGCTCCTACACCAGATCCCATTGCACCATATTGCTGGCTCAGGGGAAGCTTTATCCTGGGTTCCCCCTGCACCAGCAGGTAGCAAGCTTGGCTCCCAGCTGGGGGAGCATACCATGCACTTCTGTGGCTGGGAGCCCCATCAGCAGATCAGTCCCAAGTCTGGGAACTGTACCACGTCTTTCCCAACTGGAAACAAAGCTTGCTATATGCCTGGGCATGATGCATTACTCTGGCTGGAAGCCAAATGATTGGGACCCCCGGCCCCTGGAGCACACTGCAGTCTTGAAAGGTTCCTGCTTTCTCTAGAGGTGGGGCACTGGCCACACATCCAATTAAAAGCAAAGTAAGAACCAGCCACAAAGTTACTACATTTATTTTATGCAATAATTTTGTGACTTATGCCTAGTTTTTAAATCACACCATTGATTGACTGAACATGTGGCCAGGTCAACACTTAAAACATGATTAACCAGTTAATCATGTCTTAAGTGGAAAGTCTGTCTGGAGCCTATGATACCACTTTGCCCTGCCTTCTGCCTGACTTCACACTAACACAGCAAATTGCCCTGCCCTATCCAGTGTCAACCCCATCTGAGGGTCATGGGGCTGGGCTGTGGGATGGACTGGTTCCACAGACCAGTCCCACACACCAGAGCCAATGCATAGGACCAGTCCAGTGCATAAAATGTGGACCTATACATACACTGACCCCAATCCTGGACTGTAGTGCTGAGCCCACATGGGCCACATGCTGCGTAAGATGACTGTGCTGAACCAGCCCTGCGCTGGCTCTGCCGCAGGCAGATGGTCTGTGGGTCCACCAGTGCACAAAGCCAGTCCAATGTGGGTGCTGCATGCAGCGCAGGCCCTGGACTGCCCCCCTGTGCCATGTGCAGTAACTGCAGCACTGGGCTCAGGCCGGTGTGCTGCAAGCCATGCGAACCAAATAGGCTCCACGTGCCACAGGCAGGCTTGGGGCTTGTGCATGCGACACATGGAGTTCTTCCAAAACCCACAGGCCAGATGTGGCCCATGAATTTTATCTTTGGCACCCATGCCCTAAACCAACCTCCAATTATTTCACGGCTGTCATACTGGTAACCTGTGAGTGCTTAAAACACAGATCTGGCATTAAACTTTCCTACTGCCCTGTGATGGGGGAGACTAAGGGGTTTGCATGCTGCTAGCACAGCCAGGGAGAAGGAGGAGGTGAGGTGCCCCCGGCATAGCCCATGGGAGTGGGGATGGAGCCTGTGCATCATGTACCTCCCAGCCACAAAGCCAGACAGTCCTGAGTTAATAACCAATTCTGAATAAACATTTCAATTTCTGAGAGAGCAAATAGAACGACAAGATTTTAAATAGTACTTTTTCTTTGACATGACACAACAATCGACAGTTTAGCAAGAGATCATACAATACAGAAACTCAATTTAAACATTTTTCCTAAAAACTAGCTTCCCGCTAAACAATGCCAGTCAATGCAAGAATATCTTTACCAAAGTACATCTGCTTGGATAAACTAGGACTTAGTATGGTTTGAAGCAGCATACAATCACCAGGCCAAATCCTGTTAGCACCGTTTTTCTTCTGGAATTGGGGTTAATCAAGTACAAATAACATTTATTAATTAGGATTTCTGCCCACTGTGGGATGGGCCAAACTCCCAATTCGATCAAGACTGGAATATTCCTTATTACAGAAAAAACACTTGCAGGTACACAGCCAACAGCCACAAGTCTAACAGGCATTCAAGGGATTCTAGGAGGAACAGTGAAATATGCTATGTTACTATTGCATTTTTAGTTAAAACAAAATAAAGCAAAGTCTATATGTGAAGAAAATACTTTAAAAATACGTTTAGCTGTATCCTAACAAGTTTTTACAACTCTCGTTAAATGAATCTAGACTAATTGTCTCGGTTAGACTACAGTTTTCAGGAAGCAGATTAGCAAACAGATCCTCTCTAAATTAAACTACTGAGGATGTCCCAATTTTCTTCTTTCTCCACAGTGAAAAAGAGCAAAGTAACATCTTCAAGTCCACTGAGCAACAGCTAAAAAGAAAATGTATAACCATGTAACCAAAAGCCGAGGGTTTGGAACAGGCTCCCCCCAGAAGTGGTAGTCATCCACCCTGGCAATCTTCAAAAAACATCTTAATACCCATCTTGTTGGGATCATTTGATCCCAACAGTCTTTTCTGCCAACGTGCAAGGGGGCTGGACCCGATGATCTGCAAGGTTCTTTCCAGCCCCTAACAACTATGAAAGTATGAAACTTCTTGTAACTATGCCTCTTCTCCCTCTGAAAAAAACAAAACAAGCAATATTCCTCAAAGAAATTTGGAATTCAGGTTACACTTAGAAGTACACACCATATGAAGGTAAAGAAATGATAATGAATAGAATGAAACAACCTTTACCTCTGCCCTACAGTGACACCATACTAACAGACAAAAATAGTTGTTACTGGATTTTTAGTTCCATATTAGAGGACTACTTTTTAAAAAGATGTTAATTTTTGTGACAGGTTTTGTTTTAGGGGTGAGGGGAGGCAGTTCAGGGCAAAGACATGTTTTGGATGGGAAACATATCAAGAGAGGTGTTATTCCTAAAAGGATAAATAAAAAAGAAACATTGGCTTTCTCTTTAAAACCAACTTGCAGGTATTTGAAGCCTTATCTGCATCCCACTCAGTCCTCTCTTCTCCAGATTTAATAATCCCACATCTTTCAAGCCTTTCCTTGTAAACCAAGTTTCCCAGGCCTCTAATCCAGGGGTCAGCAACCCCCTGGCACACATGCCAGAGCATGGTAAATGAGGCCATTTTGCTCAGTGCACCACAGTCAGCCTGGGCTCTGGGCAGGTGCTGCTGGCCACAGAGCCTGGGATGCTTGTAGCAGGTGGCCAGGAGGCTGAAAGCAGTCAATGGTCTGTGACAAGCAGGGCCCAGGCTGGCTGTGGCAGGCAACCGGGAGACTGGAAATAGCTGCACCAGGCTCCAGACCCCTGGACAGGCTGGGTGGATGGCAGGGAGTGGACCTCTATCTGCTTGGAGGTGCACCTGCACTTAGCTGCAAGCAACAAGGATCAGGCCCCTCACGGCTCCTCTGCCATCTGTCCCTGGCATGCCAAGTTGAGCTGTGGGTTGACTTGGGGTGTTTTTGGCACAATGGCCAAAAACATTGCCAACCCCTGTTCTAATCATGTTTGTTGTACTCTGCTGGACTCTTAATTGCTGACATCTTTCTGAAGTGAGAGGCCCAAAATTGTTCAGATTCGCCTAGCTGGAGGCTCACCAGTGCCAAATAGAGAAGAAGAATCAGTTTCCTTGGTTTTCAAGTGATGCTTCTATTAAATGCATGCTATTCGTCTTTTTTTTTTGCAACAAGAGCATTCTCGGTTCATATTCAGCTTCTGGGCTACTGTAAACCCGAGGTCCTTTTCTGCAGTATTGCAACCTAGCCAGTCATTTTCTAGTCAACTTATCAAGATAATTCTGTATCTTAATCCTACCTGCCAAAGTCTGAAATTCTACCCAACAAGTGCCATCTGATGCTAAGTGTGCATTCAATTCCATACTGCAAATCATCAGAGAAGATAATAAACAATACTAAATCAAGGACTGACCCTGGGGGAAACTTCTCTTGATACCTCCTCCTGACCAGACGTTGGGCATGATGATCCAATTAGGTGTCTACTGTCAGGAACCCACAGTAGTTGGGTGGTCAGTGAAGTACCACACTTACGTGGTGCCATGAGTCAGGTCTGCTGATGCAGGGGTAATGCCTGTGTATACTAATGTGAACCAGAGTTGGATTTGCTGTATGGTCTATGGATAGTTAAAGATAAAATGTATGTAGTTTTCTCATTTGTATGAGCTATGGTATTTTTATATTGCCAAGAAAGAGTAATGATTAAGGATTCACATCCAAAATAGCTGTACTTAATGACTGGCCTTGAGGACTTGGTCCATGGTCCAAGACACATGTGCACAGCCCTTACAGACAATGGCAAATTTATGTTTTAGAAAGTCTGTAACAAGAATGACACCTGCAAACAAGCTATTCAAAGACAGACATTTCTCACAGTTAGAGAAAAATCAGTGAAAGACTAAAATTCTCTCACTGATACTGATTTAGGCTAAAAGGATGTAAGCATTAATTTGACAAAGTGTGATTCCCATCAGATGTCCATTGGAAGCAAGACATTTATATGACGAATATGTGCTTTCTAAGATCTAAAGAGAGCAATGTAAATGACAAGATAAGACATCATACTTAAGTGAGTAGCTTTTTCTGAACAGAAAAATGGTGTCTAGTTTCTGAGGCATTGGATTCTTTAGTCCCCCAGGTCTTAGCTGAGCAATGCACGCTAACTGTAGCAGAAACTCTGACTGGCTCAGAAATAGAAGATGGAGGGGTAAAACGAAATTATAGCTCTTACCCCTGTCTGCAACATACAGTTACAGAAGCTCTCTTATAATTTACCATCCATATGAAGTGTGATTTCAGAGTATTTGACCGAAAAGGCTGGCCTCTTCTTTGGAAGAGATCTCCAATTTCTGAGCATGTACCAGATGCGCGTGATTCTTAAGATGGCAAAATCTCCTCTGCTAAGAGCTGGCAAGACAAAGCTGATAAAGCTGAGGCACAGTAGGCCAAGGAGTTGTCCCCTTGGGAAATCTCAGTCTGTTTTCAGTGGTCAAGCAACAGATGGCAGAGAGGGGCTCAGGGCTGAAGGACACTCTTGAAAGCCATGGGAACGTTCTGGATTGCGTCTCAAAGGTGCAGCTGACAATCCAGGGCATATCCACCTTTCTTTCACCTAGACTGCATTTCCTTAGTTTATTAATAAGAACGACAAGGGAAACGGTGTGACCAACACATGAGCTTCATGCAACAGCTCAGGACAATATAAAACAGAATGTCAAGATTTCCTGCATTGCATATTAAGCCATCATGTGCACATTATGACAGATGGCATCATGACAATGTTTCTTATCAGATACGGTTGTACAAAATCATCCCACCTCTGTAGGGAAACAGTCTGCCTGTTACAAGAATGCATTTCTCTAACACGTTAATATGGGGCTTCAGTTCCTAAAACAACCAGACATGTTGTGTCTTTAGGTCTCTGATGTGAGCTCCTCATTCCAACAGGGAGTTTTCCTTTAAAAATGTTTCCTTTAAAAACTGAGAGAGAAAGGGCAGCCCTTTGTACATATTGGATTAAAGCATCTACCAAATCACAGAGGATCAAACCAATACAGTAATTGTCTCCCATCTCTGAGTGCCTCCCCAGAGTAAGCTTCTTGACTGCAAACACCTAAGAGGAATAAAAGTACAGGCAATCATAAGGCCCAGACTATTGTAGTCCAGTGATGCTTGACGTTGAAGAGATCTGAACTATTCCTTAAGGACAGAGGTGTCAAACATGTGGCCCACAGATCAGATCTGGCCTATTCAGCTTCTTTATCCAGCCCACGAGGCTGCCAGAGGGCACCAAGAGTTCGGAGGCATGACTTGCTCCCAAATCCAGGGCCACTTGGCCCTACTGGGGTGGTTTGCCACTGCTGCCCCTTGACTTGCTCCCCTGGGCCCACCACTGCCTCTGGACCCCTTGCCACTGCCACCGTAGTGGCCACAGTAACATTCCTCAAGTTCCAGGATGCATCTGGGCCACAAGGAGCCCAGTGGTTTAGATCTGGCCTTGGGCCCAGGTGAGTTTGACACCCCTTGATAAACCTGGGTTCACTGAACTCCACTGCTTCAGCCAGGCAGGAAGCAGAACACAGGCTGACTGAGGGAGTCTGGAGAGCCACTGAGATGTGTTCACAGGGCACCTCTGGCTATCCAGCATCAGCACTGCAAACTCTCTGCTCTTCAAGAGCTCAAAGTCTCCAGGTAAGTTCTTTGAGGTTTTTTTTGTTTTTTTAACCAGGAAAACAAACCCAGAAGAATTTTCCTGGGATCGTTTGCATATATGTACACTGCCTAAGTAGGGATATTTTCCTACCCCTTGTTGTCCAAGATACATAGTCATTACTGAGATACTCTTGTTAATGGCTATCAAGAGGCCAAACAAAATACCATTGTACAAGTAATGGTCCTGACTCACTACAAACCATAAGTATTTCCTATGGGAAGGTCAGATTGTTATATAAAAATATGCAGCCTTAAGGTTAAGTGATACGAAGTAGTCCCTCTCCTAAAAAGATGGTACAATGATGGCTGGGGTGTACCGGTAGAGATTTTGGGGGCCAATACTGATAGCAGATACTGATCCGATTTCCAAT
>NW_017729032.1:231700734-231703453 GCF_001723915.1 Gavialis gangeticus
AGGGAGGGTGGCATCTCCCCACTGTTGTGTGTACCGGTAGAGATTTTGGGGGCCAATACTGATAGCAGATACTGATCCGATTTCCAATTCAGCTGCCTCCAGGTGGTAAGTCCACTGTGGTGAAGGGGGAGGGTGGACGGAAGCGGCAGGGAGGTGCAGATCAATGCCCCCCACAGTGAAGGAGGGGGCAGGGATACATGCTGCCCAGCAGGGGGGGAAGAGAGGGCAGGACGGTGGCACAGCTTGTGGGGTGGGGGCAGCTCCCATTGCTGCTTGCACCCTGGGAGGGCAGGCAGGAGCATGTGCCCCCAGATGTGCATGGCGTGGGGTGGAGCCAAAGCGAGTGCTACGTGGGGCCTGAGAGGGCTCCAACAGCATTGGGAGGAGTCTGCAGCCACCCCAAATTTCGCCACAGCTCTGCTCCCAGCCCCACCCTGACTTACCAGCTGGAGGCAGCTCTCCACACTGCCGGCTCTGCTCCATGTTACACTACGGCTGAGCACCGCGTGGGCATTTATTGGCCAAATTATCAGCCCATCAGGCTAGTATAAACTATTTTCTTTATATCAGTACTGATCCAATATTGGACCAATATATCAGTGCACCTCTAATGATAGCTAATGCAGCAATCTTGAACATCAGTTTGTAAATGAGTGCTGAGCTTCTTTAAGTCCAAGATGAAGTGCAATCCTTCTTTCCTCTTAAGGATCAGAGCATAAACTCTGTACAAGCTTTTTTCCTGCAGAGGCACTCCTTTATGACATCAGCTAGAAAGAAAGAAATCACCTGGCTAAAGCAGGTGAAGGGAGAGACGGGAAGGGGAAAATGAGGTTGGGAAGTAAGCTAAACTAAATCAAACCCTAGGGCTGGACTAGATGACTCCTTTCCAGCCTACTTCTCTACAATTTCTATGATAAAACAAGCTGGCAGATCTACCATTAGGTCCCTGACCCTGGAAGTACCACATTTGCTTCAGACAAAGCAAAAAGGTCCATGAAATCTGGGCTGTTTCAGACAAAACACTTCATGTTCAAACACCTTCAGAAAATTCACTGTAAGCACTTAGTCATAATACTACTGTCCCATTTCTGGAGGCAAGATCTAATATTTGGGAAGAGCCCCTAGAAAGTCAGAATAGCATTATGAATTTTGAAGAACACAGGAACACTTCTCTCTTTTGTAAATCATCTTTCATTCAAAATATTTCTAAGGCTAACATTTTATATTGGAAGAATTAATTATTTCATGTCTTCATTTTATTTTACAGTTTCTCTCATCAAGTGTGTAGGACAACATTTAAAAAAGTATTTACTTAGGTGCATAAATCCTACTGATTTTTTAGGAAGACATCTATTATTGAAACTGTGACCAGCAAACCATATCCATTTATTCCTGAAGAGTCAGGGAACACATACAAGGCAGCACATAAGAGAAAAAGGCAGCAACTAAGGGAATAATCAAAACAAAATAGCAAAGATGTAGCAGGGGAAAACACAGAAAAACCTGTTCTAACTTTAAAAAAAACCCTAAACAAAAAGAAAGTAAACCCCAGTATTAATAAGAACATAAGATAGAGTAGAGATGACCAGTCCAAAAAGAAAAAAAGAAAATGGGAAAAGTTAACATGAGACAAAATGTGAAACCAATAAAGGGGAAAAAAAAATACAAGTATGGCCCATTTAAATAAGACAAAAGTAAATTAATGCCATGGTTGTAAATCCCTGCGTTTCTCTGGAAAATATCCAACTTAAATTTGGTAAATTTGGTGTGGCCAAGATTAAAACAAATGTCACAATGTTGCTATATATCTAGATAAGATAGTTGTTTTATTACCAAGCTTAAAAATTAAGAACTCAATAGGCAACAGTTTAGGTCTCAGTTGTCAGAAAAGCTTTTCAATTTACCCATAACTGATTTGTGCTACAAATGCTATCTATTTCTGAAAGTCTTAAACAACAGAGTAACATTTGGCATACTGTTGGTGACTTACAGAATTGCAGTGTCAGGAGTAATACAATAAAATTTCTTTTGTGCACTAATAGTTTTAAATTGCTTTTCAATGTGAAACAGAGCAGAAGAACCACTAATCTTGTAAATCAAATATGACTTAAGGCAATTCATAGAAAGCATTACTGCACAAATATTGTACAATGCAGAAAGCAAAGGAAGCTGTATTTTGTGCCTGTACAGGAATCCAGTGATTGAGCTTTCTGTTAAACTTAAAGATTAAGAAATCTAATCATATGACCATAATGAAAAAGAGACACCTAACTGCCTACATGATGCAATTAAAATATTCAATGGGGATATAAAATCATTCTTATAAAAAACACCAAAATTGTAAATGACCTGGTGAGGGGGCTGCAGGTGCTCGACCAACTGGGCGACAGCTATCATTGCCTGCTGAAATTCACCATCCAGCACAAGGTGGCAAAGACCTGCAGCAAGGCAGCAGCCCTAGATTTCAGGAGGGCGGACTTCAATGAGCTAAGGAGGATAGTCGGGGAGGCACTGAGGTCCCGGAGGGGAGGGGAGCCAGGTGTCCAAGAAGCGTGGTTGTTCCTTAAGGAGATAATCCTCCAAGCCCAATGGGAGGTAATCCCAACACGGATCAAAGGGGGCAGGAGGGCGCAAAAGCCCCCATGGCTCACCAAAAGCATCCTGGAATGTCTCCAGCTAAAAGGGAGGTGCACACCCAATGGAAGGGAGGGGCCATCAC
>NW_017729032.1:231704130-231704606 GCF_001723915.1 Gavialis gangeticus
GCAGGTCCTGTCAGACCAACCTGGTGGCTTTCTATGACCAGGTCACAAAATCCTTAGACGTAGGGGTAGCAGTGGACATAGTCTTCCTGGACTTTTGGAAGGCCTTCGACACTGTCTCTCACCCTGTTCTCATTAAGAAACTGGGGGACTGTGGTGTCGACACCTACACAAATGGGTCGCCAACTGGCTGGAGGGCCGCACCCAGAGAGTGGTAGTGGATGGGTCATTTTCAACCTAGAGGGATGTGGGCAGTGGGGTTCCACAGGGCTCGGTCCTCCGGCCTGCACTGTTCAACACCTACATCAGTGACTTGGATGAGGGGGTAAAAAGCACCCTGTTCAAATTTGATGATGACACTAAGATGTGGGGGGACGTGGGTATGCTAGAAGGGAGGAACAGACTGCAATCAGACCTGGACAGGTTCCAGGGGTGGGCACATGAGAATAGGATGGGATTCAACACAGACAAGTGCAAAG
>NW_017729032.1:231706295-231709465 GCF_001723915.1 Gavialis gangeticus
TGCTCAGGTCCCTTCTGACCCTAGAAACTATGAAAATATCTCCTGTACTGTACAGATTACAGCTTTGAACAGTTTCATGTACACTTGAGAAAAGGATTGCAACTTTATTATTTTTTTCAAGGTGGGAGTGGGAAGGGAGCCTGTTTATTCACCTAAAGCAATCCCCTACATGCAGGAAAGGGTTCAAAGCAAGACTTATGAAGAATTTAAGCACCCAACTCCAAGAATGTGATTCAAAAAAGCTTCTGACTGACCTCTTAGGCACTTCAAAATTGGACCTAAGAGCATGCCTGAAACATGCCAGACACACAAGTTCACCAGAAAGTACAAGTGACAAACCCTTTCATTCAAAATCTCAATTGGACAGGGAAGTGGTGGCATCACTCAGTTACTGTACAACACCTTAGAGAAGTCAACCAGGAAATGGGGAACTGAACACACTGCCCTTCTCAGCCAGAGATGGTTCAAAACCCCACTTTCACAACTAACTGGAGAGCCCTAACCAACAAGGTGACAAGAAGCATTCTCCACCCTTTGTGTTGAAGCTATGCCACTGGTTCATGAGAGAATGCAAAACTCATACAATCAGAAAATGCCTTCACAAGAGGAAACATGACTCAGTAGCCCAACAAAAAGGACACTCAGCTGGGAGAGGAGGATTCCAGCTTCTGTTCTTAGAATTATTTTATTCATCTTTTAAAACCTAAAATACACAGACAACTACTTCCTTGTACCATGCTGTTAGACATGAACACAGTAGATTCAAAGCCTGGATCCCACTCAAATGGAGAGAGACAGGGAGTTAGGAGTGAGCAGAATTTGCAGTCAACTTTGCCGTGATACAAAAGAGTCCAGGTTGTTGACTTCTGGGCATAAAGCAAAAGCCTTCTATTTGCTATCATGATTAATAAAGCTGAGAGAGTGAAGATTTCTGTTGGTGGTTTCAATTCAATTTCTCTTTGCATGATATAATGGCAGAAAGACTCAGATAACTGGATAAATGCAATTTTTAGTTTATGTATGCTAATTTAAAATAAATACAATTAAGTTTTCCCACCAATAAGTACTCTTCCCATTTCACATCGCTGCTTAAAATTCCTGCAGCTAGACTCTCATTAGGCTGCTCTGCTTTAATTCCCAAGTGTCCTCAACCCTTTAGATCAGTGAGGACACCAACATAGTTCAGGCACCCCCTTTTCCAGAACACCCACCTTGTCGGCCCTGTGGGTTAACTGTAAACCTCCAGGGACAAACAGTGGAAGCAGTCAGAAATACAGGTTATGTAAAGGTTCCAACACACACACCCATGCCATGGGCCGGCTGAGTTTGGCAAGGAGTTTAGGATCTTTCCTTCCTTGCACACAGCTGCCCCTCCCCATAATCAGTTCCGTAGTTAAAAAGGACTGCTCTCCTCTACTCCTGTCCTACCAAGGGTTTTCCTTCCTTGCAGGTCCTATGAGTTCCCCTGATGTCTTAACAGAACCTAAACATCAGTACTAATGTCCAACTTTTTTTTCTCTTCAAGTTCTTCTCCTAGCTCCTCCCCAAATGTTCTGCACAAAAGTTAGAGAAAACCAATTTCCCTTAGAATTGCTCATCCCATTCTCCTATTATCTGGAATCTGGTGAATATATCACATGGTCCTGGCAGTATTTTAGTAATCTTACATGAATGGCAGTTACATGTAGTGACCTCCTGAATTCAAAGAGGATGCCCCCCCATTTCACAGGCAGAATAGGGGGTCTGGCACCATTTTGCAGGTGGAGCACAGTGTGCCCCCTACTGCTCCTGATTGGCCAAGGGGCCCTCACCAGTGATTGGCTGCAAGAGCTGCCTGTCATGGCTTTGCCCCTCACTGCTAACTGGCTGTGCAAGCTATCCATCATGCAGTCCTACCCCTCACTGCTGATTGGTGGAGAAGGTCAGGGGCAGAAGTCATCTTGCCAGCAACCCTTTGAGTGGGCAGCTGTCACTCCCCGATTCCCTGCCCTGGCTGATACAGCACCCTGAAGCATTTTATTTTCTGTAGGGTTTTGTTTTTTTTTTTGGTGGATTTCACAGGGATTTCTTGTTTTTGAGGGCAGTGCTGGATTACCACAAAATCCATGAAATCATGATTTCAGTAGGTTCCTAAGTTTTATGTAGAAGACATTTGCACCAGCATCTTTTACATTAGGTCTGTATATTGGTGAAACTTAGACCAGTGTACAAAACAGACAGGCAAGCAGGGCCTGTGAAAAATAATCAGCTATCAGTATACCTCATCACTAGGTGGCACAGAAGCTGGTGCACTGAGCCAGTGATTCTCAACCACAGAACCCTTGCCTGCCTTGAGATCCTTTCAAGGGTTATGCAGGCTGTTGCACAACATTAGCACAGTTAGGTGTGCAAAGGTGATTCACATGATAAACCCAGATATTTGAAACAGGAAACTGTTGTATATTAAAAGCATTCTAATGCTTTAGGAATCTGACCATGTGGTAAAGGTGACATCTTTTACAAGACCAACTAAGACGTTTGCAAAAAAATTCTATTGCTTTAGTATTTTTATATAGTCAAAAATGCTGGCATTTTCCAAGGAGTGCCTCAAGTCTCAAAATGACAAGAACCACTGCATTGAGCAAAGACTGCAGTAAATGTGAACAACAGTAAAATTGCATCAGTGTAATACTATCACGATTCTTTTAGAGATTAATTCTAAGCTTTATTTGGAAAAGCTGCTTCAGTAAAAAGGTTACTACCATCAGCTGTCTGCATCTAGTTTACACCAGTGTAAACATATATCCAGGTACTGATGCATTCAATAATTTAGTAATTTCATACCTAGAATTCAGGCTTAACACTCCAAATCAACACAACTTTTTACTGTGTAAAGGGACCATCCAGGAAAAAGAAACTGACACAAAAACAGGAAATTATGATAGTCGTGTCCATCTCTGCATAAGGCAGACTGAATAAAATTATGTTTGTAGTATGACAATCTTAGAAGGCAATTTTAACAACAGAAAGCAAAATTATCAGTTCGATTTTACTGGCTGGGGTCATTGCAAGTCCCCTGGCACGGCTTTATGAACACTCATGGTGCTCTGGAGAGGTGCCGGAGGATTGGAAGAGGGCCAACGTGGTTCCCATCTTCAAAAAGGGGAGGAAAGAGGACCCGGGGAACTACA
>NW_017729032.1:231710019-231723028 GCF_001723915.1 Gavialis gangeticus
CTGTTATAAACTGGTTGGGGGGGATCAGCAGGCGCTGGGGGAGTCCCTGTTCCCGCTAGCGCCACAAGGAGTGACCAGGAACAATGGTCACAAGCTGGCGGAGGGAAGGTTTAAGTTGGACATCAGGAGGCGCTACTTCACAGTCAGGGCGGCTAGGGTCTGGAACCAGCTTCCATGTGAGGTGGTGCAGGCTCCCACCCTGGGGGTTTTTAAGAGGAGGCTGGATGACCACCTTATTGGGGTCATTTGACCCCAGTGCTCTTCCTGCCATGGCAGGGGGTCAGACTAGATGATCTGCTCAGGTCCCTTCCGACCCTAGAAACTATGAAAATGGCAGCATGCTTGAGCCAAATGATTGCTGCTCTTGTAGTTTTGTCTGCAGCTTAATGCCCAGAAAGTTACTTCTTTTCAGCGAAGGCAAAGACAATCAATGATAAGATGCACTTAAGCAGTTTAACAAATTATACAGACTTTGATACTGAAAACACATGTCCATGTGCTTAGCTTTACTTCTGGAAATTGGAGTTAAGGAAACTATTCAAATGTGAATTAACTATATGCATATTTGCAGAATGAATTCCTGAGCTGGCAATAACAACATGAAAAAACGGGACTTTTCAAAATACTCAGACTATCAAAAACAAGTAAAAAGTTACTGGCTCTTCAATCTAGGTAAACTTCCATTCTTTTTGTATCAATCCTTGTGTTGCCAATTTATCTTCACATTCTTGAAGCTCTTGTTCCTGAACTGAACAAGTTACTAAACAAGTTTCCTAGCAACAACAGTCGTTGACGACCTTGCTCTACAGGGACATAGTTATCAAGTTCAGAGGCACGGAACACTTTTATTCCTTTCAATACCATAGGAAACTGAAGATCACTATTCTTTTTGTACAGACACTACCTACAGGAGTTATAATAGGAATTGTCAATAAAAATACCAGTCCAGGCATGGAGTTTTATCTATTCTATTGTCCAAGGTCTTTAGAGTCCATTGGACAACCTCAAAACTTATGTTGGGAAGTTTGGCTGGACTTGGACACTAATTTAAATGACAACATGATCTAGGTCAGCCTGCATTTACGTAAAAGTCATATGAATTCCATCAGCAGCTCTACATAGATTTAAATACACATAGTGTGAAGGACAGCACCAGTACTATGGTATCAGCCTCATAACAAAAAGTGGTATTTTTTTTCCTCCTGTGTGAGCAATATCAGCATTGACAACAAAAGGACTGAATGATGGATGGAACCAGCTACGAGGTACAGGACCTAAAAGCAGCAAAGCACAATGTCAAATAACTCTACCTCTACTCTTTTTATGACTGTTTTCCTTTTTGCTTCCATTCAGCCTAATACAACATAGCTGTTTACTGACTGATCATGTATTTTTCATTTATGTGGACCATATATAAGCTATTCATAACCACCAAATGACAATTTTTCCTGCTAGTGTTAGAGTGAACAATAGCATATTTTGCCTTTTGCATAATTTTTCTTACCATGTTGCATGCATTATGCCCATAATGAAAAGAAACTAATTTGGCAGTACAATGTTTTTAAAACGGTGACAAGCAAAAGTGGAGTTGTGTCCTCCTTTGCTTCCATAAGATGAATCAAAGTAGCTGGAAAAGGCTAAACTAAGAAGTTCAAGGTCTAGCCAGCTTAAACAGTCACAAAGGAAAGTTCTGTGCATTTGAAGAGTTATGGAGAGTTTTTCTTTTATTTTCTTTAATATATATACACACTTAAATCTTCACATTAAATGAACTTCTAAGGTGAAGTATCGTTGTCCATGAATAATGCACCTCATAGTTGGGTAACTACATCAATCTCTAATGAAAAGAATAAAATATGGGTTAGGGATTTAAATGCATAATGTTTCCTCCATGGCCTGTGAAAAGTTCGGCTATCTACATAACTTCGCTCTGCAGGCATCGTTAATTCAAAGTTGTAAACCAAAAATATCCTCTTCATTTTGCCTAGGAAGAGTGAATCCTTAGAGGGAAGAAATCCTGTTGCACCACTGCTGGTACAGGTTTTATAACAGGGATGACAAACATGCAATCTTTGGTTCATGTCAGTCCAAAAGAAAAAGAGCAGGAGGTGAGGAAAAAGCTTATGCCTAGTTTCCCCATCCCCATCTCAAGCAGTTACTTTTTTGAGCATTCACAGCATCACAGCTGAGGCACAAATTCACTCCATGTAGCAGCAGCAGGACATTGACAACCACTGTCCCCCCCTGCTTTTTCCATGGCAGGTTAGGATGTTGTCTTGTGTTTGTGTCAGAGTTGACTGTTTAGTTTGCCTAACAGGTTAAATGATGGATTTTTCATCTATATGTATGTAAGGGGTGAATATTGAGAGCTGGGAGAAAAACTGTTCACTAGGGTACCCCAGGGCAGGACAAGGAGCAATGGCCATAAACTATTACAGAATGGTTTCAGGTTGGATGCAAGGAAGGACTTCTTTACAGTAAGGGTGACCAGAAGCTTGAAGAGACTTCCCAAGGAGGTGGTGCAGTCTCCAACCTAGGAAATCTTCAAGACGAGACTATAGACACCTTGCTGGGATCATTTGATCTCAGCAATATTCCTGCCCATAGCAGGGGGGTTGGACTTGATCTTTCACTGTTCCTTCCAGCCCATAATTTCTATGATATGATAGGGATGGTCCTGCCTCAGACAGGGGGTTGGACTAGATCAGCTCTGGAGGTCCCTTCCAGCCCTACTTTTCTATGATTCTATGAACAAAAAAACCTCTGGACCACAGCTCTTTGTCTTCTGAATCCCTAACCTCCCTCTCGCCCACTGACCCTCATAGCACCAGACTGCATACTATTGGGAAAGCTTTTGTGTGAGGAACATTAAATGCATCCATTTAGATTAGACACGCTTTAAACAAAACCCACTATTATGGTCTTGTCTAGGACTTGGACCCAAATCCAACACCCTATGAGGTAAAGTAAGTAGCATTTTAGGCTACTTAGCCACATTTTAGAGGCTGTCACATTTTTAGCTCTCTCATTCCTCCTTTCCTGATCTCCAGCTATTCCTTTTTTCACAGAGAGCCTCTTTTCCACCATGTATTTTATCACTGTTGTCTCCTTCTGACCTTTATTTTTCTCTTTCTCCCTGCTCTCTTCCCCCACCCCTCCCCCTGCTTGTTTCTACCTATTTACATTTTCACTGACATCCTACACTTTTAGCTTCTCTCATTCCTCGGAGTCGCAGACCAGCAGAGCCTGAGGAAGGGTGACTGCACCCAAAAGCTTGCCAAGAACTTTTTTCCAACTACTCAGTTGGTCTAATAAAAGATATCACATTTAACTAAAGAACCTTGCCCACCTTCAGTCTAGGCAGTCATGGTTATTTGGGTAAATGTAATATCTTTTATTAGACCAACTGAATAGACTAAATAAATATAGTCTATTCAGGCACATATTCAGGCAAATATAGTCTATTCAGTTGGTCTAATAAAGATATCACATTTACCCAAATAACCTTGTCTGCGTATGTCCCCAGACTAACAGAGCTACAACCAACACCACCTTCAATCTAAACACGTACGCATAGATCATTTCCCATTTTTAATACACACTTTCTGCAGACTATATTAATGGCTTTAGATGCAACCAATATTGCTATACTGACACTGTACAGTTCAATGAAAATTTCCTGTTTTAACATGTTATGCAAAATTCCACAAACAGATATGATAATCACTACATCATTTCAGTGGTCAGACGGCTACATTCTGCTTTCAGTCCCCTGAAGGCATTTTCTACCACCCTTCCGAATTTGCATGTATTTCTCTGGGTTTCTGTATTCAGGTAGAGGTCACAAACAGCTGCAAAAACATACATGCAGAATTACAATGAAGGCAAACAGCCCATCCATGCCAGCAATGTTCAGCGAAAGAAAGAATTTCCCTATGCTTTGCTCTTGATAAGTTCAAATACCCTGAGAAGCTTAAGATTATGTTCACGTATGTATTCACAACCCTACCAAAATGTTTTACAACAGGTTTCATTACCACTAAGTAGCTTGAATCACTCTACACTTGGATATACCTGCATTTGATGTATGCATATAGTGTGGCAAGCCCTAAGTTTGATGGCTCTTGCAAAGTTTAAAATTCACAACTATTTAAATCATTGACTGTGCACCCCTGTAACTTCAAATGGCTGCTAAATCATTATACATCACAGGCTTCCCAATGTCAAAAGGATGTCTACATAAACCAGTAACTATTCAAAGTAAAACATTCCTAAAGGATATCTACCACTATTTTCCCCAGAAAGAAGAGTTCTTATCCTTATGTTTGACATTCCAGAGCTGGTTCACAAAAGAGGTATGGTAAAACTCATTTCCATCCTGGAGTTATAAGCAACACTGGGCTACTTTGGTTGTGAGCCAAAACAAAAAAGTAATGCTCCAATTGCTGACAACAATCTGCAACAAGGGCACACATTTGTCAAATCCAGACAATGATTCTACTGTCATACACAGGTTAATTCCAAAATCCGTCAAATCTCAAGCAGTCTACAGGGACTGCTACAACATCCCTACCACCTTGCAGAAACCTTAAAAGCACCAGAAGCCTCCAGTTCTACATGGAGCAGTAACACTGTTTCCACTTTTGCCTTCTTTTTTTGCAATGGACTAAGATAGTGGTTTTTAACCTGTGGTCCGCAGACCCCTGGGGGTCCACAAAGATGACTAAAATCAATCGAAAATAGGCAAATACCCACGCTTATAATTCAAAGGAGTCTGCACCTCCATTCAAAATTTCCAAAGGGGTCTGCAAATGAAAAAAGGTTGAAAACCACTGGACTAGGAAATTGTAACTGCATGAGAACCTATGGGATTTCCTGTAGTGAATTATGGAGTCAGACTTCACCATTTCTGTGGTTACTCAAAAAGGCCTTTCTGGATACCACTCTAAGACAGCTTCACAAGACTGTAAAGCAGGTTCTCTGGGACAACAAAAACTGTGATGATACAGTTCAGCAATACAGTGTAAACAGTAAAAAAAAATGCAGCTGATCTGGATGTTAAAAAAAATAAAATGGTTACTATAGACACAGGCAGACAAGGTTCTTTGGGTAGATGTGATTATTTCATTAGACCATCTCAGTAATTGGAAAAAAAGCAGTTTCGCAAGCTTTCTGGTACAAACATCCTTCTTCAGGCATTTGTGTTTGTGCCCAAAAGCTTACAGGCCAGCACTGGGGAGGGGAAGCCGCTGCTGAACCCCGTGCTGATCGGGACTGGACAGGACAGATCCTACAGTGCCCTGAGGGAAACCTGGGCCTGGGCCCACTTCTGCTGTGCCGTGTGGGGCAGGCTGGGATGGGCTGGGTCGTGACAGCACAGGTGAGCAGAAAGGTGGGGGCTGGACAACTTTCGCTGCTGCAAAAGGGCTGGATGGGGTGGGCTGGGTTATGTTAAATTAATCACTACTTGAATTATATTTTTAATTGAATTAAAATCTGTTACAGTAGATGTCTGATTTCTAGTATATGATACACCTTATCTATACTTTCTTAAAGTGATTTGTTCTGAAAGATTGTGTGTGCAGTCCTTGACTCAATTTGCTTGGCTCTGTTCTGGGAGAGGTCTGATGGCCCTGAAACACTACTGATGGGGCAGGATGAGGGGTCACAACCCCTTGCTATTTGATAAGTTGTGCTTGTGCCTTGTGGCCTAGACGGCAGGACCCTTGGGGCGCCAGGAGCAGGCTATGCACTGTGAGCGTGGGCCCTGTGGTACAGCAGTGTTTCCCAGTCAAACAGTAGACCTTCTGATGTTGGGGATCATGTGATGAGGAAAAGAGATTCTGGAAGAGATGTGGTGAGTGGAGCAAGGTTTGGTACATGGATCTTAAGATGGACCACGTGACAGGGTGCAACTTCTGGTTCCAAGGTCTCATCCCCTCCCAAAAGGAGTACTTCCAGGGGAAGGGGAAGGACTTCTGGTGGCAAAGGCCAGCAGTTAGGGTGCGACTTCTGGTCCCAAGATGGTGACCAGGGGCAGGGTTACCCAAGCAACCCTCAACAGCTCACCAAAACTTGCGAAGCGGCCCTCCAGCTGAAATAACTGCCCACCCCTGGTGTAGGGGCAGAGCCATGTATTATGCCCTTGGCATCGGGCACTAAATGGACAGCCTCCCACCTGACAAACAACTACTTTAGAGTTGTGTCAAAGGCATGGCCAATGATTAGACCAGCCTATCACAATGTTTTTTTTAGGCATTGTGTTTGAGGATGAATGAGAGGATGGTTTGTGTCATTTTGCTTGGAGCAGTCTTAATGGACAAAAAACCTTGATGGTTTAGATTGGGGTCAGCAATGTTTTTGGGCAGAGTGTCAAACACACTTGCAAACTTGACTAATAAGATGTTGACATGCCAGTGGCTGATGGCAGGGGAGCTGTGAGGTGCCTGATCCTTGTTGTGGCAGCTCATGCCTTCGGCAAGGCATGAGTACCAAGCAAAATGCCTTTGTGTGCCATGATCTGGCATGTGTGTCAGGGGTTGCCTACCTGTGGTTTAGAGAGATGATCCTACCTTGAGCAGGGGCTTGGACTAGATGGCCTCCAGAAATACCTTCCAGTCCTCCTTTGGTTATAATTTTCTGCAGAAATGCCAATCTACTTAAATCAGCTCTTTGTGATTAGAAATGTTCCCATACTCTACTTGCATACTAGATGTTTAACTCCTGGATACAATTAAATTAATATTAAACATTTCACATGGGTGTTCTACAGTTCAGCCATAATTTAACAATGTAGGTAGTTTGTCACCGAAGTGCAAAAGGACAAACAAGTCTGAAACCTTTGCCAGCATAACCTGACTGGGATGTACCTGCTTTGGAGCGTAATGTTGGATTAAATGAACTTCCCAAAGTCACTTCCAGCCCTACTACGCGCATACCTATCTTGGCAAAGTTTGAAACTATAGATTTGAGCATCTTGACAGAGTCCCTTAGCAGGTATGCAGAGTATACCAGCATAAATACAACACTACTCAAATGACAAAAAACTTCAGTAGGCATTGTTAAATCTATGTTGGCATCACTATATTGACTAGGCAAGGGTATCCAACCTGCAGCACGTGCCAGTGGTGGAATCAGCAGCCTCTGTGATACACAGCAGGCAGCAGAGCAGGAAGAACAAAGCAGAGCAGGGGCAGACAATTATTTTGGGCAGAGGGCCGCTTACCGAGTTTTGGCAAGCCATCAAGGGCCGCATGACAGGCAGCCAGGGGCAGATAAATATTAGTTTTCTAAGTTTCTTAGGGGCCTGGCAGGCTGGATAGGATGGCCTGGTGGGTTGTATCTGGCCCGTGGGCCATATTTTGCCCATCCCTGAAGTAGAGAAACAGATGAAGCAGGCTGGAGGGATTAGAGTGGCACTCAGAAAGGATGCAGGGTTTATTTGTGCTCAATTGTGGCATGCCTGCCAAAGACTGAACTTGCTGGTATCACATCCCCATGTCCAGTGGTGGTATCTTACCTGGCAATAAGCGTTAGGCTAAATTTTAAAACTTAATAATGTTTTACTAATAAAAACATACCAGTTTATCATACTAGCTGACTGCTCCTACTATAGATGCAGTTTTTACTAGGAAGACCATACTTTTACTGATAGCTCATTGCAGCCCATTACTGGAATGGTATAGGAGAAACTGCTAAAAGCACAATTTTGCTTAGAATAAAGTGGAATTTGCATACAGGGCGTTTGATGGCACAGATATGGTAATTAGGGATCATGTTTCTTCACACAAAATACCTCTACCAGGTAATACTTGCAGCGTAGACCCGGATCTAGTCAAACATATGGTACACACGTGAGTACTGTGGGAAAAGGGAGAAAGGCAAAGGGGGCAGGGGCACAGTTATTACTCAAACTAAAGAAAATGTGGTGTTTAAAAGTAAATGTTTTTTGGATGCTACAATCCTCTGGTCTAGAAACTAACTGATTTAGCAAGAGATTTCTGCAATGGTTTCAAGGAACACCTACTGCTAGTAATTTTTAAACCTGGAAAGTGCTTCTGACAACTAAAAAACTAGGTATAATTATTTAAAAAATTGACCTCAAGTAGCCAGCTTGAAGGGAAAAAAAAAGGGAGGACAGTGAAGAGGTGTTGTTAGGATGTTTGGTTATTTGAGAACAGTTAAAAAAATAGAAGTGAAGGATCTTGCATGAAAAACAAACACTATTAAGGAAGAGTTCACAAGTGCAGGAGAGGGGGAGACTCTGAAAAACTATAAGCTTCAAGCTAACATTCTCTCTCTCTTTTTCTCCTTAGGCATAAGGATGTATTTTCAAATACTACTACTAAACCCAGATTTGAAGGAGGATCCACAAATCATTTTCTAAGGTAAGAGAGACATTTTGTTGGTTTGTTGTTTTTTTTAAAGAATGACAGGGGAAGTAACCCTGACAGATGACTTTCAATTAGCAACTTACAAATATTTTTTTTCGTTTATCCAAAAGAATTTAATGCAGCCTGTTAAAGTTCATGAATTCAAGAATCACTGCTCAGTTTCCAATAATACTTTATTTTTAAAGAAGAAAAACATCAAACAGAAGTGACAACAAAATTTAAGACACTAAAAGTGAAGACCAACAAAAAATCCTTTTGCCATACTTCAAAAAAAGTATGCCAAAAAGGTATTCACCCATTTACTAATGTTAAAAGAGCTCTCTCAGGCAAGCTATGTAAGAAAATAGCTAAACATCAAGTGTCTAATTCTTATAACTAGAAAGATTTCTTTCCAAATGCGAACCAATACACTACTTTTCTTTAAATCTTCAAAAGCAGCAGAATGGAGTTTATCTGACAGGCTAATTTCACCACTGCTTTTCAGAAACCTGAAGGCAGCATGAAACAGGCATGAATTACTTTGCAATTGCATGGGAAAGTTAGACAACAGAGTCAATGCACAGATCCACATGTTGCTTGAGTAGGATAAAAGGGCTCTCTTCTGTAAACTAACTACACAAGCACCCTTGAACCAGCAGTGCTAGGTTGAGAGAGGAAAAAACCAGAAACCAATTCTACTTGCCAGCATTTCATTTTCTTTTTCTTTCTTTCTTTTTTGTTTTTTTTTTTTTAAAGATCTGTGTGGCCACAAAGTTTTAAAAAGGTGAAGCCCATGAGTAGGAGCCAGGGAAAACAAGAATCCCAGGACTCTACTTCAGCAGTTCTGAAAGGAGGCAGCAACTCATCATTTAAATTAGCCCTTTGCTAATAGGCGTTTGGGGTTTTCCCCCACCAAATCTTACAACACAGAAGTGGTTAAAAATACCTACATTACTGTTCATATTGCTGAAGCTATTTTAATCTTCTTTATCTGGGAAATTCATTCTATTACTGTGATGCACAAACTTTAAATATAAGCACAACTAAGCCTTTCTGTTATAAAAGACTATTTTCAGCTACTTACAACTTTACCAAACTTTAAACATTGGGAGTTTCTAGCTCAGTCTGCTTGTTTTCTTCTTTTCTAGCACTAATTTCTAGTTATTTCAGATAACAAAGATTAGGAAAAATGCAGTTTTGCCACATTAAGAAAACTATGATATATTTCTTTGAGAAGTGTTGGCACCTTCATGCTTTAGAACAGGAATCTGTTTTGACAGTGAATCCCTCATGCATCAGGAATAATTTCTTTCAGATATCCGAGAGTGTGGTGGCTATGTTTGCCAGAGATTCTTTCTGCAAGGACCCATCTATCTACACAGCTCCTACGTGGTGACCAGATTACACACTTGCCATCCCCAGTCAATCTAAAGCTCCAAGGCTAGACAAGACTCTCTCCCTATCAACTGTTCTTCTCCACTTGTAAGACATTGGTTTGCCAAAACCAAGAAATCCTCTAGTGCTGGTGCAGCAAAAACAAGGAACCACTAACCCTATTTGAAATGGGCTACCAGAAGGTAAAGGGAATAGAACAGAAAGAAATGGATGGGTCACGATATAGAGACTGTGACCATTAAAGCACAATCTCCTCCTCTGAACCACAAATTAAAATCAGGATATGAGAACCTCAACAATCCTCCACTGCCAACCAATGTATGCAAAATCCACAGGCAAAGCAGACTTATCACCTTCCTCGAGGGTTTCACCTATGTGGAGGATAACCTGCTGTTGCTACCCTTTACTCCCTTACCTGAAGGATATTTGGGCTTCAGAACCAAAGCAATCAATTGTTCCTTCCCTACTGGACCCATCCCCACAAGTATCCAAATTGAGGCATCCTAGTCTGATTTATTAAACACTCACAACGTTATACAAAGACAACACAGCTCTGCTCTGAATTTGTGCATAGCTCTTGAGTGATGTTGCAGCCATGATGGTCCAGGAATTGCATGAGGCAAGGATTTCTGAGGGTAATCTCTTTTATTACCCTATGCAGGCTGTTCAAGGCAAAGATCGGGTACCCATCTGACGCACCCATGTGACCCTGGACTCTATGCCCCTCCTTTCTCTTTCTGTCTCCTTTTTCCTCCATCTCTTTCTCTCTTCTCCCTCTCTTTTTTCTTTTCCACTTCTTTTCTCTCTTCTCTCCTCCTCACCACCATACAAGAGAGTTGGCCCCAAACATTTCATCTCATCTCAAACCATGGTCTCAAAATTGGTAAAATGTTTTGGTTTGAGTTTCCTGTTGCCTTAATTCCTTGGATATAAAATGGAAATAAGAAAATTGCTCAAACTGCTCAGAAAACAGTCTTTCCTCAAAAATTGTGCGCCATCAAGCATCCCTAACTGAAAGAGGGAAAATAAAACAAATGTGGGGGGGAAATATCTATAAATTTAGGTATAGTAAGCAATTGGTGCAATAGTATGAAGCAATGTTTTCAAAATCAGTAGAATTAAAAGTTGTATATTATTAACTAGTAGCACAAACTGGGTTATTTTACTCTCATTTTTACAAGGAATCTATTGATATGCTACCACCTAATCAAGGAAAACTGCCTGTATACAAGCAGGAATGTTTGGAACTAGGAAGTGATACTAGTACAAATAAAACAAGTAATTATGTGGGGTATGTATGTGTTTTCTAAAAAGTTACCAGATATTTTGTCCAAGAGTCAAAGCATAAAAAAAGAAGGTCTCAACTTATCAGTTAGCAATAAACTCCAAACTAAAGCACCAAAATACAAAAGAAAAACTAAAATCAGCGAAGAGGTTGGTAGGTTAAGTTTCAGGAAGCATCAAAGCAATTTCCAACTATTATCAGAAAGTATGCTAGGAGATTAGGATTTGGCAGTTATCCTATGCAGAATGGCGATCCCATGAGTAATGCCCTAATACAACAGTAACACCAACAATAGCATTAACATTTCAACAGGAAACAAAGGCTCACCCTACCACTGCTGAATTTTTTTTCTGGCTTTTAACCTCCCCAGCTACTTTATGATCTTTTGCCTAGAATCCAAATCAATACAAAGTTAACTGGAAGGTTTTGAAAACAAGCATTTCAACTGCAACATGCCACTTATTTATGGTAGCGTTGTGATGTTCTAGCCGTGATGATGCAGAAATTATGTGAGGCAAGGATTTCTTGGGGTGAGATCTTTCCTTGGACCAACTACAGAGTTGGTATAGTCAGACAAGCTTTCCAAAACACAACACATTCTTCCTCAGGTCTCTGAGTCTAGGACACCAGGCACAACACAGGGGAGAGGCAGAAAAAAATTCTCGGATGTAGCAGACACAATCAGCCAAAGAAAAGCAGCTGAGTACTGGGAGATCAGGGACTATTAAAGGAGAGAATGGTGTTGGTTCAGGAGTTGGAGAAATCCTTGCCTCATTTATCAGATTTCTGTCCCTCCTGATTGAAAATGAAGCAGTTTCCTACAACTCACCTCTAGAGCCCTGAGAACGGGTGACTGGAAAGCTGGTCTGTGCTCATCCCTACCACGTACAAACCCTTGCCCTCCAGGATTCTTGCCCCTGGCACCAACAGGCCAGTTAAGATGAACTTTGTCTACATGTCATCTTTTCACGAGACAACACCAGCCTTTTCCGGGGGGGGGGACCCCAGAACAGCCCCAGAGCCCCGGGCTTCCTGCAGCCGTACCTAGGCTGCCACAGGATTATGAAAGGGCTTGAAACATCCCGCCACCTCCCCTCTCCAACACAATGGGCAGCCTCAGAGGCTCTAATGCTGTTTCCCCCTTTCATTAAACTCTCTCCCTTATTCCTGGCAAGCTTTGAACTATTTCAGCCACCGGGATGGACTTCTGCTCTTTCCTCTGCCTCCCACCCCAGGCACCCGATCTCGAGTGGGGGTGGGGAATTGGTTGGAGAAACGGGACCTGCCTCCCATCCCCTGGGCATAGAGGGGCACGTCAGGCTCAGCTGTGGCCAAGGGGCCAGCACCTCTACCACAAAGAGCATGAGACACGCAAACATCCATTTAAACCCATGCATAGAATCAAAGAAAATGAGAGTTGGAAGGGACCTCTGGAGGTGGTCTAGTCCACACCCCCTAGTCAAAGCAGGACCAAAAGAAAACAACAAAAAACCAATCGAAGGGAATAAAAATTAATTCAATCAAATAGACTAGAAACAGAAAGAAAATAAAAATAACTGCTAGTTAAAGATGACAAATTTTAACAAATCATATTATCTATATTAAAAAAACTGAAAATTAATAAGTTGAAAAATGAAATAAGTTCTCGTGAATACACATTAAATAGAACCACGCACATTTGCACGAAGCAAGTTTATATAAAAGACCATTTGCATACGACTCGTTTGCACAAAGCCTATTTGCATGCGGCCGGGGAAGGGCTCGAGGTAAAGTCGAGTGAAATCAATTCGGACATTCGAACGAGGTACTTTCCAGCGGCATAAATTAGAATACATTTACATACATCCCCCCCACAGGGGAGCAGAGCCCGCGGGCCTGGCCTCGCCCCCGCCGGCCGCCCGGCACGAATTCCCGGCCCCGGGCCCGCACCTGCCGGCCCAAGCCCGCTCTCACCTGC
>NW_017729032.1:231723324-231732251 GCF_001723915.1 Gavialis gangeticus
CCCGGCGGGACGGCGACAGCGCAACGGCCTCGCGCTCCTGCCCAACGGCTCAGCTCCGCGCCGCGCCCGCCCAGCAGGTGAGTACGTCCGTCACTTCCGGCCTCCCCGCGGGCTGGTGGGGGAGGGGGACGTGAGGCACAGCCCCTGCAGGTCCTCCCAGGAGACTCCAGCACCGCCCGGCGGCAGGGCAGCCTCAGTCACCAGCCCGGCGGGCGCTTGCGTCCGATCAGAGCTCCACCGCCAGCTCCCCGCGCCGCTGCCCTGCTTACGCACGCGGGAAGAGCCCTCCACACAGGCGCGCACACGCACACCTTACACAAAGCACAATCACCCACAGAAACAGGGACCCGCGCACGCACCAGCAGATCCTTCCACATGCAGAAACGTCACCCAAACACAGCCACACACAGAAACAGATCCCTCCACACACAGGCAGATCCCTCCCTACAGGCACGCACACACACCCCTGCTTCAGCTCCATGAGTCACGGTAATGCGGGCAGCACTTCAGTCTCAGGTGCTTTGGTGTTCATCTGTTGGTGGCCACTTAAGAGCCGTGGCTCTCAGCCCTTGTTAGACTCCTGGCACCCCTCAAAAAACACCAGCTCCTCATTTTGGGCTCTTCTTTTCGACTCCAGAACAAGAACGCAGCAATCCTTCCCTCACAAAGAACACTGGACGTCCACAGCATGTGGCAATGGGTTTAACACTGGGTTTGAAACCTCTGGGTTTAGCTTGTGCCTCATGTTTGCACACCTAGCAATGCTAACACTGTGCAGCACCTTGGAAAGGATCTTGAGGCACCCCCAGTGCCCCAGGCTGAGAATCACTGCTCTGGACCTCCTCTGAGCAGGCTCAGAGAGGGGGAGCAAAACCCTGGAGCCCTTGTTCACAGTAGCAGTCTATAGCATCAGAAGAGTAAGGCTGGAAGTCACCGCTGAAGGTCCCCTGAGGCAAGATCATTCATCCCTACCCAAAGCATCCCATACAAATCCTTGTCTTAACCTGTTCCCAAGTCAAAACTACACAGTCAACCCTGTCACAGAATCACAACGGCAGCAGCTGCTCCCTAGTCTGCCTCAGGTAAAGTAGGGGGACAACAGCAGCCAATGTCCTGCTACTGCAGGGGTGGTTAAAAGAACCTGGAGAGCCCAAGGAAGAAGGCCAGCCCCCCACCCCTACAGACAGCAAACCCTCCCCCCCAGTCCATACCAATCTGAGCTTAGAGTAACAGTGGGAACCTGAGGCAGTGGTGGGAATCTGAGACAAAGAGTCCAGGGAAGGGGAAGATCCTGAATGTTGCCTCTACCCCAACAAAAATAGAAACCATAATCAAACGCCTGTGTTATCAAGAGTCTACTACAGCCACTTGACAAGCATTCGTACTTGACACTTGACAACCATTATCAAACACCTGTGTTATTAAGAATGTACTGTAGTCATTTGACAAGCATTCCTACTACCTTATCTTCATTTATTGCTATAAATACATTAGTCTTGAAATCCTCAGTTTGAATGTGGTCAAGTGCTGCAACTGGGCTTCATCAAATATAGTTTACTATCATGCAGGAAGCCACACTGACACATTATCCACCTATGTATTTCAAATGAGTGTATAATTTCCTGAAATGCATAACAGGAGTACAGCCCTAGTTTTGGCCTCTCGTTTACATTGTAACAAACACCAGATACCTTCATATTCCTTAAAAATGGGCACTATTTAAATACACAGACTGTGGCCCCACAGTCTACATTGTAATAATTCCACTCTCTTTAACTGTAAAATTGATGATGTTGAAGAGAGCTCTCCATTTCAGGGATTCTAAAGCAACCCTGAAGGAAGGAGGTCCTATCAATTTCAATCCTACTTTTAGAAGTATAAGGAGCCCTGAGCAGGGTAAGTTGGGAGGGCACATAGTCCAGACCACTTCTGTAATGAGCACCATTTACATTGGCTGGGGACAGAAGTTACACACAAACTGATTTAAATGATCAGAAACCGATTTAAACCTGTAACAAAACAGAAGTGCAGTGCACATAAACCAGTTTCAAAATGGCTGAAACTGGTTTAAGATAAACCTGGTTGAATGTAGCATCAGACTTAACTGATTTGGGACAAACCAGTTTATGAAACTTCTGTCCCAGACCCTTCCTGGTACAAGTTAAATCAGAATTCCCCAGCATGCTTTCTTGCCCTGAGTTGGGATGTGCTGTGCTGTCTGCTCCAGAGAGCAGAGCTGGCACCATCCCTCAGTTCCTAGCTAGAGCACTGAGGGCTGGCTGACAAGAGTGGTGGGGAAAGCCTGGCTGGGGATGTAGCCCAGTCGTAGAGATGGGGTGGTGGAGCTGCCCCCAACAAGCAAACCCCAGCTGGGGGCTGGAGCCAGGGAGGGTTGTTAAACACCCCTTCCCCTGCTCAAACTTACTGCTGGCTTCAGCTATGGACTACAAATCCCACAGGCACCTGGAAGCAGGAAGAGGAAGTGATGAGTAACCCTGCAGAGTCTTGCTGTTGTAGTTCTGGACTGCAAATCCCCAAGACCTTGGGGGCAGCAGGAAGAGGAAGTGAACACAAGAGAGCCATGCTCTAGTACCCACCAGCTTCTGGCCTGAGCCACTGCAGGCATGTGGCTGCATTTCGTGAATCAAAGGTAGAAATGTCTGCTCACTTCTGTTTCAATTTAATCTGTGCATTTTAAACTAACCTGCAAAGACCGAATTGATTCAGTCTCAGGCTTTTTGACTGTCTGTACCTAGCCATTGAGTTTTGGTAAATTCCTACTCTGGACAAGTACAATAGCCTATTTTTAGTCCTGAGAATATGCACTTAAAGCCAGTACAGTGTATAAGTACTTCATATTAGTATAAAAGTATCCACACTGGGGTTGCAAATGGGATATGCATTTAAAAAAAAAAAAGTCACATTCCTAACCAAATTTTTTTAAATATGCATCTTAAGTTCCCATTATCCACAGATTGAATTTTGGCACAAATTGGCCAAATGTTCCTGAGTAATGTTCATAAAGTATTTTAAAATCAATGAGTAATTTTACAGAGTATAATATCATGCCTTTATGCTAGTGGCTGTGTGCAAATCTTACAGCCAAGACCTTAAAAAAATAAAATAAAAAATTGAGGTCCCTTCTTCCCTAAGTGAACTTTAAGAAGTTTCCCAACTAGTTAGGTAAGTGGGGGGGTGTTATTCAACTTATGCATTTATAAGATGAGATTTATCTCATCCCACTGATGAGATGCATGATGCCTCCACTTCTTTGGGGATAATAATTATGTGAATGTGCACTGTCATCTTCTAAAATGGTTAGTTACCATAAATATAGCTAAAGCTTTCACCTGCCAATGCTGTGCCTCTATGTTCTTGATACAGTCAGAGAGTATAGGGAGGAGGCATATCATTTTCTACAAGAGCAGTTGACAGTACTGTTTATAAGGACATAATTATCTAGTCTCTAACATTCCCCCCTCCCCCCACCATCAGCAGCAGTCCCTCAACTCAAGGATGATCTCTACCACATCTCACTGATGAGTCTTGAAACGACTTGAAGGCTGCATCCACACATGCATGGACATTTGGTTTCCTGGGGAAAACTAGCAGTGGTGCACCTTGTGCCACCACTAGCTGTTCCCTCTGGGCAAATATGCCATGTGTCCTCTGGCACATGGCAGGTTACCTCAGGGATGATATGCTGGACCCAGAAGCCTAACTTAGGCTCTTGGGGGCCTCCCAGGGTTTCAGCAGTGGTGATCCTGCCATGCGGAGCCTGGCCAGCAGCTAGAGTGCAACTCCAGCTTTCCAGGCTCCAGTTTTGACTGGTGCAAGCTGCCCTTGCATGTACCATTCCACCTTTTTTTCCTTCTGGTTTTTTTTGCCCCCTGGATACTCTTACTTGCATTGACTAGTCGAGATTCAGAGAGCTAGTCTGGCAGCAGCTGACTTCCTTATGAAGTAGGGCTGGGGCCCACCATAAAGCATTCAACTGACCAGGCTTGCCTACAGCCCCAGAGGTTTTATGTCCAGTAGCCCTATAACTCCACTGGGCTTGTCTGAGCCCCCTGGCCTTAGTCGCAGCCAGTTCTAATCAGGGGTTTGCCTAGCCCCTCAGTAGGCCCATACTATTGTAAGCTCCTTCCTAGGCTGGCCTGACTCTTCCCTAGGTCCCTGGCCGCTTCCTTGGGGCCTGGAACCCCACTGGTTCCCCAGGAATCTTCTCCAGCCCCATAGTGCCTACCCTGACCTCCAGATTTTCCTGGGAACAGCAGCTCTCTAGCAAGGTAATGTTACCACAGCAGCCATTGTTGGCTCTGGGCCTCACACCCTGCTCTTATTCTCTGGTTGCTCAGCGCTGTTTCAATTAGGCAGCCTTCTGGCTGTCATGTGACCACCTGATTGGCTCTGCAGTCACCTGCAGGCTGCCTCACAGCCTGCTCAGGCTCTTAAAGTAGCAAGCACCCAAAGGTGCACCACCACAGTGTTCATTGGACTTTACTAAGGCCTTTGACTCCATCAATTGTGAAGCCTTATGGAAAGAACTGGATACCCTGACAAATGCATCAAGGTCCTGAGGCTTCTCCACAACCAGATGGCTGTGACCGTTCTTTGTAGCAGATCAGAGACAGATCCATCTGTCTTTAAAACTAGGGTTGAGCAAGGATGTATCATTGCCCCAATTCTGTTCTGCAACAATTTTATAGACTCCCCTTCAGTAACAAATATACCAGATCATCTTGCTGGGCCTTATAGACTTAGCACTGCTTTTTAACTTACATTTAATTAGGTGACTTAATGACGCTGTGTAGGTAAACTGACGTAAACACATAACATAAACACATTTCATTCAGTTTAATCCTTGCTTAAATTGCTTTGTCTTGCATCTGTGATTTAAGCAAACATTAAACTGGTTCAACTGTATCAACCTTGGGGATAAATACAATTGACTTCTTGTCACCACAGTTAAACTGACATGTACAGATAGGGCCTAGAGAGATATATGTTTGCAAAGCAAAAATGAAAATAATCTTACATTGTTTTTCAAATAGTTGCAACAAAATTGTTACTTATTTGAACCACTGGAGACAAACTGAAAACATTTGCATATGTTGGTTTAAATATAAAACAACTTCATAGTCTGATACATCTAGATACATACATGGTCTGTTTCTGTCAGACTTAATTCTGCTTTCTTCATACAGTGCAGGCTAATATTTTAAACATTAACTAGATTTCAGCATCATGGACTTAGTGGATGAGTGAGGTCTTTTGTTGTATAACCTTTTGTGTCAACAAATAAATTATACACCATGAAAAGTATAATAAGATAATCATACTCATTACAGTAAAAGAGAATGATTCATCCTTAGGTTGGGGCTCCTCACCCTGATGTGGAGTAAACACTACCTTGTAATTAAGTCCTCTAATGCAGTTAGGAAATGTGAAGTCAATATTCTGTTTAGTTTCTATACATCTAGTCCTTCTCTCATTTAAATCAATGGAAAAGCTACCACTGACTCTCATAAATGCTGGCCCTAAAACCAGAAAGCAAACTGTACTCTATCAACAAAAATCTACTATTTCAAATAATATTCTGTTTAAAATTGATTAATCTCAACAAGTCCAGCGAATTCATGTGGAAAAGTGATAACTCATACTTGTAATGAAGTACCAAGCTCTGCCAGATGCATTATAATGTGTGACATCATTTGGGTTCTGAGATTACTGGAGTTGTTGGACCAATAGATATAGGCAGCTTTATTGGTAAAGATGAAATGACCTGCCAAAAAAGGAACTAAAGCCACTTCTTTGACAGAGGAGAAATAAAAGGTCAGCAAGTAATGATCAGCAAGCCTCAGCTTGGAAACAGCCTGGAACAAAACTAGTTTTTAAGGTGCCAGCTTGCCCTGCCTTCTGCCTAACTTCATACCAACAGGGCTAACTATCTCTCTGTCAAAAAATATTAAATGATTACTTTGTCCCAAGAGGGATGCCAACATAGATCATTTAAATGTCAACATTTTATCAATGTAAGTGGTAATTAAAGCACAGAAGAAGAGGAATAATTATTGCTCAATCTTGTGAAGATTTATAGTCAACTTGTTACTATGTTTGTTTAGATTGGAATGAGGTAACTGTTGAATACCACATCCGATCATTGTCCTGGGTGTTCCAAAATGATAAAAATGGAAAAAAATATATTATGTTTGAGACAATCTGGGAAATCTCAATCAGCACACAAAATGTTCTGTTCTGGTTCCAAGTGATTAAATCTACCATTATCATTATTACTATCATTACTAATTCCGTCACCACCACTTTTTTTTCTCTTTTCTTTTAATCATACAGTTTCTTTTAAGACAAGAAATGCTATTTTAAAACAGGAAAACATTTGATTACACAATATTTCAGAATAAAATTGAACACCATTTCCAAAGAAAAAGGCTTCATCTAAAAAATGCACAAACAAAAGATGTTGACATTTCCCTGTATTATTATTAATCTGAAAACTTTATTCATCCTGAATTCATGAATAACTGATCCCCATAAAACTCATTTTTCAATGAATTTACTATTTGTCAAAAAAATTAAAAATCACGCAGCAGAGGCAATCAGTTCAACTACAAAAACAACACAGTCTACAATTCCCTTGTAGTAGAGATCAATATAGTCCTCAATAACAGGTATCATCCTGATGTCAAGTAAGCAGAGCACAGTAATAATACCCCCCCCCCCTTTTTTTAACTGTTTCAGTATCCACTTTGACTCATAGGGAAAGTGATAAAGCAATTTGCTGGAACTGGATGTGAAAGCTGCTCCACTGGAATAGCTAGCAGGGGAAGCAAAGTTACTTAAAGTATGAAAACAAAATTTAGATGAGAAAAAGAGGTGAAGAAAAGGAGGCAGCAGTAGTTCTTGGAACTGGAATTTGGATTCCTGCCTACTATCACCTCAGGAGTTAGGAGAAAGGTACAGGAAGCTAGGAGAAGATCTTTAAACCTCTCAGGAAGGAATCAGTAATGCAGTTAACACCTGAGAGGAAATATGTATGAAGCAGCAAATGGAACCCACTCTGAACACAGAGATTTGCAGTATATTAGTGAATCTACAGCAATTGCTCAAGTGCATACTCTCACTCCACAGTACATGAAGGCAAACAAGCCATAGTTTATACCTGTTGCTAAGGGCTAGGCTGCCAGAGGCTGGATTTTATCTGCTGTGGGATAAAAGCATCCACTTAGGCAGTACAGAAAAGGTGCTGCTTTTTTGACTCATGGTAGCTTGTTCTTGTGCCCTAAGTATTATTCACCCAGAACTACAGATAGGAACTGAGGAACAAAACTATGTGTGACTTACTAGGACTGCAGCAGAGCCAAAAATAAAATCCATCTCTCATTCCCAGTCCTCTCTCTCAAGGAAAAACTGTCCAAAATTAAATGTTTTGTTAAAGTACTCTTTCAGTTGTGTATGGTTTCTTAGCCTAACGTTGTTTAGAACTACAGGAATTTCTGTCACAGATATATTTTATTGGACCAACTATATAGTTGGGAGAGACACAGATGAGCTTTGAGTACTGTGCTCTGCTCTTTTTAAGTAGCCTGAACATTTTTCAAAGTTAACACCTTAATGAACAGATAATTGCTCTTTCCAACAGCTGTTCTTTGTCTTGGAACAGTTGATGCCCCTACAACAAGAGCAGGCAACCTTTTCCAGCTTGCTGGCCAGCAAAACCCATCCTGGGTCAGAGGTGGGAGAGCAGGCATTAGGATCTGGCAGCTGCTTATCTCTGCAGCTGGTGCACAGTCCCACAGTGGCACTGGAACAGTACAGTCAAAGCTCCCCACTGCCAACTGCTGCCAAAGCCCCACATTTATAGGGATGACCCTGGATCTGGCATATGGACCAATCCCTGCCCTACAGTATTAGAAAATGGAAACATAATTTCCTTCGCATACTAAATGCTGTTTTTTTTCCCTTTTTTTTTTAAATTAGTAGCTAAACCATTCTGTGATGGTTTAACTTAGAATTTGATCCTACATTGAAATGCCCTATTCCCCAAAGGGAAACCAACAAGTTTTTAAAATGTAGTCAAGTAAAAAAAAAAAGAATAAGATTTTTTATTCTTAAAATATTACACTACATAGATTTATTTGGGGGGGGTGCTTTGCTTTGCTAATCTCATTGCATTTTTAATGTACTTTACTGTAATTTCTAGGTCAATCAATAATCTACAGAACTCCCTGATTGGGTACATTAAGATTTTTCACCAGTAGACTTTCCCCAAGTGAATTTGCATTGGTGTTGAACTGCAGCTGTGAAATTTGCTAGTCTCTATACCTCCTGCTTCTCACCCCAGGTTTAGGATAACCATATTTTCCTAGTTTTACAACGGTGCCCACCATCTGGCATGATCAATAATCTCTGGGACATATGGGGTGCATCCAGACAAGCCTGCATGTGTGTCTTGCAGTGTCTTAAACCCCTTTAAGATGCTACAGGAGGCATGTGCGGGAACAAGAAACCATTCCTCATGCTGCAAATTTGAAGCATGGGGGCAAAATTGAACCCCTGAATATCCAGAGATAAAAAAAAACCACAGCAGAAAAAAGCTGGGCCATACCCTGATGCAACAGGAGGCTGGGTCCTCCACAGAGATGCTCGGGTAGCAGCCAGAGTGTCTCCATGGCTGGCCTCACCCTGGTGCTGAAGCACACTGCCTGCCCAGGCAGAGCAGCCAGCATGCCAGCTGCAGAGAGCTGGACCCAGGCTCTAGTGCCGGTAAGTAGAGAGTGAGGGGGGCTGGAGGAGGGGGAGGGGACCATGGGGGGACCCCACCTGCTCTGCCCAGCTGTCCGGATCGCTGCCCCACCCAGCCCCAGCCCCCGCCTGCCCCCTGTGCCCCCCCTGAGGCTGGGGTGGGC
>NW_017729032.1:231732538-231734202 GCF_001723915.1 Gavialis gangeticus
GCAGGCGGGGGTGGGCTTGGGTGGAGCAGCCATCAGAGGGGGCTGCAGGAGCTGGTGGGGGATGGCGCCAGGTGGGGCAGCATTCTGATGGGCTGGGGGAGCAAGCAGGGGTGGGGCATGTGGGCCCCGCAGGAGGGGTGGTAGCCCCTGCGGGGGCCATTTGGCCCCTGTTGGGGGGGCAGCAAAACATATACGTATTTAGAATTCACTTTATTATGATGATAGAGAGACTGGTAAGCTTCCAAATTGCTTTAACACTGTAGATATATCAATAAAACATTGCCCAACTGATATCTCTCTCTCTTTCCCTCCCTCTCTCTCCTGGTCCTTTGTTTTACTTGTGGAGGAACATGGATTTTAGGGTATTTTACAAAGTGACTTTGGGATTTTTTTAAAAAAGGGATTTTTCAGTTTTCTAATAGGGAACACCAGAATTCCTGCTAGGGAGGCCAGTGGCAGGACCCTGTCTGCTCAGAGCTGGCACCTTGGACCCCGCTGGAGGTGGCTGACCTCCTGGCTAACTGGGGCCAGAAGGACATGCTTTCGCAGTTCAAAGCAGGCCACCACACTGGGAACATCTTCCGGGTGATAGCTTCCCAGATGGCTAGGCAGGGGCACACATGGCAGTAGTGCTGCACAAAGGCCAACTCTGTAGCCACAGCCCACTGGGAGCTGGCCCAGAGGAGCAGATGCCTCTACTGGCTGTGCAGTCCCCATCCAGGTCTGGCAGGTGCACAGCAGGTCACAGCCAGGCAACAGCCCCCACTGCCACACTGCTTTAGTGGTAAAGGGTACAGGGAACTCTCAGGACTGCTTCAGCAATCCAGCTAGAACAAGGGGTAGTGTCCCCAGGTACCAATTGGCTGGGCCCCAGGAACTGCAGCTTTTTGTACTGCTGGGGACAGCACAGGTTATTTTGCCCCAAGTGGCACAATTTGCCCCACACCAAAGTGCATGTCTGGGCACATGCACTGAAGCAAAAAGCCCCTGCTCAAATTTGCACCACTTCTATTTGAGCTGCTGCACATGAATGTGTTTGCATGCATATTTGCACCCCTGGTCACCCTACTCTTCTTTCACCATGTTTATTTAGGAGAGACTCTTTTCAACTGGCTAGCTTCTAAAAAAATCTCTTTGGGTGCTTACAGAAGTTATGTTTTTTCGTGTGATGAGGCCCCTGAAAGTGCTCTACAGCTGTAACATAACAAACATTCATGACTGCAGAGCGCTTTTAAAAATGTCAGTCACATGAAAAATTACTTCTTGTTAAACTGCTATTAGACGAAGGCACTGTAGGGCAGAGTGCCTGACGTTAATTTTGGGTCATTCCACCCTCATCCCTTGTGCCTTTGCAGGGCTGGGCTGGTGCTCATAAGTCTCCTCCCTGCACAGTGGGGGAGAAAGGGGAAGGAGGAGGTGGGGGAAAATACCCCTGCTGGGGTTGTGGGGGGGAGCTGACTTAGGTCCATGAGGTAGGGGGGCTCAGTTTCCCCCCTAGCCCCAGCTCCCAGCACGGCAACTAGGGCTGCTGGCAAGATGCTTATGCTGGGAACTGGGGCATGGGGAGGGTGGGTAATCCAAGCCCCTCCACCACATAGGCTCAGCCCAGCTACCCATGCTGGGATCTTAGGGGGACCTGGCCCATGTGGCAGGGGAGCTCAATT
>NW_017729032.1:231739202-231743357 GCF_001723915.1 Gavialis gangeticus
ATCTGCTATTAGACGAAGGCACTGTAGGGCAGAGTGCCTGACGTTAATTTTGGGTCATTCCACCCTCATCCCTTGTGCCTTTGCAGGGCTGGGCTGGTGCTCATAAGTCTCCTCCCTGCACAGTGGGGGAGAAAGGGGAAGGAGGAGGTGGGGGAAAATACCCCTGCTGGGGTTGTGGGGGGGAGCTGACTTAGGTCCATGAGGTAGGGGGGCTCAGTTTCCCCCCTAGCCCCAGCTCCCAGCACGGCAACTAGGGCTGCTGGCAAGATGCTTATGCTGGGAACTGGGGCATGGGGAGGGTGGGTAATCCAAGCCCCTCCACCACATAGGCTCAGCCCAGCTACCCATGCTGGGATCTTAGGGGGACCTGGCCCATGTGGCAGGGGAGCTCAATTTCCCCCCCTCCCACATCCTAGCTTTCAGTGAAAGGGGTGGAGATGTCCTGGCCAGCTTCCCCAGGCAGGGCATGGTGAAGGCTGGGGCTTCCCCATCTCTACTGGCTGGGAAGCTGGGTAGGTCACCTCTACCCCCTGCAGGATGATTTTGCTGGTTGCCTGGTTCCCCTCCCCACACCTCCCCCAAGAGTCCCCACACACACTTTCTTTGGGGAGGAACTACCAGGCACAGTCAGTAAACAGCCAGCAAAAATCACACTACAGGGGTTGGGGGTGCCCTGGTCAGCTTCCCTGGGTAGAGCATGGGGAAGACTGAGGCTTCCTCATTGCTATCAGCCCAGGGCCAGGGCTATGGCTAGCCCCTTCTTGGCACTCTGTTCCAGGGAGCCTGCGGAGCATGCTGTGAGGAATATGACAGCATTCCCTGCCTCCTCACCTTTGCCAGTCCATGGAGACTCTGAGCCCCCACCATCAAATATCAAACATCTGTTAAGTTTGATTGTGCAGTAACTATAACTGCTTCGTGTAAAGTGCAAAAGTTACAAAATGATCAGGAGTGCCTTCTGATCACCTGTGTAAGCACACTTATTCTGGATGCCTGACATTCCCTATGCGTTGTATGAGGAGCCTGGATGCCTAGCTCAGGGCTGTAACTTCCTCTTGCAGAAGACCACCTAGTCTGAAGTTGGGTGTTCTACAGTGAGTGGAGCAGAAGTGAATCCAGAGGGGATGTGGTGGTGCAGTCACATTTTTCCACTCACATGCCAGCAGCTCCAGTTCCCTGAGATGGGTCCCCTAAGTGAGCTCAGACCATGGAGGGGATGGGGGTGAGATGTGGTTGGAGACCCAGGCTGGTGGGGAACATCTGATGAGGCAGGCAAAGAGTAGATTCAGAAGGGGGAATTCACTCACTGCTGTTGCTGTCCAGGACTGAACCAAGCACAGTGGGACCCTCAGAGCTGCTCCAGCCAGGAGGCGGCGGCTGTGTGGGATACCAGGAAGTGGCTGTGCAAGCTGCTGGACTCAGCTAAGGCCAGCAGGTAGTGGTGGGTGGATTCTTCCTACCTGTTCCTTGTCCCAGACCAGCTCCCCCAGGGATCCCCCCCCTAGCCTGACAGGTGCAGAGATAGATAACTTGCCTGCTGCCGCTGTTCCTAACTGATCCCAGTTCCTACACAATCACTCCCTGGGCAACTCCCCCCTTATTTTACCAAGAGGTGTAATTAGGAAGGTTTGTGCTATGAACAAGATTAGCCTTACCTTTATCCGATTAGCCTTACCTCTATCCTTGTCAAGACTCTGATAAAATTGTTAAGGATCACATTTGTGGGGGACCTGCAGGTAAAATAATGCTAAAGGAAGTGGGAAGAGGCAAAAAACAGGCTTGCCCAGGGTGCCATTTTCCCTAAGGCCAGCTCTGCTGCTGCACACTCATGCAGTGGAGTCAGTAGAAAAAGAAAGGGTCATAATAGGTGGCCAATTCCGGGACTTCTGTTTCAATTTTCACCAACTGGCTGGGATCCTGGGATGGCCTAAGAAATCTGGGACTGTCCCAGCCAAACCAGGACATATGGTCATCCTAGGTTAAAGTGACCCATTGGGCTAACATGATCAAGGCATGTCAGTTACTCTACCCAGTGGCACACAAGGGAACAATGGGGCTAGCATCACATCTGGATGCCTCTGACTCCCTAAAGTGAATACCCATATGCCTATGTAACCTGGGCAGTACTCCAAGACATACCCCCTCTCCAATTGAAGGGATCAGAGCAGGTGAACGAGCGCTGTGGGAGGTGTAGGGACCTTCCTTCCCCTATAGAGCAGAGCCAAATCACCAATGGGACTTAACCATATACCTTTTAGTTGTCATGCTGCTGTCTGATCGCAGCGCAAGCAACCGGAACGGCAGGGTTAGAAGGGTCATTTAGCTCTGTATGGGACGGTTAACGCGAGTCCAGCTCACGTCGCTTGATAGGAGGTGGTGAGGTGATAGTCATGGAGGTGGAGAGTAGTTGAAGGTGGAGGTTTATTTACTCACAGTGAACGTTGAAGAGAGAAACGAGATGCAGAGAAGTAGATTGCTAAACATGTTGGGGCCGGCAACAAAGCGGCATTCGGCGGTTGCTAATCGTGAACGGGAGGCAGAAGCTAGGTGATCAGGCTAGCGTCCCTTGTGATAATCGAAGCGGGTGATGAACGACCTCGCTTGGGTGCGGCTATGCACTCCCTTATATCACTTGGGTGACGCGCTCAGCGGTGAGCTGGATGTTTTCACCTATCACCTCTCAGGGTTCTGTGTTCAGGCCTTATTTGGTGTTACAGACTGGCCGACCTCACCTATGTTGGTGACGCTCTGATAACGAAAGTAGTGGTATGGCAGTGTTTGTTTTACCCTTTTGTGATGATTGCGGGAAGGAGGGCGGGGCTCGCCATCTTGGTGCCTCGCGCATCGATGCCACCATTATGGTGGGCGTATGACATTAGTGAGGAAAACAGTAGTAGGAACATAATGCGTATAAACCAAGGGGTATAGGGGACACTACAACGCCCCAAGGGAGCAGGGTTCAATAAAGGTTAGGCATTTACATTTGTAGACATATTCATCCAGTTGACAAAAGACCGGTTTAACAAAGTATAAAACACAAACAGCACAACAAACAGTACTGGGTGGCGAAATATAAGAGGCACAAAATACAAAACGTCAAATAACAAAAGATATAGGGTATAGGTACCTGGAATGGGGGAAAAGGGAAAACATAATGACCCCCTTCCACTGCAAAAAGAATTTCTCCATGTCACTTAACTCACCCCTACTTGGCCTACCTAGGCCATAAACTCAGATCTTCTGCATGGTAGGCAGAAATTCAACCACACAGCCACCCGTGCTGGTCCTAGTCTGTGCTGCTAGGGGTTTTGACCTTCCAGGAGCCCCTGCCTCATGTCGAGCTGCTCTGCCTCTTGCTGGAGGAGCTGGAAGCAGAGCTAGGAACCTCTCGGGTCACTGCTCAACTTCTTGCTGGAGCTGGGGAATCTCTCCTGCTGGCTGCAGCCTCTCATAGGGGGATCCTGGAGCCCAGCAGGGAGCCTCTCCTGCTGGCTGCATGCCACACTGCTGAGGGTCCAACTGCTGCCTTCAGGTCCCACTCCTTCAGGCTCTTCTGGGGCAACTGCTCTTGCCCAGCTGGCCCAGCTCTTGCCAGCTCTTTGAGACTCCTTCCTCATGGTCCCTTGCTGGTCTTTTGCGAGTCAGCTGTGCTGCCCCTTTTATACCCCTCCGGGTGATCCGAGGGGCCAATCAGAGGACATGGAGGGTGAGTCTCTGGGGCCTGACTGGTGAGTAAAGGGAATCTCAAGCCCTCCAAACATTTCTTACCCTTTCAAAACCCCTGGGGCAAATCACCACCAGCTAGCCCATCACACCTATTTGCTCTGGTGTACCACTGTTGTATCACTGTGCTGCTTGCAGTGATGAGGACCACACTATAAAACAACCAGATTGATCTACAGCCACACTACATTCAACCAGGTTGATCTCAAACTGGTTTATATACACCGAATTTCTGTTCTGTTACAGGTTTAGACCAGTTTCTGATCACTTAAACCGGTTTATGTGTAATGTTTGTCCCTAGCCTTCATCAAACTGCCTCTGGCACAGGACAGAGCAAATGTTAGTGGGGGGAAAAGGAGTGTGGCCAGATCACTGCCACTAACATGATTTAACATTGTTCAGAGAACTTTAACCTCTGCTGTGAATCATAAG
>NW_017729032.1:231748357-231750565 GCF_001723915.1 Gavialis gangeticus
TCATCAAACTGCCTCTGGCACAGGACAGAGCAAATGTTAGTGGGGGGAAAAGGAGTGTGGCCAGATCACTGCCACTAACATGATTTAACATTGTTCAGAGAACTTTAACCTCTGCTGTGAATCATAAGTCTCTGAGCCAATCCCCATTAAAATCGAGGGAAGACTCTACTGGGGAGTTGGATCAGCCCTTTAAGACAGTAGGTACTCAAGAACCAGGGGAGCGAGGCACAAATGACAGGGCTTCATCACCTCTAGGCTGCACAACAGAGCATAAGTGCAACACAGCTCTTCCCCTCTGCACACACTATCCCTGACATGAGTACAATATAGCTGCCTTAGCTAGTGCTGGGCATGTACCAGCAAACCTGAGACAGCAAGTTTACTGGCAAGTAGCTAACACTGCACTGATAGCTGTTTTAGGGAGTGGCATGTGTGGAGTGCGTGTGCTGTACGCCAATGTGGCATTTTCTAACACTGTTTGGAGGAAGTATAGATGTGTCCTAAGTGTTTCTTTGCCCTTCTCTTTCTTGAGGTGACTGAACTGCATCTTACACTGGCTGGGCACAGCTGGGAATCTAGCCCAGTGACCCTATGGTTTTAAAAGTTTTCTAACCAATAGAAAAACAAGGTTCTGTAACCTTTCTATGGAAGTGGTGGGGCAAAAAACCCTACCTAGTAACTACAGTTAAGATGGATCTTGATCATTTGGGTACCTATACAGCAAGGCTACTCCAGACTTGATTGATCAAGTCTGCTAGAGTGTGGTAATTTCCGCATTCCAGCAAACTCCAGTGTCATGTGTATTACCGTCCCCACGCTGAAAAATAGCACCCCCACCGCCATTTTAACTAAAGTTCATTTGACGGGCTTTAGTTAAAGTGCCCCTGCCACCATTTTTCATCACAGGAATGAAGATACATGTGACATTCCGGGAACTTTAATTAGAGCAGCTCTCAGAGCCACTTTAATTCAAGCATTCCTCCCCCCATTCTTGGAGCATGTGTATAAGTGAAAAAGACTACATGCTGTGGTTGCCTAGAACAGTAGGGGAGAGGATTAGATGACTAAAAATTCACTGCTAGTCCTATGTTCCTATAGTTTCTTCATTGCATTGGGTTTTTGGTTGTAGCCGTGTTGGTCTAAGGACATAGGCAGGCAAGGGGTCTTCAAAGGGAACTTACAAAACACCTTCTGTAGATGAACCTACAAACTTAACTTCATAAATCTACTGGATTTATCATTATCAAATCATTAACTCAATATAGACATTGGTTTTATGACACATTACAACCTGCCTGACATCTGATTCACCAGGTACCTCCCTGACAGCCTCTTTTCTACTCTATCACTGCACTGTCTCCCTTCAGCGTTTTTTTCCCTCCCCACTCTACTTCACCTCTCTGCCTCACCTTTTGTCTTTCTAATTCTACCTGTTTACATTTTCATTGACATCTTGCCACACTTTTAGCTTCTTTCATTTCTTGGAGTCTCAGAACAGTAGAGATTCTGCATGCCTGAAGAAGGGCGACTATGCCAAAAAGCTTGCCAAGAAATGTTTTCCAACTACTCAGTTGGTCTAATAAAAGATATCACATCTATTCAAAGAACTTTGCCTGCCTTCATTGCATTTGGAATTTTTCTTCTTACAGCATTTTTTCAGAATCTGTTCTCTTTGCAAAAGACCAGGTTCTGACTCTTGTTCCAATATCTATTTCAGATGCATTTTTAAAAACTGCTACACCTGCTGGGTGAAATGTGTCAGTATAAGACCTTTAAAAGCTCTTTCAATAATGCTGTAAAGGTAGCTAGGATTATGCAATCATCTTGCAAAACAGAGTAAACAGGTTGGGCAAGTTTCAATTTCTATTGTAATTACTCTAATACTGGAAAACATGCTGACACTGTAAACAATAGCTTATTGTCAGAGATAAGAATTTGTTTTAATGTCTAGTACAAATCATTTACAGTGAAACCTGTTTTAAAGGGACATCCAGTGAGCTAGTAAAAACTGGTTCTCTTGTAGATGTGATTTTTGTTTGTCTAGGAGTATAAAGTATTGTAATGGGAAATTATAAAAGATTCTGAAGTCTTGTTTATTGAAAGTGGCTCTAAATACAGGTTTTACTGTTAGGTGACATTTTAGAGATGGTTCTGTAAATAGCTATATATTCATAGATTCATAGATGTTAGGGTCGGAAAGGACCTCAA
>NW_017729032.1:231750576-231750830 GCF_001723915.1 Gavialis gangeticus
CAACTGCGGTCTGACCAGCACCTGATAGAGGGGAAGTATCGCTTCCCTGGTTCTGTTTGTCAGGCATCTGCTGATGCATGATAAAGTGCAGTTAGCTTTTCAGATGACTTCATCACACTGACAACCCATGTTCATCTTGGAGTCCACTAGGACTCCAAGATCCCTTTCCGCTTCCGTGCTACTGAGCAGGTCATTTCCTAGGCAGTAGGTGTGCTGGACATTTTTCCTCCCTAGGTGCAGCACTTTGCATTTCT
>NW_017729032.1:231755830-231759304 GCF_001723915.1 Gavialis gangeticus
TTCCTAGGCAGTAGGTGTGCTGGACATTTTTCCTCCCTAGGTGCAGCACTTTGCATTTCTTCTTGCTAAATTCCGTTCTATTGTTTTCTGCCCATTTGTCCAACCTGTCCAGGTCTGCCTGTAGTTGTTCCCTGCCCTCCGGTGTGTCCACTTCTCCCCACAGTTTTGTATCATCTGCAAACTTGGACAGAGTACACTTCACTCCTTCGTCCAAGTCACTGATGAAGACATTGAAGAGTATTGGTCCAAGGATCAAGCCCTGCGGGATCCCACTACCCACTCCCTTCCAGGTCGATACCAACCCATCCACTACCACTCTCTGGGTATGACCCTCTAGCCAATTTGCCATCCACCGGAGGAAGTTAAACTACTTTTGCAAGTCATAGACTTCAGATTCATATTTCCTTTCTGACAAAAGCATTTCTCTCCTCTTTTCTGTATGGCTTGAACTTATTTCCTCTGCTAGGCACATTTCAGTGGGGAGTGTGTCACTTTAAATTATACTTTAAAGTGTTAACTTAATCAGTAACTTCAATGCTTGAGGAGGAATGAAAAATAATTCAGGTGTGATGTGGTGACTGAGAGGCATTTGAACTGGATTTTACTCTTGGGTTCTTCCATTTACCCACTGACCGTCTCTGGAAAAGCAAATTAATTGATCGATCAATCTATTTTTCAGTTAACACATCTGCAGACTGGCTGTAATAATATCCACTTGCCTAAAAGGAGTGCTGTAAAAATTATGTCATTGATACTTGGTAAAATTTGTTCTCATCTTCATGTAAATCGTTCTATATTTTCACTTTCCTTTGCATTGCAAAGTACTGAAAATTCAGAAATCTTGTTATAATGTGTTGTAACGAAGTCCAAATAAACAGATGAAAGCAGAAAAGATGCTGCAATATCAACAGGAAAGAAAATTAAGTGTTTATATAAAGAATGTGTGTGTGATACAATTCTGATCAGGATTTGGCCCTTATTAAGAAAAAACTCTTGACAATGCTGAAAATGAATTATACTCAGTGTTTGTACTCTAACCCTTTTATGAAGGGACTGATGGAAAAAGTACAGGAGATTTTGCTTTTAATGCATTAAAGAGCTATGAGAGTTGTACTTTATCCCCAGTATTGATAAAGCTTTTCAGAAGCTTATGTGAAAGAAACCAAAGAAGACTTTGCTTTTAAAGATAATCTCTAGGTTAATAATTAGTTAATCAAGAATACCTAATGAATAACTGGAAAAACTGGTCTCACTGCCTAAAAAATGGCAAAGTATCAATTCAGGATGTTTTGCAATTAGAAGGGAAAGTGACAGTTATGTATACAGCAAAAATAAAAAGAGGAATTTAACTTTAGGTCAAAGGCTATTTAAAAACTTTTTAACAGCATTGGCTTTAGCTGGCTTATGAAGGTCTTAGCTCAACTGAAGACAATGGAAAAACTCCCATTCAAAAAAATAGGGCCAAGATTTCATCCTCAGAGTTTGGTTCCAAATAAGCTTTATTTACTATTAATTATTTGTATTAAGATAGTGTCTAAAACAGTGGTTCTCAACCTTTTTAAACTTAAGGCACCCTTCCAAATCTTTTTAAAATTTAGGGTGCAGACAGAAGTTGTTTGTCATGTGATCAGCCCCTTTAAAGTGCTCTACAGCTGTGCACCAACAGAAGTCCACAGCTGCAGAGTGCTTTTAAAAACGCCCAATCATTGGACAAATTAAACCCACAATTAATGAAGGCACTCATGAAAATTAATGAAGGGTTCAGATGAAGGCACTCCAAAGTGGAACACTTTCATTAACTTCTGCTTGTCCCTGCCCAAGAGCAGGCCTGGGCTAATGTAGCCCAGTCCCAACCCCAGTGCTGTCTTCAGAAGAGGAAGGGGAGAAGGCAGGGGAGGCAGCTGCCTCCTGGGGTTTGCCCAGCCCATGCTGGAGTGGGGGTGGGGCAGTGGATTGGAGCCCAAACAGCAAATGTCTGTCAGGGGGATTGCTGTAACTCATGGTGCTTTCTGTAAAGCACCATGAGTTATAGCAGGGAGCTGCATGTCTGTCAGCCCCCTTAGTAGCCTCCCAATTGAAACTAGTATAATATAATGATTAATACTATTACATAAACAGTACAATTCCTTTATTATGTAACATGTTATTAATTGATTTGATGAATATTATAATATTATATTCACTCCTTCAGGTGACTGGCAGACAGTGCTGGCAGTCAGCCCTAGCTTTCTCTAGTCCAGTCAACATTTTTGCATAGCAGTGGACTCCCCACAAATGGCTTCATGCCATCAGTGGGATCAGGAGCCACTAGGGCAACTTCTTTTCTTAATTCTCCAGGGTGATCCCTCATTGATTCCAGCCCTGAGGCCCTAAGGACAGAGTTTGAGGTCATCCAGATACAGGGATGTGGTGCGAGGCTGCACACACATCATGTGGGGAGTGTCAAGGGAGTAGGAGAAGTAGGGGTTGGGCAAAAGGATACAGGGAGGTATGGGAGGAGGGAGGAGTAGGCCAAAAAGGTGCCATGGCACAGTCACTGTTGCCTCTGTGGGGGCAAATTATGCCGTGCAACTCTACTACCAGGAGGCACGTTAGAATCAAACTGGGAAATATCTGCAGCAGAAAGGCACACCTGCCTGTATTGCATTATGCAGACAAGGGTACTGCTTCTGCTGAAGCTCTTCTCAGTTCAGCTCCAATATGACTACATGGTGGCAGCAGCATGCATCTCCAGGATGCCACTGCTGCAGGGAGAAACTGCCCCACACGTTTTTGCTATTTCTTTTTGCCTTGGCAGTGCCAGCATTGTGGCATCCCTGGCAGATTCTTATGGTACCCAGGGTGCTATGGCATCCCAGTTGAGAAGTATTGTTCTAAAAGCTCTTGTTAGGCCCTGTTATGCTAAGTACAATGAATATAGATATCAAAAAATTGTTCTCTTCCCTGAATGTATGCCTATGCTATACCTTTATTTGGTGTTAGGACTTGTCTTCACTGCTAAAAAAAAGAAACCACCACACACACACAAAACAAGTGTGCTTTTTACTTTTGGGGTAACTAACTCCCCTATCCTAAACATTTAAACATGGTGGAGACTAGGCATATTCATTTTTTTTTCACAGAAAGCAACTCCATTTCCCTTGGCAATAAAACTATTGTGCTTGGTCTTCACTGCTTCTATCTTAGGATAGCTCATACACCATAGGTCACAGACACATTAACAGGATATCCTGCAAAAATTTGAGCTTCCCCAAGAAAAATAAATGTTGCAGACACTGATACAACCCCTTGGAGCAAAGTATGTCTACCCCAACATGGGAATTTTTATCATTATTCCAATCCAGCATAATTGCTAGATTGGAATAAATAGCTTGTTCCTGGGATGGCAGTTGGTTTGCATATAGTTGCCTCAAGAAGCTTCTCTGCAGGCTCTTCCCCTAGCTTTGCCCCCTTCCCTCCCACCACCCCTCCCCT
>NW_017729032.1:231759550-231761237 GCF_001723915.1 Gavialis gangeticus
AGGCAGTGGAGGGAGGTCCATTCTGGGGCTTCCCCAGCCGCACTGGAATGGAGGGATTGGTGATTTGGAGCCTCCCATGTTACGGGTGGAGGCCTCCAATCCACCTGCCCCTCCCCCCAGTGCCAGCTGGGCAACCCCCAAAATGAGCTCCTTCCATGCTCTTCCTCCCTTCTCATTCAGAAAGCAGCACCAGGAACAGTGCTGGGCTGCTTCAGCTGATCCCTGCTCCCAGGAAGTGGAGACAGAAGTTACTGAGGGTGCTCCACTTCAGAGTGCCTTCATCTGAACCCTCATTTAATGAGGGTTTAGATTTTTGACAGGCTTTTAGAATGCACTACAGCTATGCTTTTGTATTTGGTCACAGATGTAGATCACTTTCAGGGGCCAGATCAGACAAAAATTGTCACTTCTGTCTGCGCCTTTGGTTATCTTGTGGGAAAACTATGTCCTTCTAGCAGTGATGGTAAGCCGTTTGAAAGGACTAAAGAACAAATATCAGTAGACTTGACCAAAAATGTCAGCATTAACCAGTGCTGCCTCCAAAGATGTCTAATACCTTTAGTTACGGTAGTTGGTCAAGATAAAAAAAATACATAAGGTAGCTGTATAAAGCAGCACATGTAAGAGAGCGAAAAAAGTTCCAGCAAGGAAAAGTCCAAAATGCTTGCACATTAAGTACATAAATATGAAGGAGCAGCTACAACAGATGGGGTAGGGGCACCTTAGGATAACAATTGGATAGTTTTGATAAATGTAATAAGCAATATTAACAGCACTCCAAGTGCCTACCTGTTGCTGAGAATTTAGCTATATTGGGAGAAATCCACTGTAATGGAAGGACTGAAGGAGGACAATAGAGGTAAAGAGAACACACAGAAGTCATTGTGGGAAAATGGGACAAATCACCAATAAAAGGTTAGCATTGTTAGTAAAGCACCTAGAAGATGATATGTAAACCAAAGATAAATCCTGAAGAGGCCTAAGAGTGAAAACTAGTCCATTTGTTAGAAGTAGTAAGAAGGGAGGTACTAAAAGAAGTATGCAAAGGATTAGGTGACAGTTTTGAGTTAGGAAGGAGATAATCTTTGCAACAGGGTACAATGGGTGTAACAGCACAAGACTACATCTATAAAGCAAGAGAAAATGTAGTTACAGTAGTTTATCTAGATCAGGGGTGTCCCATTTTTGAATGTGGGGCCGGATCATGAACTTATTACCCACTGGGCCGGCAAGCCATATTCAAAGACCGCACAGAAAGTGGTATCACATCAGGGAGTGATGTCACGTGACCTTTGACACCAATGAAGTTGCAGGAAGTGACAATGAAATGGGTCTGGAAGTGTAGTTTAAAATCCAAAATAAAAACAATTTGGTCTGGTAGCACTGTTTTATTTTAAACAACCCCCTAGAAGTGCTGGAGAGGAGCATACCACCCTGCTGCACCCTTAATTCCCTGCCTTTGTCCACATGGAAAGCCACAATTTGTAGAAGCACAAAAATAATTTTTGAATTTAAAACCTGTTAACATTGTGCTGTATTTACTCCAGAGAATTGTTGCAGGGATCTGATTTTTCCAAAGGTTAGCAGAGCTTTCTATTACTATGGTTTCATGCCTCCTAGTTTTCAAATACTTGGTTGAAATGCATCACAGATCTTTAATTTCTTATTTGCAGGCGCTCTCTCAGGG
>NW_017729032.1:231761340-231765145 GCF_001723915.1 Gavialis gangeticus
GGGGGGGGGGGGGCAGGAGTGGGCACTCATGTGGCCTGTCCAGTCCGGCCGAGGCCTGGGAGCGCAGAGGCGCTGCCTGACCCTGCCATGTCCTCCCTGCCACCTGGGCAGCCTCAAAATGCTCCCACACCTGCCTGGGCTTAGCAGCCAGGGGGATGTGTGGGGACCCTACAGGGGGGTGCAGGAAGTGCAGGGACACCCCCCTGCTCCCTCTCCCCTGGGGCAGCCTGAGCCCAACTGGCAGGGCTCCCTCCCTCCCCAACGCCCGTGACTCACCACCTGTAGCGTGATGTCTGCAGGTGTGGGGGGATATGGAGAGGCGGGAATGGCGCCGGCTTCCCGCCCTGACAGCTGCAGCCACAGCCACAGCCACAGCCACAGCATCTCCCGCAGGTCCGGCCCCAGCATCCCTCCGAGCCAGTGTCTGCGCCCCCCCCCAGGCCTGTCCGCTGCACTGTGACCTGCTCCAGCCCGTGCGGCCAGCAGGGACCAGCACAGGGCAGGGCCAACATGCAAATGAGGAAGGGAGGGGCGGGGCTAGAAAGGGAAAACCTGCAATGAGTGGGGTGGGGAGGAGCCACACCGCATTGGCAACGTGTGGGAACCTTGTCCTTTGTCCAGCCCTTCAGCAGCCATTAGGAAGCTGCTGAGGGACTGGGGGAGGGACAAGTGGTAGGAATGAAGTAAACAGTGTTTACTTTTGTTTCCTGTCACAGCACCTTGGGTTTGGCGGGCCGCATGGTGGCCCATGGGCCGTATGTTGGACAAGCCTAGATTACTCTGGGATAATAAAATAAGTAAATAGCATGTTATTTAAGAAAATCTGTGGAATTCCACAACATTAAATTTATAATTGAGCTACAGTTTGCCCCCAGTTCAGAATGCAGGCTACCCTGAGCTCATGCAGTTTAAACAGACTGGAGACAAAAGTAGCACTAGAATTCTTTTCTGGTTTATGATTTCTGTGCTAGTTCATAACATTAACTAGAGCAGGTCTGTGGCTTTGTTGATTTTGCAACCTCCCAATCCCAGTATAAAATACAGGCAATTCAACTGACGTTTCACATACTGGCATTAACATGGCCTTTGCACTTTTCAGGTTCTGCACTTCCTGTTCTGAAATATCTATGGTGGCTATAAAGAAACTTGGGTATGAATTGGAGCTGGGCCAATATGAACATGATACAACTTGATGAAGTATAGCATAGTTTGCGCAGCTAGTGCAGAGCTATTACAACTTAATTATCATACAAATTATGATAAAATGTGGGAGAATAAAACATGGCAGAGTCAGCTGGAGATAGCATTTAAAACAGGGTGACAGTTTAGGGTCTCTATGTTCACTACACATGTAGGGGCAGAATGTAAGAAGTCTTGTCTGTGAAGGCCTCTGCATACTTCAGGCCCTCCACTGACTCTGACAACCCCTTTCTTCTAGCACAAGAAATTGTTTCTTGCAAGAGTGAAGCTCATTTGTGCAGAAGACAAGGGCTTCCTCATGTGCTAATCCAAGAACACACAACTTAATCTAGTAAGAAGTACTTCAAACCTCACCACCTTCTGATCCAAATGGCAAACTTGTTTCTTCAATCCAGTTTTCAATTTACTTAAAATAACCCCCCAAACACACTGTAGGCAATTTCTCCTTGAAAGTAGGGCAATTCATGGGACAAATTCTTGTCAATATTTATTATTTCCTTTATTTATTTATGGAAGATGCTCAGATACCACACTAATCTGAAAGGAAGGAGAATCTAGAACATAATAGAAAACAACAACAGCACAGATATAAAATATAGGTTCAGCTAGAAAATAAGAACCTATTTTCAGAAAATGAAAGAGATTTTGACATTTGTTTTTATTCCACAGGGGAAAGTTTCAACTTTTTGAACTTTTCCAGATACAGAGAGACACCAAAATAGCCTGTATCCCTGTAGTTGGAGCATGTACTTGAGACATTGTAGAATCAGGCTCAGATGTCCGATTAAATCTGGGTTTCCCAAATAGGCGAGTGTTGTAACCACTGAGTTGTAGAGCCAGTGTCTCTGGTCCAATAAATAGTTAATTATCTATAGAAAGTAACGCAATTCCAGTGGGAAATTTAAATAGAGACTGAGGCAGCAGTGCCAAGGCAGCCATGTTCCCCTGTGTAGACAAAGATCTGTGTGCCTGCAGAGATCTGTTTGGTCTCTAAAGCTACAGAGCACAGAATGAGATGTAGTCGAAGAACAAGATAGATGGCCATGACAGATCTTAAACAGGGAGTCACTGGCATTTTAATGGATGAGGATATTGGTGAGGCACCTAATTTCAACCCCCGATGTTTGAAAATGTTGGCTCCAACCAGTGGAGTGGGATGGTTTATTATCTGTCTTGAATCAAATGAGAGTATTTCCAAATCTCATACTTGCCCTGGTCTTTGCTAACTGGTCTCTTTTTTATATTCAAATACATTATTGCTAACAATGTAAAAAGGAAGGAAAAGCTCCAGGTAAAATTGTACAGTGAAGAGAACTGGATGGAATTCAACATGTGAAGCACATTTTAAGTGCTAATTAATAGATAAGCTCTACTGAAGACGCAATAGCTTAAAATAGCAAGGCAAGTATTCAAACATAAGAGGCTGTTTGGAATTATCCCTACGAAAGAACTAAGCAGCAACCAAATGAATAAAATAAACAAATCTTTGGAGTTAAAAAGCCTGCAGGGACCATTTAAATTCAAGTCAGCACAGATGCCTATTCTGGTTTTAAAGACCAGGAGGGATGTGAAAAAACATAAACCTCTTTTTAAAAAAGTTTAGTCAAATTAGTTCATGGGTAGAGTCCTTTTCCCTTGAAGGCTCCTGATTTCCTAGCTCTGGTTCTCGACTGAGTGAATCTATTTAAGAGTAAAATAAGACAGGGAAGTCCATAACAAATTAGTCTCAGTGGAACTGATCTTTAGGAAGCTGAAAAATCCTGCCAAAAAGCAGGACTACTTCCCATTCTCTTATTGCAGACCACAACAAAGCAATTATCTGAAATGTGACTGGGATTCAAATTTTGGCAACCTATGCCTTTCCAAGCAAAGAAAATATACGCATGCCTGCCTGCGCCTTCATGATTCAGGTGGCCTGGAAACCTCTTAATATATATATACGTACAACATCACTCTAGTGTAGTTAGTCAGTCCATATTTTTTTCTCTCTCTCTCTCTCTCTCTCTGCAGGCACACGCTGCTATGCAAGGCCTTAAATGCCTCTATACAAATGTTCGTAGTATGGGGAACAAACAGGAGGAATTCGCCCTCAGAATAGCCAGTTCAAACCCAGACATAATAGGGTTTACAGAAACGTGGTGGGATTCATCCCATGACTAGGCAGTTAGCATTAGGGGCTTATAGGCTTTACAGGCAGGATAGAGAAGGAAGGAAAGGAGGGGGTGTGGTGCTTTATGTGAAGGAGCAATACACATCCTCTGTTAGCAGAATGGGCTCAGAGGAGGGGCAAGCTGAAGTGCTCTGGGTCAAGATACAAGGGGGCCGTGGGGAAAGAGATTTAATGGTGGGGGTATACTACAGACCCCCCAACCAAGGGGAGGAGCTGCACCGGGAATTTTCGGGCCAGCTTGCAGAAGCACTTAAGGCAAGGGATGTAGTTGTCATGGGTGATTTAAATTACCCAGACATCTGCTGGGAGGAACAGTCAGCCAGGTTGGAACATTCCAGGAGGTCCCTGGCTGAGATACAGGACCTCCACTTAATTCAGGAGGTGCACAGTCCCACCAGAGGAAATGCCCTGTTGGACCTGGTCCTGGCCACAGGC
>NW_017729032.1:231765709-231765950 GCF_001723915.1 Gavialis gangeticus
GAGGTGCTGGGGTTCTCGAGGGCAGGGGAACTCAGTCCCAAAGATGAGTGGTCGTTCCTTAAGGAGACGATACTCAGGGCCCAAGGGGTGACCGTCCCAACAAGAAGCAAGGGGGGCAAGAGTGCCGAAAAGCCCCCCTGGCTCACCAAGGGTGTCCGCGAATGCCTGATTGCCAAAAAGGCGACATACACCTGGTGGAAGGGGGGGTGCTATCTCCTCTGCTCGGGCCTGTAGGGGGGCT
>NW_017729032.1:231767280-231774766 GCF_001723915.1 Gavialis gangeticus
TCTACAAGGTCCCTTCCAACCCTACTTCTATGATTCTATATATCTTGCTTTTATGTTACAGGTTCAGGTGCCTCTCTGAGGACTGGAGAACAAGTGAAATATCAATATCCTATTAGGGAATGAAAGGCTTCACAAAAAAATAAGCTGCCAGACACCTAGTAGGGATTATCTGGATAAGGAAAGGGGCAAGCTGAGGGAGGAGATAATGAAAGAGATGGTCAGAGAGGTTTTGCTGTGTCTGAATGAATTAAAGTCAGCAGGGCTGGATGAGCTTGATCCCAGGGTCCTGAAGGAACTGGTAGAGGAGATCTCAGAGCTCTTGGCAATGATCTTCATGAAGTTGTGGTAGATGGGCCAAGTACCAGAGGACTAGAAGAGGGCCAATATTAGTGCCCCTCTATAAGAAAAAGGTAAAGGAGGAGGAACCGGGGAACCAGTCAGTCTCACCTTAACACCTGGGAAGTTACTGGCACATATCCGAAGGATGGCCATTTCCAAGCATCTGGAGGAGGAAAGGCTGATCACAAGCAGCCACCACAGAATTAGGAAAAACAAATTGTGTCAAACCTGATATTCTTTGGCAAAGTAACTACTTGGGTGGATGTAGGAAATGCTGTGCATATAATGTATCTGAGCTTTAAAGCAAGGCTTTTGACAAGCTCCCCTGTGACTGTCTCATAAATAAATTGGAGAAATGTAGGCTAGATAAAACTACTACAAAAGGTGGATAGATACTCAGCTCAACAGCCATAAGCAAAGGGTAATTATAACAGGTCCCAGTCACAATGAGAATATGTTTTGAGCGGAGTCTCACAGGGTCTGTCTTGGGCCTGCTGCTGTTCAACATGTATATGAATGATTTGGATGCTGGCATAGACCTTTTCATGAACAAGTTTGCAGACAACATGAAACTGAGAAAGACTGTCAATACTTTGGAGGATGCAAGCTCAATTCAGAAAAAAGGTTTGGCTAAAGCTAACAGGATCAATTTTGTAGCAAAACCCCCAGTTTCTTTTTTTTCCCTTTTAAAATGCATTCCCTCCCCTTCCCCAACCATTTCTGACTTTTACTTTCCCTCTCTATTCCCTACAGATAAGTATAAGTGAGCTAAGACATAGGAAAATCTTCAGCATTTTATTTTGGTAGCAAGTTGCATGTGTTTTGTTTTTTTCCTCTCTTTATATTGCATAATTATGTTTATATTGATTTTTACTGGTCTATATTACTGTTTTACTGATACTATATGATTTAGGCCTACATATGTAAGTTAGCATAAGTCATGTCAAGTTTCCATTCTGTTTGTCAAGTCTCCATCTTTTTCCCCATGCCCTGTTGTGTAACCTCTGACTCATGCATACCTCTCCTATGTAACTTGGTTCCTGGATGAATGGGGATGAATGAGGGTGCTTGAGAGACAATGGCAGTAGGTCTAAAATAGCTCCCTCTGAATGACTGAATCATCAACACCAATACCTGGACCAATGACCCAGCCCTTGGAACCACCCCCAGCATTCAAGAAACAAAAGATGAGGCAACACACCATTGTGCTAAGGCTGCACATGCTCAGTAAGAACACCTGGAACAAGACTGACATTGCCTGGACAGGCCCTCCCCATAGGAGTTCAGAGGTAGTCTGCCCCATAAACTCACTAGGGGGGACCAGAAGGGTTTGGGAGAGATCTTGTTTCCCCTAGCGCTCCCTGGCATAACAAGTTGTTGGAGAGTAGGTTTAGATTAGACATTCGTAAGAACTACTTCACAGTTAGGGCGGCTGGAGTACTGCGTCCAGTTTTGGGCGCCGCACTTCAAGAGGGATGTGGACAACATGGAGAGGGTCCAGAGGTGGGCCACTCGTATGATCAGGGGCAGCAGGGCAGGCCTTATGAGGACAGGCTACGGGACCTGAACCTGTTCAGCTTCCAGAAGAGAAGGCTGAGGGGGGATCTAGTGGCCTGTTACAAACTAGTCAGGGGGGATCAGCAGGCACTGGGGAAGTCCCTGTTCCCCCAAGCACTGCCAGGAGTGACCAGGAATAATGGTCACAAGCTGGCAGAGAGTAGATTTAGGCTAGATATCAGGAGGCGCTACTTCACAGTCAGGGCGGCTAGGGTCTGGAACCAACTTCCAAGAGAAGTGGTGCTGGCCCCTATCCTGGGGGTCTTTAAGAGAAGGTTAGATGAACACCTTGCTGGGGTTGTTTGACCCTAGTAATCTTTCCTGCCATGGGCAGGGGGTCGGACTAGATGATCTACTCAGGTCCCTTCCGACCCTAGAAACTATGAAAGGGGTAGTGAAGACTGACTCCTTGGGACGCCCTCTCCATCTGGACCAGCACCATGCCACACCACCTACCTGCCCAGAGGCCCTGCCAGGGACACCCCTCTGGACAACGCCTACTGGACAAGGACCCCTTTCCAGCCTGGATAGGTAGCTATCACCCCTCACCCCCTCTTCAACCAAGGACTTGGACTCTGCTTCTCTTTCCTACCTGGACTCCAACCCTTCCACTGAGACTCTCTCTCCTGCTGCCAGTGTGCATGTGTGTGTGCGCGCCAATAACTTCATGGGGCTGTGTAGTGTGTTGTTTGTTTAATAAAACTGTTATTTGGACCCCTGAGTTGGGTTTTGCTTTACTACAGTTCTGCCCTGCTCCAATCTCTGCTCCTCACCCCTCTAACTTCCGTCTCATTTCTCCCTCTCCTGCTTCTGGTTCACTGCCACCTCCAACACCTGTCCTGAGCTCCTTTCTGCCTCCAAACCCCATTTCTTTGCCACTGTCTTATCCCCACTGCCTTTTCCCTGGATCTTTGCCACTGCTATTGCTTTGTCTCCACTGCCTTTTCTCCTGAACTCTGCCACTGTTATTGCCTTGTCCCCACTGCCTTTTCCCCTGAGCTCCCAGGTTTCTGCCTCAGTTTCTTTCCTAACTGTCTCCTCCTTGCCACCACTACTGCCCCTTGCCCCAATATTTCAGCTGTCTGTCTCAGTTTTCTGGCCCAGGTTCCCAGGTTTCTGCCTCACTCTCTTTTCCGACTATCTCCTTCTTGCCACCTGGCTTTTTTTCCGTTGCACCAGTGACCCCGAGTAACCCTGGGGCCACTTGATCTTAAGTAAACCCAAGCCTCAGTTCCTCAGCCAGCTTTTCTGTAGTCCACCGGTTCTAATCCCGATTCTGGCAACTTCCAGTCCCTACATTTTAACTCTCTCTCTCACCTTAATCTTCCCCCAAATATCCCAGGTACCCCAAACACACACATACATACCATACCATCCAAATTAGGAACTCACCTGTGTGTATGTATAGGTGGGTTGTATGCGTATGAACTGGTGAGTGTGTGTGTATATATATGTCATTGTGTGCATGATATACGAATTAGTAATCTGTGAATGTGTACTGAGTGTGTGGGTATTGACAATTGATTTTTGTCTAACTTTTGGTGTGTATAGTGTGTAGGTGCTCGATAGGTATGCATGTGCCTAGGCTGGTTTAGATGTGTATGTGCCTGAGTTGGTAGTGTGTGCGCCTGAGCTGGTAGTGTGTGCGTGTGCATATGTGCAATTGTGTCACACCCTCTTGTCCAACAGCGCAATATTGAGATCCTGAGAATTGGCCTGACCCCTCAGGACAGCAATTTCAATGCAGACAAATGCAGGGTGCTACATTTCAGGAGGAATAATTAAAAACAGAAATACAAAATGGGGGACATAGGCCTATTGAGGGAAATGAACTGTACTAAATTACAGCATCAGAGAATCATGCCCTTATCTTTATTTTATTTGTGCTTTCTTTTTTTGGCTCAATTTTTACACCAACGGTATGACTTCAGTGACTGATTAACAACTTGAATAAAGGAAGCCTTTACAGATGCATCCTTGCTCCTCAGCAAAGACAGGAGTGTAGGAGGGGACCCTACCCCTATTTCTAGAAGTGAGACAGTGCAGTGCCACAGAGAGGCTAGCTGCAGGTTAGTCATTCTGTTACTTGGGGAGACAGGCAGCAGGTGAGGGGATGTAAAGCTCCAGGACAGAACAATAAGCATGTTAATGTGGATGGAAGAGGAAACCCTGAGCCTGGCCCTGAAGACTGGTGGTCAAATGACCAGAAAGGGGGAGAAGGATGGGCTATATAAGCCTAGCCCAGAGCCAGAGGCTCACACTGGCTCTGATTTTGAAAGGGGAAGGAGCTGGGGAACAGCTGAGCCACAAAAGGTAGGTGATGCAGGGCCAGGGATCCTGTGGACAGGGGAAGACCAGAAGCATAACTTCTTGCATCGGTAGGGATTGGGGCCAGGAGGAGGCCACCCAGGGCTTACTCTGATCTCTGAGGGAAGCCTCCCATATCTTACCTATACATTAAGGCATGGTAGATGAACATAGGGTCATGGTCCAAGAGACCAGTTAGGTAGGACAGAAATCAGAGTGACCTCTAGGGAACATTGCAACTGTCCTTTGGAAGTAGATTCTGTCACATGTGATGCATTAGCCAAAAAGTTATGTGCCATGAAGACGTTTCCCTGTTAAAAGGAAGGAGACCTGTGGGCCAACCAAGGACTGGTAGGAACAGGTAGCAGTTAAAGATCCTAGCCCTGCGTGCAGAGTTTGGAGGAGGTGAAATGAGGGTAAACAAGTCAGTAAAAGGAAAGACAGAGAGGTGCTCCAGCCCAAACCAGGGGGAACTATGGATAAGATGGCCATTGTGGAGGAGCAGCTGCTGCAGCTCTTTGCACAACAGCATGCGGAGGCAAGTGATCACAGGAAGCTACAATTGGCACAGACACAGAGGATGGAGATGTTCCGGGTATGGTTACAACAGACTGGGGCACAGACTCCAACAAGTCAGGGATTGTTGGAGCAGATACTAAATACCTTACAATATTTACATAAGAAAATGAAAAAGTTGCAGTTGCAAAGTACAGAGACCCAACATATTTGCAAGGGGGTGCAACAGAAGCTAGTTGAACAGCTGCCCGCTAAGGCACAAGAACCCAAAAGTGGCAGAAACAGAGAGGAAGTCATCACGAGGCTGGTGGCTATGAGTAATTGAAAGGCCAACTATTGGATTCCCACCTGTTCGTGGATGAAATGGCAGAGCAAGCAAACTGCTTGCAGTGCAAGCTTGAGGTGCAGGGTTACCATACATATCCTCTTTCTTTGGCCGGGTGGGTTGGTAAAATGCAAGCAAGTGTCCAGGTTATTGCTTTGCCTCTGTTTTCCTAGGCACTAGCAGTTTGGCTGCTTGAGGCTGGGAGCAGCAGGAAGGGTGATTGGCTGTCGGAGGTCACATGCTCTGGGTGCAAGTCCCAGCAAGCTGCTCCCAGGTAACAGACAGTGTGCGTGTCCATGAATCTGTCCATGGGAGTTGCATGGGCAGCGGGGCTCAGGGGGAAGGGGGCTGCAAGTCAGGAGTGAGAGGCACTTTCAAGTCAAGATATATGACATCAATCTCTTCTCCCTTGTCCAGGTGATAGGTCACCTGGTCGTAGAGGGAAACGAGATTGGTCAAGCAAGACCTACCCGCAACAAACCTGTGCTGGCTCTCTCTCAGGACGTTGGCATCGGCCAGTCCATTAAGGATGGCCTCTTTAATAAACTTTTCTAAGTTCTTCCCCGGGATAGAAGTCAGGCTGATGGGCTTATAGTTAGCTGGATCCACTTTCCTCTCTTTCTTGAAGATAGGCACCACATTCGCCTTCTTCCAGTCTTTGGATGCTACACCAGAGCGCCAGTTGTTCTCAAAGATCCGTGCCAGAGGCTGGGCTATGATGCTTGCCGGCTCGAGTACCCTGGGGTGTAAACTGTCAGGGCCAGCTGACTTGAAAGTATCCAGCCTCTCTAGGTGTCCCTTCACGAGGTCAGCATTTATGGAGGGCAGGAGATCTCCCTCACCCAGACCTCCCTGTCCCATAGTGGGCATGGGCGTCCCATGGGACTGATGAAAGACCGATGCAAAGTACCCATTTAATAGGTTGGCTTTTTCCTGGGCGTCAGTTGTCCCATCTGGTTCAGCAGGGGTCCAGTGTTGCCCTTGCTTTTCCTCCGGCTCCCCACATATCTGAAAAAGGACTTTTTATTGTCCTTGATGCTCCAAGCTAGTTGGAGTTTAGTTGCAGCCTTGGCTTTCCTGGTTTGCTCCCTGCAGGACCAGACCAGTGCAGAATATTTGTCCTTGGAAGTGAATCCCAACCTCCATCACACTACTCTGACAGACCAACGCCAAGCTGATCAAGGAAATTGGGAACTGGACAAGGAACTGAGACTGAAACAGAAGATGTGGGAAGTGGAGCTCTTCCAGCTAAAGGAACATGTTAATGAGCCAAAATGCCTCATACAGCAACAGGAGGAAGTCCCCCATACAGCAAATAGACTGGGACCTGGAAGGGGTCCAGAAAAGTCAGACTGTTAGGGCCAGCCTTAGGGAAAAGGGTGCCTTTGGCAAACTTGCATTTTGGCAGCCTCCAAGTCAGTGGTGCTGCTGCAGGCAGAGGCAGGTGGGCAGGGGCATGAGGTGTAGTCCAGCAAGGAGACAGAGCAGCGTGGTACACCAGGCAGGCGGGTGGACAGGCACCACTGCTGCTGTGCAGGAGCAAAGTTGGCAAGCTGGAGCAGGTGTCATCCTGCCTACATGTGCCTGGCCTGGCTCCTGAACATTGGCTAGAAGGTCAGGGGAGGAAGTGGAGGTTGGGCTGGGCATCAGTCCTGCTTGGGGCAAGGAAGAACTGCTGTGAGCATAGGCTGTCCAGAGCATTGCAGGCAGACCTAGGGTGCTGGCCTGAGAGACCAGCAAGACAGGACTGGAATAGGAGTCTCCTGGGAATGCCAGGGCCATCCCCTTGGAGGCAGATCCTGTCACAGGGGATCCCAAACTTTTGTACATGGAGGGCGGCTTAATGAGTGGAACATAACATAAATCTGCCATGCAGCACTTTTATGTTGAATAGATGAAATAAAGTATGCCTTACAGACATAAAATTTAAAAATAAGGATAATTGCTGAGCTGCTGCTAAGCGTTATTAGTAAATTACTACTGAATAATCAATGGCTGCAGCCCTAGTGCTCAGTTCATTCTGTGGAAAACAGTCACCATTAAAAAGTTATTTTGTGGGCCACATACAAACACTTTACAGTGGCCTACTTTGGGGACCCAGGAAATATGTTACAGGTTCCTAGTAAACACTTCCTATATGAGTAGGAGTCTTCCAAAGAGAACTAAGGAAAACCATAGTTTATATTCCTGGTATTTTTAAGGGCTTGCTTATACCATGAATTTTTTTCTCTTTCATTATACTACTTCATATGGTTGGTATAACTGTACCTGTACAATAGTCTTTAATGGTCAAATACAGTGAGAAGAATTGGGATTTCTCCTTGCTTCCCCACCTGGTTAAACTGGTAATACTTCTAACTGTAGGCTGGGCATAGGGAAAAACATGCAGGGAGAAACCTTAATACAACTAAAGCCTGCTTTATATACCACAAAAGTGGGGGG
>NW_017729032.1:231779766-231779977 GCF_001723915.1 Gavialis gangeticus
CTTAATACAACTAAAGCCTGCTTTATATACCACAAAAGTGGGGGGGGGGAGAAAGCGTGCACCACCTAAACTGTTTTATTTTTATTCTTTAAAGGCTGCTATTAAGATTGTAATGTTAAGCAGGTGATAAGTGTCAGTATTTGCTAGTACTGACAACATGAAGAAAGCAGGAGAAAGCTAAACCTGTTTTCTGTTCTAGCAGAGAGAGAGA
>NW_017729032.1:231784977-231788017 GCF_001723915.1 Gavialis gangeticus
ACACACACACACACACACACACACACACACTTTTACAAAAAACAACACACACACACACACACACACACACACACACTTATACAAAACCCACTCACCAGTTTCATGTAGAGATCCTCTTCTGATAGACTCGGAAGAGAATTAGAATCAAGATTTAATATGAGCACTTGCTGGTGGAAAAAAGGGATGAAGAACAAGCAAAAATGGAAAGAAACAGTAAACATATAATTAATTGGGAAATAAAATTTTGGCTGATTTTTCCTTAAATACCTGAACTAAGCTATTCTTTTTAAGTAGCCCATTTATTTCATCTGACCAAAAATCATACCAGAAAAATACTGATCAGTCAAGAAAGTAATAATTTTATACAGATGCCTGACACCACCAACCTGTAGTTTTTCTTCAGTGACCTTTGGTCAAAGACAGTGTTCGGCAAAATGAACCTTGCATTTTATGTCACTGTTTACTGCTCTCAGATAATAGATCACTGAATACAGAAGAGTGAAAACAAGCAACTAGTGAAAAAGATTAAGCTTCTCCCCCACCTTGCCCCTCCACCACCCCCACCCCCAAAAAACCCACACTTGAATAGGGCATCATTTGTATGCCCTATTCAAGGCATACAAGGGCACTTGAATAGGGCATTTGTATGATGCCTTATTCAAAGTGCACTAAATAATTTTAGGCTGTTTCTAGGTCTTTCACTCACAACAACAGAAATAGCCCCCTCAGAGGCAAAGAGTGATAGGTCCCCGTATGGTAGAGTGCGATAAAGCTGACCAGACAAAAACTACAATAGCCTGCCAAAGCACTATCATGTTCTGCTAAAACAACTGACAAAGCCTGAAACCAGAGAACTGCAGACAGATCTCACCCCGCCTTCCCCCACTCCATCCCACCCAACCCAGACACAGCCTGAGGCTTGCAATACAGCTATTGAAAAGGTACAGTCCATAGAATAACAATGCTGCCTTTTGTCTTTGTTGCTGGTAGCAAGATATACTGCTATAAGCTATGAGGACTGATACTCTGGGAATTTTTGCCCCGTGGGATGAAACTAAGGCACTCATATAGAATATAAAATAAGTATTTTTATTTTAATTGAAAACTTTATATATTTGGTTATAAGTGCTTTTAGAACAAGTGAGATGTACAATTAAAAAAAAAAATCACACAGCACAAATCTTTGCAGGACCATCCATACACAAACCACAATAATACTGACTCACAATCACATCAGCAATAGCCCAAACATCTGATTATCACATGCCCATCTGTCTGGCTTTGCTTGGATGCCCCAGAGAAAAGGAGCTCTGCAACATGCCTTGAGGATAGCAAACCCATCTTATATCTGCCATCTTGGACAACACAGGGGGAGCTGTCATGCATTATTTAAACACATATTAACTATGTTAACCATGTTTAGATCAAGTCACTATAGGTCTTTCTATATTAGCACTTTCTAGCCTGTTTTAAAATGCAGATGAACTTTTGCTAGGGATTAGGTAACTTCTCTTATCTAATCAACAGTACTGGGACATCAAAAAAGCATCTACTACTAATCAGCCTATTCTTATTCAGCTGCTTAGAATCAGAGCTGTCTGGAAAGGCAAAAACCAGAGCCATTTACTCTTTATAGCTTCATGAGCACCAGACAATAGGAGCAGGGCTTCTCCCTTGGAAAAGCCTCTGTCCTCAACTACAGGACAGAGGAAAAAGAAAGAAGAAAAGGAGCACAAAGGAAAAGAGAAACCAAAATACCAACTACACCCAGGAAGTGAAAGGAAGAAGAGATAGGGGTGTTTAAGTAAATTAAAAACTCTCATCTCACACCCACTGTAGCAGGTTTATGTGATACAGTCACAGCCACATTACAGCTACGCAGCTTTAAATCTTAGATTATACAGGTATCAGTGCCTCTCTGTGCTTTGTCATCTGTTGCATTAATAAACAAAGCAATTATCTGACATGTGACTGGGACTCAAATTTTGGCTTCCTGTGCCTTTCCAAGCAAAGAAAATATATGCCTGCCTGCTCCTTTATGATTAAGGTGGCCTGGAAATGTAAATATAGACTGTAGTGCTGTCAAGCTAGAATACCAGCATGGAGCTTTTCTGTTTGATGGATTTGCATTTCATGGGGATGTAACCACGTTCAACAATTCTTTGTTAACAAATTCTTTTGTACATGCATGAACAAACTTGATTTTGAGTGTGCACGAGGTCATTTAATTTAATTGCATACACTGCATCCTTCTGCTTATTCAGTGTCTTTATTAAGTGCAGGTAGAGTTCTTAAAGAACTGGCTGTTCTCTTTACTTAGAGAACTATCTAGTTCTGCTGCTTGTAAACTCTGAAGTAATGCTCATATATACACATTTATTTTCTAACTTTGCCTCTGGATTTTTTCTGATTAATCTTAAACATAACAGGAACTTCCGGGGTTTGTGAGATTCATAAGTTATATTTAATGGCTATTCCTAATATTTACAAACTCTCTGACACAACAATGAATAAGGGGTAAGAAATAACCTTGTAGAATGCTACTGCTTCATTTATGCAGGTAGTAACATCCGAAAACAATAATTATAACAAAAAAATTAGACATCAAAAAACAGAAGCTAGGGAATATTTTATGAAATTGTCTATATCCTTGAGGTTTTTCATTTAAATTAGAAAGCATTGTGTAAACAAAGAAATATGGATAAATTTATTTTACCAAAATAAGAATATATCATCTCTTTGGAAGTTATTTTGCATGGTGCACCAGTCTTGTGGCCTAATTAGCAAGGAGTAAATTGTGACTTGGAAAGAAAAGAAAACAGCTGATATGCCAGGGGTGGACAAAATATGGCTCACGGGCCACATCTGGCCCACAAGGCCACTCTATGTGGCCTGCGGGGCCCCTAAATTTTTTTTGAAACTTTAAAATTTATCTGTCCTTGGTTCCTGTCAAAGATGACAGGAACTAGGGAGAGTAGGACCCAGGGGAAGCCCGGCAGGCTCCCAAAACAGCAGGGCCCGGTTGGCCCCGCCCCCCCCC
>NW_017729032.1:231793017-231797965 GCF_001723915.1 Gavialis gangeticus
GGCAGGCTCCCAAAACAGCAGGGCCCGGTTGGCCCCGCCCCCCCCAGCTGGAAGCCCAAGCAGGGGCTTCTGAGTTGGGATCATGTGGCTACTCTGGCACCAGAACCTCAGGTAAAAGGGTGGGTGGGGGAAGGGCAGGGAAGGAGCTGGTGCGGAGCCCGGGGAAAGATAGCCCCCCTCCCACCCTGTGGCCCGCGCTCCCTGCTGCAGCCGCTTGCAGCCCACACAAGGCTGTCGTGGACAGGCACAGGCAGCCCCATATGGGCTGCTAGCGGCTGCAGTGTGGGGCGCCAGGCACGAGGCAGGCAAGGGGCCACTTTTTCTCCCCATGCTCAGCACCAGCTTGTAACCTGGCCCGTGCCGGCTCTGGGCTTGCCCGCTGGGGCTGCTCTGTGGCAGCAACAACTGTGGCTCCCCCTGCTTGCCATGCTGGGCAGTCTTTGCTGCTGCTTCCTGCCCGGAGCTGACGCCACGGTAATCTGCAGTGAGGCTGCCACTGCCACCCCTATACTGTCCAGCACACGAGCTTCGGGTGGGCAGAAGCAGCAAACACTGCCTGGCGTAGCAAGCAGGGGGCCACAGCTGCTGCTGCTGTACACAGCCCTAATGGGCAAGCCTGGAACTGGCACGGGGCCCAGGCTGGCAGCGGGGGTGGGTTACGAGCTGGTGCAGAGCGTAGGGAAGAATGGCCCTCCCCTGCTCTGTGGCCGGCATCTCACGCTGCAGCCTCTTACAGCCCATGTGGGGCTGCCTGTGCCTGCTCAGGACAGCCCCGTGTGGGCTGCAAGAGGCTGCAACAGGGAGCGCCAGCCATGGGGTAGGCAAGGGCCTGCTTCCCCCCCCCCAAGCTCAACCCCAGCTCCTTTCCTGCTGTGGAGCAGGGAGTTGAGGCTGTGCGCTGCCCCCCACCTGTACCACAGGGCTGGGGGGGGACACTGGGAGTGAGCAGGTATGGGAGAACAGGGCAGCACAAGCAGGGCCCAGAGCAGGGCAGCAGGGGTACAGGGTCCCAGCTGGCAGGAGCTCTATGGAGCTGGGCCAGCTCCTCCCTCTGCCTGCTGGTGCAGCCCAGCTGGGCTCCAGAGACCCCTGCCAGTCTGCACCCTGCTCTGGGCCTCACCAGGGCTAGCCCTGGGATATTGGTCCCAAGACATTGGGACATAGGTCCCAAGATGGTGACCAGGGGCCAGGACACCTGTGAAGAGGTGGGGCTACCCATGCCGCCCTTGACAGCTTGCCAAAACTGGGTAAGTGGCCCTCCACCTGAAATAATTGCCCTCCCCCGTGATATGCCCATACACAGATGAGAAGCAATTATAATATATGTTGATGTCAAGGGACTCAGCAGTGGCATTACAAATATGCAGAGAGTGAAGCCGGTGCTCACCTCCAGAGCTGCCTTTATAGTGCTAGTTGCTGCACAGAGGAGTAAGGTCCTGAATACACCCACAGACTTCCCAAGCACAGTCCCTTTGTGCTATGTAGTGCTACTGACTCCACCCACTGTCAGCATTTAGAAAGAGCAAGCAGCTTCATTATAAATGAGTACATTGCATTGCTCTCTGCACCTTCTCTCCACATGTGTGTGTGGGCAGCCATGATTTACTCCCAAACATACAGCCTATATGGTTCAATTTAAGTAATTCTTGTTTAATTTAGAGATTCCTGTTATCTCAAGCCACTGCCTTAATTTAGAGGCTCGTATACGAGTCTGCTTGAATCCAAACATAACAAATTAACACAATAAAATCTTTCCTTGAAAGACTCGGAGTTGAAAGAGATGAACATATACTGCCCATTGAGATGAGTTGGATATTAAAACCCAGGTTACCAGATGGCAATTTTACTCTTAGTCTTGTAAGTTATTTTTCCTTATAATCAAGCTAGTATTCAGTCTTGGTACAAAATTCAGTTTTGTTGGTAGTTTATTTTTCTGTGGCAAAGAGCAAGGGACTCTGCTCCTGTAGCATAACTAAAGCGGGGTGACAGGGACACCAGCCACGGGCACTGACTTAGAGGGGGTATTGCCATTGCCTCTGCTGCTGCCCAGGGTGAAGAACCTGATTGTTGTGCTTCTGGGCTAGGTACAGTCAAAAAACCCAAGGCTGAATCGATTCAGTCTTTGCAGGTTAATCTAAACTGCACAGACTAAATTGAAACAAAACTGAACAGACATTTACCTTTGACTCAAGAAATGCAGCCATATGCCTGCAGTGGCTCAGGATAGAATCCAGGGGGTGCTAGAACATGGATCTTTGGCTGTGTGTTCACTTCCTCTTTCTGCTGCCTCCAAGGTGTCTGGGATTTGCAGTCCAGAACTACAACAGCAGGACTCTGCAGGGTTGCTCATCATTTCTTCTTCCTGTTTCCAGGTGCCTCTGGGATTTGTAGTTCAGTCACAGCCAGCAGTAAGTTTGAGCAGGGGAAGGGGTGTTTAACCCCCTCCCTGGCCCCAGATCCCACCCCAGGGAGAGAGGCAGTCCTTCCCTTTGCAGACAGCTGCATCTCCAGCTGGGCTTGCCCCTTCCCCCATCCCATTGTCAGCCAGCCCTCACTGCTTGAGCTAGGGAGCAGAGGGATGGGCCCAGCCCTGCTCTCTGGAGTAGACAGCCCAGGCCTACAGAGCGTGCTGGGGGACTGTGATTAAACTTGAAATGGGAAGGAGTCTGAGACAGAAGTTTCATAAACTGGTTTAACCCAAATCAGTTAAGTCTGATCCTACATTCAACCAAGTTTATCTTAAACCAGTTTCAGCCATTTTGAAGCTGGTTTATGTGCACGGATCTTCTGTTCTGTTATAAATTTGAACAAGTTTCTGATCACTTAAACCAGTTTATGTTCAACTTCTAGTCCCTAGCCCTGCTCTCTGACTTAACCTCCCTAAAACAGCATCAATTTTGAAAGCAGTTACTCTTTCAAATAAGTATTGTTGTGAGGGCTGAGGTATCTACATGCTATTTATGACCTTTATTCCAGATGTTGTATATATGGAGTAACTAAAACATGTTGCAAGGCCTGATTCATTAACCACTTATCATAGGGTTGGCAACATGAGGTCAGTTTGTTGCAAAATTAGCAGAATTTTCTGAATAAATTGGGACTAACTTTCTTGGCAGGCATGTCACAAATTAGCCCATTGCTCTCCTGAAGGACTGCTCTGATCCCTTTTCCCAGTCTAATCTGCTGTTTTGCTTTCTGCTCCCAGCCCTGTGCTCCCTGCCCAAGTTGCTGCCCTGCTTCCTGCCATTTGTCACTGTGCTGCCTGTCTTCTCCCTCAGAGAGTGGCCCCAAGCTGGCCTGCCCCTATTCTAAATGATCTTTAGAAGCATCCAATACCTTCTCCAGGACCCTGCCACTTAATATCTGCAGCATCTGTCAGCTAAGAATAACTGTTATTGAAATTCCAGCGTAATTTGTAGTGGAAAGGAGGAAATAATCTAATAGAACATATGGTGTATATTTTGATAGCGTAGCATTTTTTATTTGGTTTTTATAATCACATTCATTTAATGAAATGGGAGAACCTGCCTCCTTATTCATTATGTTCAATATTTCCCAGGAATAGTGTTTTTCCCCCCTCAATCATATTTACTTTCATTAAAAATTGTTGAGAGACACACACACACACAAAAAAAGAGGTTTAGCAGGTCAGGAGACTAAGAGGCTATGGAAAAAAATGGCTCCAGAAGAATATCAGATACTCTGAATAGCTTTCAGTTAAGCCCATCTATATACACATCTAGCTAGCTATGTTGCTAATTGTATTCGTTATTATGTTCAAGTACTTCCAGCTTATATGAATTTCCCCCCCAAACCCTCCTGCTGTTAAATCCACCATTTCTCCATGTTATCCTGGTTTGACCTTTCAGAATGCTTCCTCAGTGTCCTAGTGTGACACAAAATAGTCCATATTTGTTGCAGGGTGACATGTCCAAATTCATGTGTGACAGGCTCCCTTACCAAGAAGCAGAATAATTCCATGGCATCAGAGCTATCCCCCGAGAGCCAGTTTCTGCCACCTTTCAAGGTTTCCATCTTAGCCTGGCCCAGCAGGCCAAGGTGACTGAGCAGATCAGGCTTCCTTCATCTGCTCAGTTCAGGGTAGGAAAAAAAAAACAAAAAACAACAAACAACAAAAAACCACCACAATCTCAGAGAAGTCTATGTCCAGTTCGCCAAAGAGGGTGCTGAGGGCAGCAAGGTGTGACTGCAGTCAGGGGCAGTCCAGGAAGGAATAGAAAATAGTTTCTTCATCTTCTCCTTGCAGAGAAGGCAGGTCATTGACACCACCAGGTCCAGGTGATGGACAAAGATGCCTGTGGCCAGGGCCCTGTGCAGCAGTCAGCACTAGAGATCATGAGTTTTCTTGGTGATGGGTAGTTTGTACAGGGTATGCCACCCAGACAGGCTTGTTTTTGTGCTGCTGTCAGTAGGTGCCACCTCCAAATCATATCAGGGCAGGTGGCAAGGACATGGGCATGATGTACTTTAATTGTCCAGGTTTACAGTGCCTTCCCAAACAGGATCCCAAAGCAGATCCCAACACTGTTCTCATGGGGCACAGGGAGGGATGCAAAGTACTGGGCCTACCACTCTGATTGTTGTCTGCAGTCAGAGAAATAGGCAGTTATGATGTGGGCTGGGCTGAGTTGAGGAGATTATCACCTTGGGGGTATGCAACTGGAGCAGGAAAGTGATGTGGCTTTTGGAGATGAGGTGAGGTGCCCCTGCTGTAAGTTTAGGTTATGGACCAGGGGCTCCTGCAGCATCTCTGGAAATTGTTGGTGCATGCGGTGGGGTCTCAGTTGGTTGGAAGAAGGCCTGCCAGGCATGGGCAAGGCCAAGGTAGAATGGTGGGAGTGTGTGCCAGGTCAGACAATTATAGTTTCATAGTTTCTAGGGTCGGAAGGGACCTGAGAAGATCATCTAGTCCGACCCCCTGCCATGG
>NW_017729032.1:231798644-231803015 GCF_001723915.1 Gavialis gangeticus
TTCAGACCTGGCTGACTGCTCTTCCCAGCAGATGTCCGGGAAGTTCAGGTCCCCCATGATTACCACATCCTTAGCCTTCACTACCTCTGTGAGCTGACCCAAGAAATCCTGGTCAAGCTCCTCACCCTGGTTGGGAGGTCTGTAGTAGACTCCCACCGTTAAGTCTCTTTCGCCTCGACAGCCTCTCATTCTAACCCAAAGCACGTGAGAGCGCCCCTCCCCTGACTCCTTGCCAATGGACGAGGATGTGTATTCCTCTTTAATATAGAGTGCCACACCCCCACCTCTCTTTCCTATCCTGTCCCTCCTGTACAGCCTATAGCCCGTGACATTCACTGCCCAATCATGCGATGAGTCCCACCACGTTTCCGTAATCTCCACTATGTCCGGGCTAGTGTCAGCCAGCAGGATCCAAGAGAAGCAGTTCCTTATTCAGTTTGAGATTCCTCCCCCAATTCAGGAAAGTAAAAGGCCAGCCATTACCCAGGAAAGGGTTCACCAGCAAAGGGTAGGCACTGAAGAGTTCATGGGCAAAAAGCAGCCATCCTGCTCACCAGGTCAGGCCCTGACCTCCCTCACTAGCATCAAGTAGAAGAGAACCCACTGGAGCTAGTGGAAGAAGTCCACAAGGAGCTTCTTGACCTTGATAAGCAGGGTCATTAGCGAGTCTATGATGGCACACCTATGCATGCCTGTGCCACAGAGTAGACCTGCCAGGTTGTTGATGACCAGCTAGAGAAAATTAAGCTTGTGTGAAGTACAAGACTCAGCCTTTGCTGTGTTAAAGTGATGGCAAAAAAGCACTGCTACGTAGAGAAACCAGTGACTGATTTGAAGTCTAGTACATTATGAAAGGTTTGAAAATAAGTGCTTTATATTTCCAGAGAGAATGGTTTCCAGGGCCACTGGTTTTTTTGGATGACCATGATTCAGGAGATTTGATGTTAATATAAATTCTCTCACTTCTCATCTTTGTTTTCTCTTCCCATTTAAATTAGTGGGTGAGGATATAGAAATCTTCTAGTGCTGGAAAACTTTTCTTTGTCCCATCAGAAAAAGGAGATCCCAGCTATTCACTTGGATTAAGTGTTGATTTCCAATGTAAACAGTTCAGGATACAGAGGGTTAAGCTAATCATGCAGTAAAAACCATAAATCTAGAATAACTTTGCTGAAGTTAATGGAGGCGCTTTGCATATACATCAATGTTGCCGTGAGCAGCACTCAGCCCATTATTTATAATGGATGTGGAAGACTCCCTCCAGCAGGGTATTGATTTAGCAGCATATGAGCACACATGGTATATACTGTCTCTTCTTGTCTGTCTGCAAGTGGAACAAAATCAGAGACTAATCCCCAGGTATTATCAGCTTAATGCATATCACCTAAGGAAGTGCCACAAAACACTATCAGCATTATTATCTTCACTTTATGTTTAGGTAAAGCAAAGCTCAGAGAAACTAAGGCCAATGTTGACCAACAAGTAGGCAGCAAAGCAAAGAATGTAAATCACTAACAATGAGCTACATGGAGGCAAGCAGGATGAGCTGTGTATTATTCCAGTCATGTCATCCACCCTATGGGTCTCCTCACAGATCCAAAAATTTGGCAGCAGTGACACAGTGGCAGTGTTAATTGCAACTCAAATTTCTGTGGAGAGTCCTGTGTGTTAGATGATGCAGCCCTCCATACTAGATCACATTGGCATGACACAGAATCAGTGTGGGGTCATTCTGCAGCCAGATCCAGTGTGTGCACAGCTGGATCCAGCATGCAGGGCCAGACCAGGCAGGCTGGGCCAGCACACTGGATTGCACCCGTGAACTGACCCAACGCACCAAACCTATGCTGGATCAGGCCTATGGACTGCCCCTGCACCACTTCTCTGGGACCAAAAGAATTATCCTTTTGTTAGTCATCAGTCTCTAAAGGTCACCACTAGTAACAAAAAAAAAAAAATTGCATACACACACACACACACAGTGTCATATATATACACATACGTCATATATATACAAGATTTGATTCGTTCATCTAGAAATTACATTTAGGATATATGCTTATTATGGGGAAAAAGAAAGAAAAGCCTCAGAACTGTCATTATATCCACATCTATGTTATGACAGATGTAACCTTGCTCAGATTCTGTGCCAAGGTGTTTAACTTGATACGGAGCATAGATACTATAAGATTCTCTGTTCTCTTCTGGGAGCCAGATATCTTAAAAGTCAGATGTTGCCTGGACAAAACTGCTTGTTCTAGCCAGTTAACCTTGGACACAACCTGGAAATGTATTGGTAGTTTAGTAATGAGAAAAAGAAAAAGGAAACCAAACCAAACCAAACCAACTGCACCCCCACCCCCCCAAACAAAAAATAGAATTCCCTAAACAAACAGAGTAGGAAGGAAAGTATTTTCCCTCTCTGCAAATACACTGAGGAGGGAGAGACAACTTAACCAAAACCAAGGACCTCTCCCCCTTAGGTTTAAAGTTTTTAATTTTAATAATATTCTTAAACCCCAGTATTTGTTCAAAAATGCTTTCCATCAGTTTTGATATTAACCTCATCAATATTTTACTTTCGTATATATAATTATATATATTTAAAATAAAAATGAAAGGAGGAACCAGCCATAGGTTACGTATGTTCTTAAAATATATATATTTTAAGAACAGTCAATTGACTACTTGATTTCATGCTCTGAAACGTGCGAAATTCCTACCCCACACTATCCTCAACCCTTCCCCTCCCATGCTCCAAGCCCAGCCTGCTGAAATCCAGATGTGTTCCAATCACTCATAGCAAAATTTAAATGAATATGTTATTTGCCAAACCCACTATCAGCAATTGATGCAATTTTAAAATAAAGATCATCCTAGCAGGTCAGTTCTCTGCTCTGTAAAAAGTATTTTCTGACACTGTCACAAAGGACATCAGTCATTCAGAATGTAATGACAACAGACAAAAATCCTTTTCTTGTTCAATAGCATCTTTAGTTCCACTGAACTATCACCCAAAAGCAGATGTTCATTCTGCAAGTGTCTGTCATACTTGGGTCTCATTTATTTTATCATGGGTGCATACTTGGGTGTGCATCAGGATCTGGGGGGAATGCCTGTTCACCAGAGCGCCCCAAGGGATGACAAAGTCCAACAGCCACAAACACCTCCAAGACCGTTTTAGGCTGGACATAAGGAAAAAACTTGTTTACTGTCTGAGGCCTCAAGGCCTGGAATAGACTTCCTCCACAGGTGGTGCAAGCACCTATTCTGGTTTCTTTTAAGAAACATTTGGATGTGTATCTCATCTGCCCTGGGCAGGGAGTTCGACTCAATGACCTACTGAGGTCCCTTCCAACCCTAACATCTATGAATATGAGGAAGATATCCTACAAGTATCCTACCTGAATATTTTATAGCCTGGGTGATTGTTGAAACAATTAGATTCTTAAAAGGAAAGGAAGGGAACAGCAGTCAACAAAGCACTGTATAGAATATAAACCTGTAGGTGTACAACAACTGTTGTTAGGTTGCACCTATTAAACTCATGTGGAGAGTAGACTCGATTAAATCGAGTCTGCTCTGGCCTGCCAGATCTCCAGCACATCGCGGGATGAAAAGGTATGTGTATAAATGCCCAAACTGACCTCTCAATTTAGCTTGGTTCATCCCTATGCCGATCTTCAATCTACAGACCCAGTCTCAGTGACCAGGAATCAGTCTAAACCTGCAGCTGTATAGAAGTGCCATGCACACAAACCAGTCTAAAAATTGCAGAACCCAGTTTAAGATAAACTTGGATCCATGTAGCATTAGACTTACTCAATTGAGGTCAAACTGGTGCATGGAACTTCTGTACACTTTCCCTGTGCAGGGCTGCTCTTTCCCTACTGACCCCTGCACTGGACTGTTTTTTGGCACCCTGGCCCCTTGCTCCCCTGCCTCCTCTGACCAACCAGCCCTCTCAACCCCCATCCCACAAGCTGCTCCAGGTGCAGCCACTTTTATCAGCATTTGCTGCTGCTGCAGCCAAGCACATAAGATTCCGTGGGTGTGGGACGGGAGTGTAGGTTCACTGGGGAGGTCAGGGGGCAAGGAATAGCCCCTGATCCTTCCAAGCCCCCTCCATGAGTCCTCCTGATCCCACCAGACAGTCCCAGATCCCAGCAAAACCCTGTGGGTCATGCCTGCCCCCACTACCCCACCTCTAAGTTGCACCTGCCTCCCACACCTTACCCACTGACTGTGCCTGCCCCCCACCTCACCCAAAGGTAGTGCTTTCCTTCCCCACTCCTTTCTGGGTCTCACCTCCTCCCAATCCCCTCCAGCCTGCTGGACCCCCAACCGCCCTGCTACCACCCCCCAACTTAT
>NW_017729032.1:231808015-231811367 GCF_001723915.1 Gavialis gangeticus
CAAAACCCTGTGGGTCATGCCTGCCCCCACTACCCCACCTCTAAGTTGCACCTGCCTCCCACACCTTACCCACTGACTGTGCCTGCCCCCCACCTCACCCAAAGGTAGTGCTTTCCTTCCCCACTCCTTTCTGGGTCTCACCTCCTCCCAATCCCCTCCAGCCTGCTGGACCCCCAACCGCCCTGCTACCACTCCCCAACTTATGTGATATTGGGCAGCCATTTTGAACCAATTTAACCCCCCTCTAACATACCTGAATGTGTATAGTTAGCCTATATATTGCTCAGCCCTGTGAAGACAGAGTCTTCTGGCCATTTACAAGAGAAGAGCTCTAGGCTCTAAGAGAACTTTAAGGTAAAAAAAAAAATACATTGTCTATGGAGTTTTGATGCCTCCTGAGTTAGCGAGTAAATGAACATGGGATTTAAGGATCAAAGTTTGGGATCTAGGAACTTAAATTCTGCATCAGCCCCATTCTGGGTACCAAAGTCCTTTTATTTATTTATTTTTGACCTGGTCCTTTATCACTGGAGAAAGTAGCTAACGTTTCAGCTAGAGTATGCTTTTCAATATAAGAATCTTGAACAGTTGCCCTTCAAACAGCTGTAATGCTGACAATAGCACTGCCTATAGTCTGTAGCCCTTAAAGGTTGAGCTACACAACTTTGCACACTCTAAACAGATTTCTTATATAAATTCATTAAATATAAAATTGGAAAGACCCTTAAAAGCAATTGTTTTCATTTGCAAAAAGCTAGGAGGGGTTTTGGGTTTTTTCATCCTTTTTTTTTTTTAAAGCTAGGAGGGGAGCCCCAGTGCCAATCCTGCCACCTCCAGCTGGGAGCTGAGGGGAAGAACTGTGCAGGGTGTTGTGCGCTGCCAGGAACAGCAGCAGTGGCAGTGCACAGATTTTGGCCCACCCTATACCCTGTGTCTCCTGCTGATTGGGAGCAGGCATTAGAAGAAGGCACCTGCACACCACTGTCATTATCCCTGGCTGAGTCTGGCTCTCTGCACAGCTTCTCCCTTCAGCCTGCAGCTGGAGTGGGGCAGGAATGGCTCTGGGGCTCCCCTCATGCCCATTTCAGATGGGTACAGCAGCAGTGGCAGGGAGTAGGTTCCTCCTTCCTTCTCCTGCTCCCAGTCAATGGGGACACCTGGGAGGGCAGCCAGGAGCAGGTAGAGGATTAGGATATCTGCCTGTTGCCACTGCTGTCCCCTGCTGAGTCCAGCACCACATGCAGCCACAGTCCACAGCTGAAGCAGGGCGGGAGTGGCTCTAAGGCTTCCCTTGCACCTTGACAGCAGGAGACAGTGGAGGAGCAACCGCACCCTGGATCCACCTGTCTTAGGGTTTTCTCACCCTCTTTAATGCAACTTGATGCCTTAATGAAAGGAGGAACCAGCCATAGTTTACAGTCCCTGAACCAGTGTCCCAAAACAGGAAAGTACTTTAACAATATGCTTATCTTGAAGTTTATACTTAAATCTCATTGGTTTCATGTGCTTAAATACTTTAAAATAGGGGGACTTTCTTCAAGTGGGGCTCAAGTTTTGCACTGTGCAAAAACAGACGAAGGTACGTCTCTTCATTAGAATTGTGCTAAGGAGTCCTGCATTAGAGACACCACTGATAATCTCTTCCAGGATTTTACAGACAGTGAAGACACACCTTAGAAGGCAAATGGGAATAAAGCCCAGGTATGTTTCTATATGAAACTGTCAGATGGACAGTTTTGTGTGGTTAAGATAATGAAGGAGGATGCAGGATGTTAGAGGGGGCAACATAAGAGACATCAGCAGACAACAGGAGAGAGAAGGAGTTTTGTCTCATAAATTAAGTTAAAAGATATGGCAATATCAGGTATGGTGAACACACAAAAATAATAAAGAAAATAGAATGGGAAAAAAACAACATCAAAATCTGAAGGAAACAAATGCCCGTGCTCTTACAGGTCAACCGGTGGTTATGGAGTTGATGACACCAGGCAGGCCTCGGGTTCCTGGATAATGTCCCCTGCATGAAAGTATGGGACTTGCTTGGGCAGGATGGGCTACACCTCTCTCCTAAAGGCAAGTGTGTCTTCTATTTTAGGTTGGCTGATCTAGTGTGGTGAGCTTTAAAACTAGCTTCACTGGGGAATGGGGCCACAGGAAGACTTAAAAACACCTCCCAACCAAGACAGGTGACATACACAAGGAGTACTCAGGTACATAATAGGGGTCCAGATAGTCTTGAAAAAAAAATCAGGGGGTGGCACACGCAGCAATCCAAGGTCTTAAATGCCTCTATACACATGCTTGTAGTATGGGGAATAAGCAGGAGGAACTCACCCTCCGAATAGCCTGTTCAAACCCAGACATAGCAGGCTCACAGAAACCTGGTGGGATTCGTCCCACAACTGGGCATTTAACATTAGGGGCTATAGGCTTTACAGGTGAGATAGAACAGGAAGGAAAGGCAGGGGTGTGGCGCTTGACGTCAAAGAGCAATACACATCCTCTACCAGCAGGATGGGGTCAAAGAAGCTGAAGTGCTCTGGGTCAGGATATAGGAGGGTCATGGGGAAAGGGACTTAATGGTGGGGGTCTACTACAGATCTCCCAACCAAGGGGAAGACCTGGACCGCAAATTCTCGGGTCAGCTCATGGAGGCCTTAAAGCAAGGGATGTAGTTGTCATGGGTGATCTAAATTACCCAGACATCTGCTGGGAGGAGCAGTCAGGCAGGTTGGAATGCTCATGGAGGTTCCTGGCTGAGATACAGGACCTCCACTTAACCCAGGAGGTGCACAGTCCTACCAGGGGGAATGCCCTGCTGGACCTGGTCCTGGCCACAGGCAACGACCTGGTAAAATGGCTTCAGGTCCTCGACCACCTGGGCAACAGCAATCACTGCTTGCTGGAATTCACCATCCAGCGTGGAGTGTCAAGGGCCTACAGAAAGGCAGTAGCCCTAAACTTCAAGAGGGCCAACTTCAACGAGTTGAGATTAGTGGGAAAGGTGCCGGAGTCCTCGAGAGTAGGCGAATTCAGTGCCCAAGATGAGTGGTTGTTCCCTAAGGAGATGAAACTCAGAGCCCAAGGGGTGACCATCCCAACAAGAAGCAAGGAGGGCAAGAGTGCCCAAAAGCCCCCCTGGCTCACCAAGGGCATTCATGAATGCCTGATTGCCTAAAAGGAGGCGTACACCTGGTGGAAGGGAGGAGCCATCACCAAAGAGGAGTATACCTCCACCGCTCGGGTCTGTAGGGGGGCTGTTAGAAAAGCTAAGGCAGATATGGAGCTAAGGTTAGCATCAAGGATCAAAAATAATAAAAAGTCCTTCTTTAAATATATAGGGAGAATGAAG
>NW_017729032.1:231816367-231826817 GCF_001723915.1 Gavialis gangeticus
GACCTTGCTCCCCCTAGCCCCCCCCGGGGTAACAAGGAATAACAGCCACAAGTTGTTAGAGAGTAGGTTTAGGCTAGACATCCGAAGGCACTACTTCACTGTCAGGGTGGCCAGGATCTGGAACCAACTTCCAAGGGATGTGGTGATGGCTGCTACCCTGGGGGTCTAAGAGGAGGCCTGGCTGGGGTTATTTGAGCTTGGTTCTCTCTCCTGCCCAGGCCAGGGGGTTCGGACTTGATGATCTACAAGGTCCCTTCCAACCCTACTTCTATGAATCTACAAAGCAGTATAATTTAGTTTAGCCCTCTTCTTACCTGGAGGAAAATAATAAGATTGCTAACCTTTCACTGACATCTTGTTACTCTAACTTATCACATTTGTGATTCCTGAATGTATTCAGACCCAGAGACTCACAAATATCAGAAGAGTCATATGTACATGGCAAAATTGTTAAAAGACCATCTTGATTTTTAAGGTCAAAATGAGATTTCCCTTTTATCCAGATATGCCTTTGAGTAGTCAGATGGACTACATATGCATATCTGTGTACTGTTTAGGGCTGGGCTACAGCAAACACTGTTTCCCAAGGAAGTGTGTAGGTGTAAATGTACTGTCTAATAACCTTTAATCAAGCGCCCAGCTACAAATAACAGCCTTTCCAGTATGTTTTCTGGTTTTAAATTATTATGTAGCAGTTCAGATCACTCCAGATTACACAATAATACCTTACTTGTAAATAGTTTTGTTCATCAGTAAGAGTGCAAAGCACTTTATGAAGGAGGTAAATATCATTACTACTTGATTTTATAGCTAAGAAAACCAAGACCTAGATATATGTACAGGAAGTGATTTGCCAAAGTTCCTGTACCAGGCTAGAGTGAAAACCAGGAATAAAACCCCAGTCTCTTGATTCCCAGACTAGTAACCTGACCACTGGGTCACAAGCCTCCCAAATTATACTAATGATGCCATCTGACAATGCCCCTAATCATATCCACGTGCATCCAATTGTACCATTAAGATTCCTTTTCCTTTGCAAGACAAAGCCTTTTAGAAGGCTTTTTGGATTGGAGGAAATTTGCATATTACTGGTCTCAACATAGTTAAAGATAATTAATGCCTCTCTATAGGAGTACAAGTAGTTCATTCCTTGGCCTCTGCTCAGAGCCTTTTTCTCTTGTAAACATCAACATGAGCTTGACAGTTGCATAAACTCTTGATTGCTAATTGAACATCTAGTTGTAGTCCTTTTACATTCTGATGGTTGTTGCTCTGAGGCAACAAGAGGCAGAAAACTTTAGAAGCATATTTTTATTTCCTGAATAAGATGTCTGGATAAAATTTATGAATGAATAAAATAATAAAAAAAACAATAGAACACCATTAAAAAAAAAAGTTTGATCCAAACTATTTGAAAAGATGTTATCCTTTTTTTTTGCCTGGTGCCTTATTCCACATCCATAAACTAGTGTAGAAATAGGGAGTGAAAAATATTCTGTCTTTCCTTCTCATCAGGCAAGGAACATTTGGATCTACAAAGATGTGACAACCACATGGCTAAAATGGATTATCCTACTATTCAATCCTTGCCCAGCCCCCAAAACAGAACAGTTAAAGAAAAGTGATGAGAAAACATGTAAAAAGAACCTTGCTAATCATGCAATTGCTGCTGTATCTGCCTGGTGAACAAGAAGTCAGGAAAGATTAAATGGAGGAAGAGGTATCCTTTTTAGGAGCGAAGGGAATGAATGCACACTCTTATTTATGTTTTGCCTGTGGGTTGGTGAGGCAGACTATTGCTCGTTAGGGCATGCTGGCACAACATACAATCAAGTTATAGGTAAATGAGGATGGTGATTTACTGCTTGGAAACTGCTCTTTTATCACTGTCCATGTGCCTGCTCTTACTCATGATAAATATAAACCAACTCACAGTAGCTTAGACCTTTGAGAAGCAAGATACCCTGGATTAGTTTTCATTACTGTGGAGTAAAAATATGCACATGGTTGATCAGCACAAAGGTCCAGCACTGGGCCCTCCATGGGCCCAGAGGCCCTGCCCCAGCCTCTGCTCCACCACTCAGTCCCACTGTACCTGGGCGCAGCCCTGCTGCTTACCCCAGCTCCGCACAGGTGTGGAGCCAGAGCTGCCTGCAGCGGGGCCAGGACCAGGACCAGGCACTGGCCCTGGCCACCAGCTGCTGGAGAGGGAGATGCCTGCAACAGGGGACCAGTGACTGCTGTTGCACACTACCGTGTACCGTGCACTACTGTCCCCAGGCTCTGCCACCTAGGTGCCCACACCCCATACCCCCCAACCCTAAGAGGGCACACATGCAAGCTATTTACAATGTGGCTTGTAAAGGGAAGAGGGTGTTTTATTGTTGGTAGGTGGGGTGGGAGGGGATAGGGAGGCTCTGTTTGTTGTGAGGGCAATAAAGTGGTTTTTTTAGACCTGTCTGCAGTGAGTGTGGTGCTGGGCAGTGGGGTGGGGGGTCTGTAAGCAGCTGCCCAGGCATGCTACAGTGGGGAGTGCAGGAGGAGATAGTTGCCAGCACCTCTCACACCTGGTGTCCTGGCCTCCAGTGGTAGGTGTGCTGCTTACCTGGAGCTTGGGGGTGGGGGGGAATGCCACTGTCACCACAGTTGGTGCTCCCACTACCAGACATTCTCCACCTGATGCACCTCCTCCACCCAGGCCTTGCAAAACAGCTCTCCCCAGGCGTTGCACCTGTTATACAGCACACAGGCTGCAATGACCCAGCGGATGTTGTCCTTGGTGACCTCAAGGGTGCATTAGCATCTCGAGGCAACCAAAGGTGCACTCCACCAGGGTGTGGGTCCGGCCCAGGCATCTGTTGAAGTGGGTCTGGTGGGGGTCCAGCTGGCCAGTGTAAGGCTGCATGAGCCAAGGGAGGAGTGGGTAGGTGAAGTCCCCAATGAGGATGGGCTGGATAACCACAGTGCCCAGCTGGAGTTCTGGCATCCCCAGCGTGAAGTGCCTGCTCTGCACCAGGGCTGGCAGGGGGAGAAGATGTGAGCATTGTAAACACTGCACACCCAGCCAGCAGTGACATTGGTGAAAATGCCACAGTGGTTGACGATGACCTGGAGCACAAGGAAGTGAAAGCCCCTCCAGCTGTAATACAGGCAGTGTCCATGGGGCAGGTAGGTGATGGGGATGTGGGTTCTGTTGTGGGCCCCGATGCACTGGGGGAATCTTAGGGTGTGGAACCCCACCATCACCTCCATGGCATCATGTACATGGAGAATGGTGTGCCCCAGGATGTCCTGGAGGGCACTGCACATGGCCTCCCTAGCGGTGGCCTTGTTCATGCCAAAGAGGTGGCCCATGTAGTAAATGCTGGTGGGCGTAACCAGCTTCAGCACGGTGATGGGGTGTCTATGAGGAGGGGCTGCTGCATGGTGGTGTCTTGCTGCTCCAGGTGCAGGCAATGGTTCTGGAGGTCCAGGAAGGTGGCCTAGGTCATGCAGAAGGCCTCCAGCCACTGCTTGTTGTCCCAGATAGCCTGGACAAAGTGTAGTCATGAGTCCTGGCTGGCCATGTGGGCCTAGAAGCTGTGAAGCTGGAGGCCCAAGAGGCAACTAGGAGCCTGCCATTGACACCCTGCTGGGGTCTGGTCATCAGGACAGGGTCCAGACGGCAGCTGCGCAATGGTGGCAGCCCTGGAACCATGTACTGGGGCTAGGCAAATGGTTGCTGCACATGGGGGAGCCGATAGGTCCCAGATGGCCATGGGCCGGGTGGTGACTGATGCATCAGGTCAGAAGAGCCAGTACAGTGGCCAGCAGGAGCCCAGGGTGCTGGGCATCTCTGCCAGGTCCAGGGGCTGGAGCAGCCATGGCACAGGGAGGAAGAGGCTGTGGTGAGACAGCTGCTGCATGCTGCCCCCATGCTCTGCACACTGCTCCTGGCCAAAAACACAGTTGGCCAGGAAGCAGGGCTGCCTTTTCAAGATGGTCTCTGGCCACAGGTAGCTGGGGCCAGAGCCTCCAGTTTCCCCTGTTGGCAGCAGGGGCCCATTGCAGGGCCCCATGAAGCAGAAGCAATTTGTTGCTAGGAGAAGTAAATCTGTTCCTATGTCCCTGCATGTATAGATGCCTGCCCAGAAGCGTTTACTCACAAGTAGTTCTCTTACAAGTAAACTGGTCCCCCATCAAATTCATGTGTAGAGAAATCCATGAAATATGAAGATATACCCCATACTTGTCCCTTGTATCAGTTAAAGGGAGTATACGCTCTAAATATGCTCTTTTACTATGTTTCATGGGAATAAGGCATCAGTTGGAATACTTGTATTGTCTACGTGTGACAAACTGAACAGATGAGAGAGAAAACAGGCAAGTTTCACTAGTATCTGATGAGGACCACAGTGACAAGGCTCTAGTTCCTCTTTAGCTATTCTTCCTTTCTCTTTCCTTCCTTGTAGCATTTTGGAAACAGTCCTTCCCTAAACAGAATCTATACCAAAACCATAGAAGTTTTCTATATATAATGTATCAGTGATCACAATTTATACTCTGTATTGTTACCCAGGCATTCATCATATCCCGTAATATAGGACATAATATGAATTCCATGGCAATATGCATTAGGAAGAAAGTAAAACTGCTTATGTTACTGAAAAATTACTCTAGTTCTTTCTTTAATGTAGTTTACCCAACAAATTAAAAGGATGTGCCACAAAACAGAGGGGTCAGTTCCTCTGCTTGTATAAATTGCCTCAGCTGCTCCAAGGGAAAGGCATATTAAATATGCTAAACCACATTCCTAGACATGCAGGGCTTGTCTGCTTTTTAGAGCCTTTGCTGCTATAGCTCAGCTGGCATACCTATGTTGGCAGAGCCTCCTAGTGGAGAAATAGCTTGTTTTGGGAACTGTGGTTTTTTCTGTGGCATAGTTACTCCACCTCTCTGAGAGAAATTAAGGGTGCTGACAGAAATGATGGCTTGTCACGCAATTGGGCACATGAAGTGCTCTACAGCTGTGCACTGACAAAAGTGCACAGCTGCAGAGCTCTTTAAAAGTGTCCGATTATGCGACAATCTGAACTCTCAATACATGAGGGTTCAGATGAAGGTGCTTCAAAGTGAGGGTAGAGCAGCAGCAGCTCCAAACTGGAGCTTGATTCTCCAGCCTCCCAGACCCAACAGCCAATATCTGTTGGGTTGGGGGAAACACTAACTCATGGCACTTCCTGCAAAGCACCATGAGTTACAGTGGGGAGCTGTACATCTGTCAGCACCTATACTAAACCAGGGGAAGCCATCTTTTATCAGCCTAGCTGACTGCACACAAGGTGTTTTACCACCATAACTACACCAGCTAGGCATTGTGATCTTTTCATACCCCTAGCCTATTTAACTAAGGCAGAAAAACCTTATAATGGTAAGCCTGCCAGATCCCCTTGCATGTGGGAAGGCCCAGATGAAAGACTCAGGTGGACTGATGTGCCCCTGCAACATGCCAACATTGCTTCTTGCTTCCTATCTTTCTATTTTTAGGTCTGCTTTAATGCCAGCTCCTGGAACCTGTGTTTCCAGAACAGAGCGTGCAGCCACCAGGGTGACTGGAAACTAAACTGACAAGGTGGAGGTCCAGAAAAGGCTACTACTGGAGAGTTTCTGTAAGGTACAATTACATTCTTGGAGCCTGATCCCTGCTCTAAGGAGAGCTGCAATGCCTACCCTGCAGTGACAGGCACATTAAAGCAGACAGGTTTTTGTAATGAACAGAACATGAGGAAGGAAGTAAAGCATCGGATACAAAGCCTGTGGGATCTGCTAAGCTCATATGGGCTCTTATACTTTCAACTGATGAGACTATTTTCTCAATACATTCCTCTATCTCCTCATGAAGCCCTGGAGTCAAACACCTATCTGAGCTACATTTAAAATAAGCAATCCTATTTCCTTTACAAGAAATGTCAGTATGCTCTTGGACTCTGATTAGGCTAGTGTATAGGCTTAACAAGTTCCCCACTGATCTTCTGTAATACTTCTAAACCATGGGGAGGAAGGGAGAAGACAGGAATAATACAGTTGTACTGGACGTAGGTCAATGTAGTCAGGGCTCAGCTGTTTTACTTTTAACTGAGTTCCCAGAAGACACCATAGCCATCTTTACACTAGCGCTTGCATGTTATCACCCTTACTGGTGGTTGCTGTACTATGGATATCTTTTTCTAGTGTTGTCAAGGCCTTACTGTCCCACAGCTACACTTGGATACCTTGCAAATCCCACAGAACCAACAGCAGGATAAATATCATAGCAACAGGAAGTCACTGAGAACATTTACATGAAACATTTACTGCCGAGTTGTCCAATTAGCTCCATAATAGATGTCTCAGCATCTACACATATGGCCCTATTAGGCCACAGAAAACTAATTAGATATACAGCAGGGTAGTACTTGTATTTGTAATACGGTACCACTTGTACTAGTACAAGTACTACCCTGCTGTGGAGTTTTTTACTCCACAGCAGCACATGTGTAGACACTGGCCCAGATGGTTGGGGCATGAGGATGCTTCAGTGTGGGCATGGCCTGCTGGCCAGCCCCTTACTGAATCACCCTCCTACCCCAGCCAGTCCCTCCAGAGCATGCTGAACCCAGTAAAAGCAGCTGCAGGCTAGCAGGCTGACCCCTGGGGCCCCCTGCCAGCTGGGGCTGCTCCAACCCAACTCAACATGTTGTGGTCCTGGGTACACAGTCAAAAGGTGAGCCCAGGAGCAATAAACTCCAGCACAATAAGCACCAGTTTATAGCTTCTAAGTAATTGCAGGTGTTAACCCACAAATACAGGACCCCTAATTGCATCAAAGGAATTATAACCAAAATGCTTTTATATATTCCAGTAGATGGTAAAGTATTTGTCTACATGGGCAGAACTGGTTCCTATCTGGATGGCTGTAAGCTGGGGTAACATTTTGAGAAGTGTCCAAGTGCCTGAGGAGTTTACATTTTCTGAGGTGTTTTAGGCACGCAGCAGTGCACATGCCATTCACATTCTCTGAAACTTAAGCTCCTAAGTGCCTAAATGACTTTTTGAAAATTAGACTTTAAGTTGACTAGAAACTTCTGTAATTATATATTGGAACGTCTATGACAAGAGAAGGCTTTGTCAGCCTATGTGCTTCTCCCTTGTTCTCCTAAACACACTGATCCACGAACATTTTTTGCATAATTACTTTTTCCATGAGAACTGTAACCAACTCTGAGCATGGTCACCTTCTCCCTACAGTCACTGGGTCTCCTTTCCATTTGTAACGATTGGCTGCATGCCTGGGCCCCGACCACTGTTCTAATTCCTCTCTTGTTCCTTTGTTGTGGTGCTCTCTGCCAATAAGCAAAATTAAAAATATTATATCCCCCTTGATTTTTCCCCTTTGCCTCAAATCAAGGAGTAAATAAGATAGTTACATAGATTTTTATTTATTTACTTCGGTGAGTAACATTTATCCATAGCTTTCTTTCAGAGAATAAACAGCATAGGATTCTACAGTGTTTTTCTTTGGCAAACTAGTTCACTTCTTTGGAAGCAAGGGATGAAGCTCCCCCTTGTGACTGCTAATAAAAACAACAAGAGAAGAGTTTAAAGAAATAGTAACTCTTCATTTCTATTTCCTCTATTATAACTACAGAAAGCAAGAAGATTTTTTTCTTCCTGCCACCTGGATAGATTTTTTTTTTCTTTGTTGCCACCTGGATAGAATCGGGGACTTTTAGTACGTTTCAAAACAGATCGGTTCTTTATTAGCTTATGGATTCACTAGTCATTCATTAATTTTCCTCCTTGTTAGGAACCAATTCTGCATTATGCTTGTAGGTGGTGGTATGTGTGTTCTCTATAGAACAGATACATGAAAACATGTTATAACACAGAAACAAGCTAGAACATGCAGATAGGAACACCAACCAGTAAAAGAGAACTGTTTCATTTTAAAAGCCTACAATCACCTCAACATGGGGGGTGGGGGGAAGAAGCTATATACTGTTTAATAAAGAGACATGCTAAAGCAACAGAATAAGAATACATCTGATTAAAGATTTAGGATCAAATATAGTCCTAGCATAAATAGGTGAAACTTCAACTAAAGTCAGCGTGGCCCTTAGAAACTCTGGTAACTAAGGGCCCCTCTACATGTGCTGGGGCTGAGAGGTCCATCAGCTGCAGAAACCGCATGTGCTGTTGGAGCTCAGTCCTGCAGCTGACGGGTCTTTTGGCCCTGGCTGTGCCACATGGTTGTCAGAATTGTGAATCCCATCAGCTGTGAGACTTTCAGCCCTGGCAGCCCTGGGGCACCCCCATGCCTGAGAGATTGTAGCAGCTGCTATCTCTTAGCCATGAGGCACACGCTATACATGCAAATTCAAGCTGGATAGAAACCAGGTATAAAGTTATTACACATTTTCCAAGCAATAACTTTGGAGCTGGCTGGCTCTTTAAGGCACCATAGTTAAATTTGCACATGTAGCCGGTCTAAGTTTATTGGCAAGTAACCAGGTCACTGCATAACAGATGTTCAACTAAACTCAGCACAGCCCTTAGAACATCTGATCACTAATATGCATTGCTCAATTATTTGCATGATGCAGGAAAAAAAAATCTGCTTTCATTATTATTTTTAAAGCACTTTAAAGAACCCATGCGTTTGCACCAAAATATCATTATAAGAGCACATGCCAATTTTACCTAATAATATTTAGGTTAAGATGAGGGTTGGCAACATGTGGCCCAAGGACCCACTGGGTCCAGCCTGCAAAGCTGGTGGGGTTTGCCTGAGCATTGGCTTCCCACTGCCTGGCCTTGGCGTTGAAATGATCAACGACTGAAGCTTTGCTCAGACAAAGACTGACAGCCTTCATTGAAATCAACCAGCCTCTATTCTCAGGTATATTCATGTGAATCCGGAATAGCTCCAATACATTCACTAGAATTCCAATACATTCACTAGAATTACTTTAGATTTACAGTGTGGAAAAGAGCAGGACATGGCCCCAGAGATACAGCAGGGCAGCTCTGTGTTTGGGGCATCTGTGATGCATATGGCAGTGCTGGCTGCCACTATGCCAATTGCGGCAGCTGCTACACCAATCATGGTGGCAGAGTCAGCCACCGCTCTGGCGGTGGCAGCTATTTTCATGCCCCTTCAAGGAGACAGGGCTGCTGCTCAGGTCCCACCCTCCTCTCCTGAAGAAGCAGTTTTTTACAGAATCATTGATTCATATATACCAAAGAAGAAACTTGAGCTGATTTTTTCCACTGAAGGTATTCAATATCCCCAAAGGTTTTAATGATAAACAGGCAATGTATGGAAAACGCACCAGAAGAATAAAATTAGTATACAAATAGGTATGATACAAGGGCAGGAAAGTTACCAACAGTTGTGCAGGTATGATACAAAGTGGCATAACTCCTAAAAGCATATCTTATTACACAGAACTGGAAATTTATTCCACCCTATCAAGTTGGGGTTCTGTTAATATTTGCTGAGATTATCTCCTTCCCATTGGAATACAGCACATATCTAGGCATAGCAAATTGACACTATCTATTGTTCTATGTTCACATCCCACATTCGTTCTCAAACTCATGGATCTTTCCCTTTTTCCAGCAATTCACATTTCAGGCTATATTATTTTAGTTTGGGATCTTACAAGCTTTAGGAATATTTTTAAACCTACAGGAATGTGTTTTACTGTGCAGTCACAGCAGGACTACTTTAAAATAAATTCTGATATCATCAACTATCTTTCACTACTTTTTTCAGGGAAGTCAGCAAGAATTTCCAGTGAACTAGCTCAAAGTAGCTCACCCAAAGTAGTGTGGGTTTGCTTGACCCACAGTAAGACTAGGTATAAAACACTCTGCACTTCAAAATGAAGCCAGAAGCCTGGCAGCCCTCTTTGACTGAAAAGAAAAAAAAAGAAAGAAAGAAAGCTTAGCATTTCTAGAAATGAAGAAGGTATGGAACGGGCATGTGGATTTTGAAACTAACTTAAAATGTTGACTGTAAAATGAACAGTAGGTTTCAGACTTATGTCCTTGTTTCACCTGGAAATGCTAAAATGTATTGCCATTTACTGGAAATTCTAGCTTTTTTTCCTCTATTTTACTACAAAACTAGTAAGGAATAAATATTATTCTGTAACTATGTGGCTGGAAATTCCTTTGCCAGTTCATTTTCTCCAGTTGTAGTAAGAATGCAGGGATTTTTCCTGTGATGCACATTTCAGAGCAGTGTCACTTCCACTTTCCTGTAGTACTTCAACATAGCTTTATAGCTTTTAGTCCCTGCTGGCTTTAGTAAACAAGCGAAATAATATTTATTTGAGTGTCACAAACCATAAATCCTTAATTCAGTAGTTTTGTTTTCCACTTCCTCCTACCCCTCCAGGGGCTGGGGAGTGCAGATACAGGTGCA
>NW_017729032.1:231827679-231827908 GCF_001723915.1 Gavialis gangeticus
TGGCTCATATTCAGCTTATTGTCCACTGTAACCCCCAGGTCTTTTTCTGCTGAGCTGCTGCCCAGGCAGTCAGCCCCCAGCCTGTAACAGTGCATGGGATTGTTCTGTCCTAAGTGCAGGACTTTGCACTTGTTCTTGTTGAACCTCTTGAGATTTCTTTTGGCCCATTCCTTTAATTTGTTGAGGTCACTCTGAATCCTAGCTCTACTCTCCAGAGTATCTACTATTC
>NW_017729032.1:231832908-231833461 GCF_001723915.1 Gavialis gangeticus
TTTGAGTGTCACAAACCATAAATCCTTAATTCAGTAGTTTTGTTTTCCACTTCCTCCTACCCCTCCAGGGGCTGGGGAGTGCAGATACAGGTGCAAATAACTACAAGCAAAACAAGAGCATGGTCCAGGGATAGAGGAGTAAATCTGGTGTACCAATATCAAAGAAGATTGAGAACCATTGTCATACACAAGAAATCCTACATAGTACCACTGGTATGATTCTAGCTTCATAACATTAAATGGCAAAAATCTCAGCAGCACCAGAATTTCATTGACAGTATTGCGCTTTAGCAAGTACATTTCGTTTCAGGCTTGAATCATAGAAGATTAGGGTTGAAAAGGACCTTAGGAGTTCATCTAGTCCAAACTCCTAGTCAAAGCAGGACCATCCCCAACTAGATCATCCCAGCCAAGGCTTTGTCTAGCCGGGTCTTAAAAATCTCCAAGGATAGAGATTCAGCATCCTCTCTGGGTAACCTGTTCCAGTGTTTTACTACCCTCCTAGTGAGAAAATTCTTCCTAATATCTAACCAAAACTTCCCTTGCTGCAACT
>NW_017729032.1:231834582-231835129 GCF_001723915.1 Gavialis gangeticus
CTCTATGCCATCTTCCAGGTTGTTGCTGAAGACATTGAACAAAACCAGCCCCAGAACTGACCCCTGGGGCACCCCACTTTATATCAGCTGCCAACTAGACCTCAAGCCATTGATTACTACCCTCTGAGCTTGATGCTTCAGCCAGTTTTCTATCCACCTTACAGTCCATTCATCCAACCCATACTTCCTTAGCTTGCCTGCAAGAGTGCCGTGGGAAACTGTATCAAAAGCCTTGCTAAAAATCAAGGTACGCCCCATCCACTGGATTCCCCGCACCTACAGAGACAGTCATCTCATCAGAGAAGGCAATCAGGTTGGTCAAGCATGACTTGTCCCTAGTGAATCCAAACCAAGTGTTCCTACTCTCCTTCTTCTCCTCCTTGAGGACCTGCTCCATGATTTTTCCAGGGACTGAGGTGAGACTTACTGGCCTGTAGTTCCCTGGATCCTCCTTTTTCTTTTTCTTAAACATAGGCACTATGTTTGCCCTTTTCCAAACATCCAGGACCTCTCCTGATAGTCATGAATTTTCAAAGATAATGGGCCA
>NW_017729032.1:231840129-231848040 GCF_001723915.1 Gavialis gangeticus
CCTTCAGGTAGTTGAAGGCTGCTATTAAGTCTCCTCTCAGTAGTAGTGATGCATAGGGGGTGCATGTGCACCTTTTGAGAGTGCTGATGCCCCCAGGCACTTCTGGGTGCACTGCTGGCACTTCTGCCACTCCACCACTGCTGACACCACCACGGCCCCCTGTGGACGGTCCCCACTTGGCTTGCCTTTGCTGTTGATGCCCGCATCACTGCCTGCAGGTGGTTGTCGTGCCCCACCCCAGCCTCAGGAGGCATGCCTCTCAGTCTTCTCTTCTGTAGAGTAAATGAGCCCAGTTCCCTCAGTCTTTCCTCATAAGTCATGTCCCCCAGCCCTCACCATTTTTGTTGCCTTCAACTGGATTCCCTCCAATTTGTTCACATCCTTTCTGTAGTGTGGGGGCCCAAAACTGAACACAGTACTCCAGATGTGGCCTCACCAGTGCTGAATAGAGGGGAATAATCACTCCCCTTGCCCTGCTGGCAACATACCTACCAATGCAACCCAGTATGCCATTACCCTTCTTTGCAACAAGGGCACACTGTTGGCTCATATTCAGCTTATTGTCCACTGTAACCCCCAGGTCTTTTTCTGCTGAGCTGCTGCCCAGGCAGTCAGCCCCCAGCCTGTAACAGTGCATGGGATTGTTCTGTCCTAAGTGCAGGACTTTGCACTTGTTCTTGTTGAACCTCTTGAGATTTCTTTTGGCCCATTCCTTTAATTTGTTGAGGTCACTCTGAATCCTAGCTCTACTCTCCAGAGTATCTACTATTCCTTCAGCTTGGTGTCATCTGCAAACTTGCTGAGGGTGCACTCTATGCCATCTTCCAGGTTGTTGCTGAAGACATTGAACAAAACCAGCCCCAGAACTGACCCCTGGGGCACCCCACTTTATATCAGCTGCCAACTAGACCTCAAGCCATTGATTACTACCCTCTGAGCTTGATGCTTCAGCCAGTTTTCTATCCACCTTACAGTCCATTCATCCAACCCATACTTCCTTAGCTTGCCTGCAAGAGTGCCGTGGGAAACTGTATCAAAAGCCTTGCTAAAAATCAAGGTACGCCCCATCCACTGGATTCCCCGCACCTACAGAGACAGTCATCTCATCAGAGAAGGCAATCAGGTTGGTCAAGCATGACTTGTCCCTAGTGAATCCAAACCAAGTGTTCCTACTCTCCTTCTTCTCCTCCTTGAGGACCTGCTCCATGATTTTTCCAGGGACTGAGGTGAGACTTACTGGCCTGTAGTTCCCTGGATCCTCCTTTTTCTTTTTCTTAAACATAGGCACTATGTTTGCCCTTTTCCAAACATCCAGGACCTCTCCTGATAGTCATGAATTTTCAAAGATAATGGGCCAGTGGCTCTGCAACCACATCAGCCAACTCCCTCAGCACCCTCAAGTGCATCCCAGCCGGCCCAAGGACTCGTGTATATATCCATTTTTTCTGAATAGTCCCTAGCCTATTCTTTCACCACTGAGGGCTGCTCATATCCTCCCTGAACTGTGCTGCCAGGTTCAGTAGTGTGGGAGCTGGCCTTGCCTGTGGGCACTTCAGCCTTTTCTGCATGCTCTGTCACAAGGTTGCCTCTCCCATTCAGTAAGGGACCCAACACTTTCCCTGATCTTCCTCTTGTTACTGACATACTTGTAGAAGCCCTTCATGTCCCTTGCTAGCCACAACTCCAACCGTGCTTTGGCCCTCCTGACTTTATCTCTGCATGCCAGAGCAGTAGTCTTAGACTCCTCCCTACTTGTTTGTCCAAGTTTCCACTTCTTATACGTTTCCTTTTTGTGCTTTAGTTTACTGAAGAGTTCCCTGCTAAGCCAAGCTGGTCTTCTGCCATACTTGCTAGCCTTCCTATATGTCAGGATGGTTTGTCCCTGCATTCTCAGTAAGGCTTCTTTAAAGTACAGCCAGCTTTCCTGGACTCCTCTCCCCCGGAGTCTGGCTTCCCAGGGGATCCTGCCCATAAGTCCCCTGAGTGAGTTGACGTCTGCTTTTCTGAAGTCCAGGGTCCTTACTCTGCTGCTGTCCATCCTTCCTTTCCTCAGGATCCTGAACTCAATCATCTTGTGGTTGCTGCTGCTGAAGCTGCCATCCACTACTACATTTCCCACCAATTCTTCCCTATTTGTGAGCAGCAGGTCAAGAAGAGCATAGCCCCTATTTGGCCACTCCACCACTTGCACCAGGAAGATGTCCCCAACACTCTCTAAAAACTCCCTGGGTTGCCTGTGCATTGCTGTATTGCCCTCCCAGCTGATGTCAGGGTGACTGAAGTCCCCCATGAGAACCAGGGCCTGTGATCCGGAAACTTCTGCTAGCTGTTTGAAGACAGCCTCATCCACCACTTCCTCCTTCCTAGCAGACCCCCATCATGACATCATTAGAATTCATACAAATCCTTTTGTATCTAAGGAAATTAGGAAAACAGAGAATTAGAAAGAAACAGAAGGGAAGGGAACGAATAGGAAGGATAAATAATGGAAAAAATGAAGGAAAGCACAACGGGATGAGGAGAAAGCTTGTTAAAGTATATGGAAATTATATATAAAAAAAGAGGACTTAAAGAGGGTTGTTGGTGTATACGATTCTTCTTAATTTTGTCTCATGATACTTTACTTTATGTTTACTAGTTTAAAAGCCAGTTACCTCTTACCTAATACTACCTCTGGCAGTCAGAATAAATCACTAGACTTTAGACACCCCAGTGTCTCTAGTTCATTGATTTTTTGTTTCCTTTTTAGCCACACATTGTACAACAGGGAGAAACCAAAAATACTGGGTAGCTGCTTATCTGGTGAATTTCAAAGCTTATAAGTACTTGGCTCCACATTCTTATTAATGATTTTAAAATAATCATTTAGTTTATTTTGATTCATAATCATTCATTATGAATTATAATACAGAGCCAGTATAAGACCAATATCATATCATATTTTCATTATAAATAAAAAAAGTGGAGTATTATGGGTAGCAAATAAGAGGATGACCTGTGTTCAAGAGTCAGGCATATATTAAGAGGTGAACGCTTGTTATTAGTCTTCATAGTCTCAAAGTCTAACTTACGACTTTGTAACAGGTTGACACCTCAGGGCCTATCAACCAGGCTTTGTCCCTCCCCTGAGCATCTCTCAACAAACCCCAGTACTACAGTCTTTCACCGTGCTGGCCCTTGCTGCCTGGCGTGCCTCTCAGCCTTTCCCAGTTGCTGTACAGCCCTTCACCAAACAAAGTAAGCACACAAATGTACCTTATCATCCTGGACCCTGAGATGAGTCCACTGTGGTTTCAGGCTTTCTTTCCCAAGTTTGTCCTCCTGCTCCTAGCACAAAGGTCCCTGCCTCTGGTGCTTCTCCTTCACTCTCCCCTCTCTGGTTCTGCCTACCAGGCTTTTTGATTCCCAGTGTCATGCCCTCATTAGCTTTCCCACAGTTGCAGCCCTTCAGTTGAATTAACTGCCTTCTGTTAGGGGGACAGAAGGCAGCTAGTAAGCGTTACATACATCCCTTCCTCAACATAAAATTAAAGACTCACTTTTCTAAACTTAAACCCCCTCCTTCAAGGGAGAAGAAGTCCGAATTCGTATGTTCAGTCCCAGGTCAATGGCATGTCTCAAATGTATATGGCTGCAAAGCCAGGTACCAAGGTATGAACCTGGAGTTGGTATCCAATGTTTCCTTCAGCCAGGTTAGAGGAACATCAGTGTAAAGGGGGCTACTGGAGGTAACAGCGTAAAACCTTGACTGCCTACTTTATGTCAACGCATTTTTTTCAATGGCTGAATACTTCTGCTTTTGGGATAGGAGCTTTTGGGTCATATACAAGATTGGGTGTTCACCATCCTTGAATTTCTGTAAAAGAATGGCTCTGAGGCATCCATCTGCATGATGAACTGGCATTCAGTGTCTGAGCTTTGCAATATCCTTTTAATATCTTCAAATGCCTCTGTGCATGCCAGGTCCACTGTACCACCTGGGGTGCTGTGTTACATAGTTTGTTGGTCAAAGGGGCAGTTATGGCAGAGAAGCATGGAATAAATTGTCAGTAATAGCTAGCTAGACCAAAAAGGATTTCAACTCCTTTTTTGTCTTGGACACCAAGGCTTCTACAAAGGCACTCACCTTGTCATTAAGGGACTTGCCCAAAGTGTAGCCTTCATATTTTGCTTCACACAGCCAAGTCTGCCTTTTGCTGGGTTGGCTGTAAGGCCTATGGTTTGTAATGAGTGTAGTACTGCCCTGACTCGCTGGATATGTTCCCCCCAGGTGCTTGTGAATATAACCACATCATTAAGAGATGTAGCAGTATACTCATGATGTGGCTGCAACACTTAATCTGTTAGGCATTGGAAAGTGACTGGGACACCATGGAGTCTAAAAGGAAGGGTATGGAATGGAGAGAGTCCCAACGTGTTGCAAACGCTGTCAGCTCCCTCCATTCTGGGATTAGGGGAATATGCCAGTACCCCTTCCTTATATCTAATGTTGTTATGTATATTGCCTTCCCCAACTGCTGCAATAATTAATCAATTCAAGGCATGGGATAAGCATCAAATTTCAACACCACATTATTTTTTGAAAGTCTATTCTAAACTAGCTTGTCCTGTCTAGTTTTGGCACTAGGATGATGGGGCTACTTCACTTTCTGGAGGATTCCTCAATCATTCCCACCTCCAACATACTTTGCATCTCCTTTTTTACCATTTCATGCTTCTCTTCTGAAATCCTGGGTGAGCCCCTTTTGTATTGGGCACCCAAGCTTCAACACAATATGGTGGGTGATTAAGGAAGATCCTGCCACATTTAGCTGTAAAGATGTTTGGGAAGTCCTCCAATAAGGCCTAGGCCTCTGATTGCTGAGCATCAGACAGGTTTTACCCCTAGGGCAACCCTGACCTTTGATTTTGAGGACCATCTGTCCCTTCCCTCTTTCTGTTGTTAACATGTGGAGACCTGGAGGCTCTCTTGAGTCCTCCAGGGGTTCAAAAAGTTTATGTGATATAACTGAGCTCCCTGTTGTCACCCTTTCAGATGAACCTCATACTCCACCTCCCCAGCTTGCCTTATAAACTCATAGGGCCCCTGCCATTTGGCTATCAGTTTGCTCTCCTCCAATGGGAGTGACAAGAGGACCCAGTCTCTGAGTTGATATACCTGGAGTTGGGCATTTCAGCTGTAATGTTGTTTCTGGGATTGTTGTGTGTTATGGAAATTTCCCCATGCGAATGTTCCTACCAAGTCCAGCTGGAGTTGAACAACAGTTTGTATCTGCAGGCTATGTGTTTACTGGGACTCCTAGAGGTGGTCTAGTATGCCCCTGGGTTGTCTTCTATACAACAATTTGAATGGGGAGAAACTTGTTGAGGACTCAGGAACTTTTCACATTGCAAAAAGTAAATAAGGTAATGTATCTTACTTTCAGGGTTCTTCCCCCACAAACTTTAATGTCCCCCTTAGAGTCTGATCAAACCATTCCACTAACCCATCTGTCTGGGGAGTGATAGACTGAGATTTTGGTTGAGAGGACCCTCAGGAGGGACCACACCTCCTATAATAGCTGTGGCATGAATACAGTACTTTGGTCTATGAGTATTTCTTGTGGCAGCCCCTCCCAGGAGAATATCTTCAACAATTCCATTGTCACTGTCTGGGCTGAGATATTCTAAAGGGCTACAGCCTCCAGATAGTGGGTTGCATTGTCTACTAGGACCATGATGAAGAGGCACCCACTAATGCTCAGCTCCAAAGTACTTATAATGTCTATTTCTATGCATCGAAAGGGGGTTCCAATCAGAGGTAGAGGTACTAAGGGGGCCCAAAGTCTAAGATGTGGTGTCACCAACTGACAATCTGGACAGAACTGATAATATCCTTTAATTTCTTCATAGATCTCTGGCCAGAAGAACCAGGCAAGCACCCCCACCCATGTCTTCTCTATTCTCAGGTTGCCTGCCCAGGGTATTTCACATGCTAATTTTAGGAATTGATTTCCTTGCAACTTAGGCACCAACAACTGGGGTTTCCAGGTCCCTGTAGCCTGGTCCTTAATGATTCTTACTAGTACCTCTTCATGTAGCTAAAAATGGGGATTCTGAGCATCTGTGTGTGGGTCCACTATTTTCCCATTCACTTTGGCCAGCTGGCCATAGAGACAAGCAAATATTGGGTCTTCTCTCTGGCTCTGAACAAAATCAGGTCTTCATCCAATGGGCACAGTCTCTTAATCGGGGGATCTTGTTTCTGGAGGACCACGCCTCCTCAGTAATTTCCTCAGGTCCAGTGAGCTTACATTGGACCTCAGCTCCCTTTCTGGACCTCCTTCTTGGCCCCCTTTCTGTTCCGAGGGCTTCTCTCTAGGTTCACCAGTATTCTCAGTGTGGCAGGGATCAGGGTCTGAAGATCTCGGGATCAAAGGGGAATATGTCTCTGAGTTGGTCCTAGAGAGTAGCTAGTGGTTCCTGATCTGATCTACTCTTTGCCACTAGGCACAAGAACTTAGTTAGCAGGCCCCAGTCCTAACCTACTACCACTGGGTGTGAAAGAAGGCGGGCCACCACTAGGCTGTCTGGGCCTCAGTCAGCAACAGCTAGGCTATCCAGACCTCAATCATCAACTGCACCTTGGTGATAAGATAGTGTCAAGTATTTCCATGTATACAGGTCACATAGGTGCATTCAGGAACTGGACACTGGGCAGGGTCCACCAGCTGTTCCTGCACAACGGTTTGAGCTGAGCCTGAGTCCACAAGGTCGAGAACATAGACATCTCCTATCTGGATGGGAAGTATATATGCTGTCCACTCAGAAAATTCACCTAGGGTCTTGGAGATCCCAGATTCAACATAATTACAGTCCATGAGGGGGCAATTTCTGCACGAATGCCCAGGTTGGCCACATGAAAAACAGACCAAGAGTTCTCCTCACTTCTGATCTACTACTGTCTCCCAGTAGTGATCCTCTCCTGCCTCTGGTTCCATGGCCTGAGCTTGCTGAGTTCTCCCCTGCTGTCTTGGGAAGTGAGGCCATGATCCAGGGCCAGGTATCTCGCCTCCTTTGCAGGGCTCACATGCCACCTGCACCTTTCCTCATTTGAGTTTTATAGTTTGGTAGGTCTGCTCCTTTTGCCCAGCTACACTCTTTCCACATTTCAGGTCAGCCTCTAAAACATCTTCAGTGAGGCATATTGCCTCTTTTAGGTTGCTAATCTGGTGTCTACAGACCCATTCCTGGGCTTAATCCAGCAGGATTTGCCTAAATTATTCTAATGTCACTAGAGGTGCACCAACACATCTGTCTGATATTGAATCAGCACTGATATAAAGAAAATTATCTGTATCAGAAATCCACCTGATCAGGCTGATAATTTGGCAAATAAATGGCCCATGCATGTATGCAGCCAGAGCGCAGTACATAGACAGTGAGGAGCACAGCTTGGCAGCTTGGAGAGCTTGGAAAGTTGCATGCATCTGGTAAGTCTGGTGTGATAGAAGGGGAGGGGGAAAGGGGAGGGGAAAGGGCATGGGTGGGGGCAGATCAAGGCCCCCACAGTGAGGGAGGAGTGGGGCTGGGGCTAGGGCAAGAGCTTTCCAGCTGGGGAAGGCAGGCATGGGATGGAGCCCCGGCTTGTCCAGGGGGCATGGGGAGGTGGGGTGGCTCCTGTCACTGCGTGCCACTCATCCAGGAGCTGCTCATTTGGCAGCTCCCACTGCTGCTCCTGCTGCTAATCTGGGAGGGCCCAGGGGCATGTGCCCCCAGATCTGCGCAGGGTGGGGCTGCACTCAGGGTGCATGGCGATAGTACTGGAAGAGGCCTAAGGGTGGGGGGCTGAAGCCACCATAAAATTTGCCATAGTCCCCCCATCTCTCTCTCCTAGAGCTGCCACCTGCCCCAAACACAGCCCTACCCCAC
>NW_017729032.1:231853040-231856700 GCF_001723915.1 Gavialis gangeticus
AAAACCCTCCCACTAATTTGGACAGTTTCTGAACAAAACACAAGCATTCCCTACCTGCAGCAGAAAAAGCCCGCTCCCCTGCCCTGCACAAATCCAAGGGCACACCATCCCCTCCCCCCCCACGCCCTCCTGGACAACCAGCAGGAGCATTGGCAGGAGCCTCCAGATGAGTGGCTCCTGGATGAGCAGCATGTAGTGGTGACAGCCACACCCCCTTCCACGCCCTCTAGATGAGCTGCAGCTCCGTCCCACACTCACCCCACCCCAGCTGGGCAGTGTGTGCACCAACCCCTGCCCCAACCCCACTCTTCCATCACCATGGGGGCCTTGATCTGCCCCACCATGCCCCTCCCCTCCCTTTCCACCACACCAGACTTACCAGCTGGACACCGCTCTTCAAGCTGCTGGACTGGTATTGGAAATTGGATCGGTATCAGCTGATATGCCTCCTCAAAATTTGGCTATTGGTATTGGCCTCAAAAATGTATTGGTGCACCCCTAAATGTCACCAGTTCCATAATTTTCTTAGCCAAGCTAGTCTCCGGTTTCAATCACTGGCTGCATGAATCCTTGAAGTGTTGTGCCACTGCCCAAGACCAAGACTTAGTGTCAAATGGTTCTGCTTGGAAGTGCCACATGTAGGCCTCTTCCATGAGTCTGATATGGTCCAACATGGATGACTTCAGATGGTCATAAGTGCATATAGCTTTGGCTTCCAGGGCCCGATTGGCAGGCTGGGCTTCCCCAGTCAGGTAGGGAACTAACTTAATAGCTGAGATATCACAAGGCCATTGATACACCTCAGCCACCTGCTCAAATGTCTCTAGAGAAGCCTTGGGCTTATCGTCTGGCTCCATTTTTGTAAGCATCCCCTCTTTCAGCAGATTTCACTTGCTCCAGCAGTAGTAGTATAAAATGCTGCTGTTCCTCTTGCATCCTTTGCTGGATCTGCTGCTGCTGTTGTAAAGTCTATTGATCTAGTAAAGGATCACCTTGAGAGGCTGGACACCTTCAAGTCAGATGGTCCTGACAGATTACACCCTAGAGTACTCAAGGAGCTGGCAGGTGTCATAGCTCAACCATTGGCAAAAATATTCAAAAACTCGTGGTGCTCAGGTGAAGTACCTGAAGACTGGAAGAAAGCCAATGTGGTACCTATCTTCAAGGAAGGGCAGAAAGTAGATCTCAGGAATTACAGGCCAATCAGTTTGAGCTCAATCCCCAGTAAGATTCTGGAGAAAATTATCATGGAAACCCTTCTGGATAAGCTGGTTGACGGCAACATCCTGAGGGATAGCCAGCACAGGTTTGTTGTGGGTAGGTCTTTCCTGACCAATCTCATCTCCTTCTATGACCAGGTGACATATCACCTGGACAAGGGAGAAGAGATTGACTTCATATATCTGGACTTTAAAAAAGCTTTTGATCTGGTGTTCCATGATCTTCTCATGGAAAAATTGGCCAACTGTGGTCTTGGTTATACCACAGTCCAATGGCTGGGAAATTGGCTCTGAGGTTGGACCCACAGAGTAGTAGTCAATGGTAGCAAATCATTATGGCGCTCCATGACCCGTGGCATCCCCCCAAGGCTCTGTCCTTGGACCTGTTCTCTTTAACATCTTTATCAATGATGTGGACATTGGTGTCAGAAGCGTACTGGCCAAGTTCACCAATGACACTAAACTTTGGGGCATAGTGTCCACACCTGAGGACAGCTATGAACCAGCTATGATCCAGGCTGACTTGGATAAACTTAGTAAGTGGGTGGATACAAACCTGATAACGTTCAATACTGATAAATGTAAGGTACTCCACCTCAGGGAAAAAAACCCCACAGCATACTTATAGGCTCAGCAGTACTATGCTTGTTAGTACCACTGCTGAAAGAGACTTGGGGGTCGTGATAGACCACAAGATGAATATGAGCCACCAATGCGATGTCACAACTGGTAAAGCAAACAAAACTCTGGCATGCATCCATAGATGCTTCTCAAGTAAATCTCAGGATGTCATCCTCCCGCTGTACTTGGCCTTGGTGAGGCCGCAGCTGGAGTACTGTATCCAATTCTGAGCTCCCCAATTCAAGAAGGATATGGAGAAACTTGAGAGAGTCCAGAGGAGAGCCACACACATGATCAGAGGACAAGAGAACAGGCCTTATAATGAGACGCTGAGAGCCATGGGACTCTTCACCCTGGAAAAGTGCAGGCTCAGGGGGGACCTGGTGGCTGCTTATAAGTACATAAGGGGTGCACATCAGGATCTGGGAGAACGTCTGTTCACCAGAGCACCCCAAGGAAAAACAAGAACCAACAGTCATAAACTCCACCAAGACCGTTTTAGGTTGGACATCAGAAAAAATTTCTTTACTGTCTGAGCCCCCAAGACCTGGAATAGACTCCCTCTAAAAGTGGTGCAGGCACCTACTCCGGACTCATTCAAGAAATGTTTGGATGCTTATCTTGCTGAGATTCTTTGACCCTAGCTGACTTCCTGCCCCTGGGGCAGGGGGCTGGACTTGATGATCTTTGAGGTCCCTTCCAGCCCTAACGTCTATGAAATCTATTGCTGCTGTAGCCCCTCTATCCATTTCAATCCTGCCTTGCGGTTCATGTTGCTGGCTGAAGGGTACAGTGCCTGCATTCTCCACTACATGTAGCAGGTTGTTACCTCAGGGCCTTTCAACCAGGCTTTGTCTCTCCCCTGAATGTCTTTCACCCTACTGGCCTTTGTTGCCTGGAGTACCTCTTAGCCTGCCCCAGTTATGTACAGTCCTTCACCAAACAAAGTCAGCAAATAAAGGAACCTTATCACTCTGGAACCAGAGCTGAGTCCACTGTGACTTCAGGTTTCCTTTCCCGGGCTTGTCCTTCTACTACGAGCACAGAGGTCCCTGCCTCTGGTGCTTCTGCTTCACTCTCCCCCTGTGGTTCTGCATACTGGGCCTTCTGATTCCCATTGCCATGCTCTCATCAGCCTTTCCACAGTTGCAGTCCTTCAGTTTAACTAGCTGCCTTCTGTTAAAGGAACAGGCCACCCTGTTGCAGGCTCTAAGTAGTATTTGTGTACAGCAACCACTGTCAACTCACAGCCCAAAGTAACCAGGCTAACCCCTGGATGAACACACTGGGGACTATGAAGAGAAATTAATCTTCTACTCTAGTACACATAGCCTATCAAGGCCAACTAAGTGAGAGTAGGTGAATTAAGTGATGCTTAAGAATAATGCACTAACTCAAACTCAGCAAAATGTAACAGTAATAAATTTGACTGTCCCACAACAGGAGATCAACTGCACATGTAGAATAAAATGTCTAAAGTTAAAAACTTTGGGAATGGATTCATCAAAGGAAATTTGTACCCCAACCCTTTGCATTCAAATTAATTCTAATGTCAGCTGTACGTATCTATTTGCACTTACATACTTAATGCATTTCTGAATTTATATATATTTCAGTGAACTACAATTTCAAGGCTGTCATGGCAAATTGTTAGTGCGAAACAAAGATACCTATTTATACACCAACACCCACATATAATGAACAAAAATTGCAAAAGATTTTGGTGTAACTAGGGCTGTAAAATTATGCTCAGTTTTGCTTTTTTCTCTTAAAGTCCTAGATGGCAGCAAGAATTTCAGTTCTTCACTGCAGTTTGAGT
>NW_017729032.1:231861700-231875695 GCF_001723915.1 Gavialis gangeticus
TATACACCAACACCCACATATAATGAACAAAAATTGCAAAAGATTTTGGTGTAACTAGGGCTGTAAAATTATGCTCAGTTTTGCTTTTTTCTCTTAAAGTCCTAGATGGCAGCAAGAATTTCAGTTCTTCACCGCAGTTTGAGTCCCCAGCAATATTCTGGATAACTGAGCCTGAAATTCTGTTAAAAAAACTGGGGATGAATGTAGAAAAGAGGATGGACAGGAGCACATACCAGCATAGTTGCAACGATGCAGCATATGCTTCAGCCTAACTTAGCCCTAGCCCACTTATCACTGCAAAATTGTAGATACCATAGACCCATCCCCATCTATATTCTGCTAGAACATTTTTTGGCAAGTTTATCAAACTGTGAACAAAAAGACCAAGACAGTGGCTCACTCTTCTCTTGAACCCTTCCCACAACAAGACTAGCCACAATCTAGTTAACAGCACTTAGATGATTGTATACATTTGACAGCCAGAGTGAATCAAGTTACTAAAAAGCTTACCTATTGCAGGTCATGTCTGCATCAAAATACATTAGTGACTAAGGGCACATCTACACAATAAACTTGCTGTGCCAGGCAACGTTACCCTCAAACAAACCATGATATTTGCACAGGCTGCCTCTTAAACTGAGGGGTTTCTGTAGGAGGTGATTTGGGCCATAATTACCAGCATTTTTTTCACTGGAATTTCTTTTTGCTTTAAAGTAAGAGTAGCACAATTTGTTCATTGTAAAATGTATTCATGTAGCAGGGCTGTCTGGCCCTTTAAGAAGCCAGCTCCATTGAAGAAGCCAGGCTATGGGTATTTATTTAATGAGGGAGTGTCCCACTAGAAGCTTACATTCCCAAGGAAGAGCAGAGAGAAAAAAACTGTATGAAGGAGCCGCTTGCAAACTGGAGGCAAGCTGTAAGCCAAACAAGCATGCTACAAGGAAGAGGCCAGGCTATGCTGGGACCAGCGCGAAAGGGATCCCTCTTATTGCCTAGGACAGGGCTGAAGGGTTTTGTTTGCTGATTTATTTGCTTGTCTGCTGTTTTTGTATTTGAGAGGGCTGGATGAAGAGCTCCTCTGGGAGTAAAATTCACCTAAAGGAGCCAGCAGGCTAAGCAACCTGCTTACACTGCTTATTTTTAAATGTAAAGTATATGCAGAGAGAATGTATAGACTGGCAGAGAGAACGTACAGACTGTGCAGTGACCCACAAAGCAACAAAATGTGTGTGTCAGGAAAAGCAATGAAGTGCCTCTTGCATCTGTTGGGTACTGCAGCTTCCTTCTGCATCACCCTCATGTTCACTCACAGCTCAAATTCAGCTATGAGCGACATATACGTCTCTTATAACTCCTTATATCTCTGCTCTTCCCTCTAAATCCCCATGATGTATTCCTTAAGGCCCAGAACCAGGCCATAAGTTAGCTAATGTTAAAGGTATGACTTACAAGTCTAGTGTTCAGGTTGAACAGGATGCAGTGGTATGTCTTCTAAGGGCAAAGACAAGCATTAGAGGTAAATGAGATTAGCTAGTAAGCTGTTTCTGCAATGTAGCTTCTTGGATATGTCTAGATGACAACATAGTGCCTTGCAGTGATATCCAAGCTATCAGTAAGCTTGGATGGGTACAGCAAACCATATATCCATGTTAACACGCTAGTCCACTTAGACTCCATTCTAATCACTTGCCCTTAGAAGACAAGCCACTGTATACTGTTCACTCAAAAATCATAGCTAAAATATACATTTATTATTACCCAGATTAGGCTCCAACCCTATCTGGACCTTAAGTGGACATACAGAAAAGATTGTGGGGGAGTGACAACATGACATGAGAAGGAATGGAAAGGAAATGTGGATAGCACCACAAATGTTGCTGTTCAGTGAACCTGTATATTTCCTAAGATGGGACTGATCCCAAAGGAAACAGTGTTATATATTGGCTACTTTTCTTTCCTTATGTTTTCTAAAGAATGGTTTTATCTGCTGATATTGACCATCATTTGAGAGAAGTTTTTTCACATCATTTGAACAATATCTATCCAAGGTAGAAAAAAAAATATCATGGGAGCAAATGAACATTCTCCTATAAAGAGACAGTAAAAACAAGCAAACAACCTCCCTCCCCCATTTATTTATGAATAATTCAGCCAATTATAAGTAGCTAGAGATGACCAGAGGACAACAATTCCATTTTATGGAAACTTTTGACATTTGTTTTCATTCTGCACTGGAATGAAAGTGAAACCTTTCAACTTTCTATTGCAGAAAAAGAACTTGTGTCAAAATGCCTAGTTCCAAATAGAAAAGCTGAGGTTTTCAGTCTGGGAAAAGTTATCAAAGGAAGAAAGACACTTTGCATTTGTGTATGTATATGGATACTAGAACTCCTCATACTCGAAGCCAATCAGCTCTTCTGCAGTAACTACTACATGTGTCTGCTCCTGTCTCATAGTAAGTAAAAGCTACATAGAGGATCTTACTTCTGAATGTAAAGGCCTAAATTACTGTAGTTTAGTTTTGACTTATTGTGGGATGAGTAGATATGCAAGGGCTTTGTTGCATGGGACAACTTAGCATGTATTTTATATGAGATGACAGTAAGCATTACCATGCCATAATAAAAGTTAGACTGTGTTCTGAGCAGTTTACTACCCCCTGAGCCTGCTCTGGACAGGGGTGCAGCCAGCTGTGTCCCTCTCCCACTACAAACTGACTCCAGTACTAGGTGTCACAGATTGCATGTCCACCAGTGGGGATGTTCAACCCCCAGTCCTGGAGCCCACGCCCTCCCTGCTGCATGCTCAGCACCGCACAGCCCAGGAGCACCAGCCCATGACACATGAGGGCAAGCCAGGTCTCTGCTGCTGGTAGGGGCAGAGGGAAGCAGGGATCTGAGTCAGGGAGAGGGTGCTACTTCTGCCACTAGATCTGTGGAATGCACTGGGTCTCTCTGCCAGTCTTGAACCAGCTCCAATGTGGCCAATGCTGGTACCAACAGTCAGCTGACTGTCAGTCCTAGTCCTGACACCACACTGGTGCAACACACCTGAACTTGCATTATCTCAATGGAGCAGTGTTAGCTAAACACATATTACTTAATATGATTTAGAGATACTCCTCCCATGAAAAATCATAACTTTGCTACAATACCATCACACTTAGGATGTATTTTACTGCTTGAACACATGAATACTCTGATTTTAAGTGCAGTTAACATGTCCCAGGATTAATGTGTGACATGGCCCCAAGATAAGTACTGCAGAGAAGCTGACACAGGGTCACTCTACTCTCAAGATATACGCTTTATAATTTGGTGTAATTTGTTTCTCTCCAAACCTAAAACATAATCAAGGGTGAAAAACTCTGCTTTCCTTTTGTAACAAAACTGCATATTGTGATCCATCCTGTAGAAATGACATACAGGGTAAATTCTATAGTTAGGTAAACTCCTTAAGCCTATCATCCAGGAGATTAGTTATATTTTTCCAGCAAGCAGCATCAAGTTTTTATCTTTAACTTTGTTTAAAAACAATTTTACTTATGCTTTACTGACTGACTGATTATTATACTTCGGCCAGCATTGCACATGAGAGAGTAAATAGTTTCCTCAAAAATGACTTTTCAACAATTACTTCTGTTTCTGTTAAAGTAGAGACAAAAGACAGCCTTCTATGACAGCTTTCTTCTCTCCAAAATATTGTCATCATCATCCCAAACAAATATAATGAAAAAAGGTATGAAACAGAAAAAAAAATCAGATCCAACTCAGGCTTGATCTTGTATCCTCTAAACGAGAAAATCAGGTCATGACTAGCATCTCTTGCTTTTAAAAATGTAGCTGGTTTGCCTTCAGACACACACACGCAAATTTAAACATGTAAAATTGCAGGCAGCTGAGAGAGTTCTCTGCCCAGTAAAAAGGGGGATATGGGCAGTCTTGAATGCACACCCTTTTAACCTCCAGCCACAAAGTTCATCTTCAGAGCCAGTGACCCCCCCAATCTGTATACCTATTTTGCAGGCTTCCTGTGGGGTGTGAGACATCATGTTAGCCAGAAAAAAAAATCTATGTCCAGCCTAGAGCCCCTAGGAAGACACAGCCAGCAGTCTTGAATGCAGGAACTTGAGCTGGGTAGCTTAGCAGGTTGACCATTCCAATAACGACCTGCTGATAGTTCTCACATTCTATACCTTCTTGGACTGACACCCTTCAGGGAAATAGGCAAGCCTCAAGTACTGTTTGGTGCCCTGACCAGACTTTGGCCGTACCCAAGCCCTATACACATAAACACTCCAACTACTTGGATTAAAGCCAGGCCTGGACTTGGAAATTTGGCTCTTCATGTGAGCCCCACAAAGGGTTCAGCGTGGAGAGCTGACCCCTGCAATTTTGCATCCTGGAGCCATGGAACTGGTCAAATGGGCTCAGGAGCCCATCTGAGCTATGCTAGTTTCAGGGGAAAAAATAATCCTCATCAGCCCTGGAGGCAAGGTGTTGAAGAGCTGAACAGGTGCCTCTGCTCAGCAAGGAGGCAACACTGGAGGCTTTACTTTTTTCTCTCAAGGCTGCCAGCCCCACAAGGGATGGAGCATAAAAGCAGCCAAAGAGCCTGAAACGCAAATGCAAATTTCTCACATACCTTGGTGGTGTGGAAGTATGAGAACCTAACAAGATACAAATTAGAAAATCCCAATGCCAAATTTCTGAGCACCTGAAACATCAAAGAAAGACAGAGCTAGAATAGTCCAGTAAATGTGAACTCCATCTTTTCTTTGGTTTCTTGATGATAGTGGTACTCTAGCACTTTGACTAGTTAGAGGAGCATTTATGTTGATGTGCCTCTACTGCAGCTGAGATGAGCTCAATACAGATCTCCAGAAAAGTGGTTAGTCCACTGCTAGTCATTCTAGGTCTCTATCATGATCCTCTTCTACCATTTGAGTCTTGTTTCATGAGACCAGAAACAACTGTACACCCAGGAAAGCTGATCCAAAAAACTCCTTCTACTGACATCTGGTCTATGTTATCCTCCCAATGTTCTGTTCCAGTTTGTCCTTCCAGTGCAGCTACAGGCATGCCAGATGCTGGCACTGCTGTCAAAATGACTGTAAAAGGTACTGGTAGCCTGGTGGATGTCTTGTGAAGCCGAAGCTATCTGGTATCTGTTAAATATACTTTCATAAACACTTGTGATGACCAACAGCATGTCACAGACCACTATTTTGTCCATGTTAGCCAGCCAAAAAAAGAGGAATAATGAACATGTCCCAGATTGTAGTTGTTTCTTGCTGGCTACTGTGACATAACCCACAATGCAACACAGGAAAAAAAAAATAACACCAAAACTCATACGGCCCAGGAACAAGTTAAAGCAGCATGGGATACCTGCCCACAATCCTGAGTGCTTAATTTAGATAAAGTCCTTGCCATATGGAAGCAATGATATGTATTGCAATAAGAGCCAGCTGGACCTGTGGACACAGTTACAGCATACCATCTGATATACAGAAGTTACTGAGCCCCAGATAAATGCGGGATAGAGCCCCATGTGAAGACAGCCCTTGGATTTTTCTTGATGTTTTTGACCCTTGATTCCTGCAACCATATTGTATACCATATTTATATAAAAAACAGAACATACTGTAACCTAAAGAGAAAAAAACACTTGGGGGAAAGAAGAAGGTACATTTGTTCACCCAGCCCATGTGTGTTCTTTATCAAAACCAGCTGCACAAAGGAAGCCTGCTTCAAATATTGGCATTGTTAAAGGAAGAACAAGAATGAGCCTAGAAAATAAAATAAGCAGTATCAAACATGCGATCAGTGGTTTGGCACAGAACAGCATATTATTTGTTAATGATTTTTATATACTTGGTTTAGCCTAAAGAATTACATAATACTTTAATGCACACTATCAAAGTAACAACAACATTAGCAAGGGTTTACAAATTATGTCAATGTTAGTAATGGTTTGAACGGCTTCCAACATGCAAAATCCATTCAACAGAGAAAGCCTGGGATACACAACCACTGATTACGTGATAGCCAAATTGATCTACTGATCAAATAGTAATACAAGGAGTAATATAGTTTTCTTTTCAGTGGTCCCCCAAAACATTTGCTTTGTTCTCCAAACTAAAGACATACAAAGTCTGCCAAATTAATGGTACCAATTAAAAGTTGGCTTATCATGAATTCTGTCATTTTGCTACAATCATGGACATTATTTAGTCTGTATTTCTGTTCATGTCTATAAATCTGGACCTGTCATTTGCTCTCTAAAATACTGTCTAGACCACACAATTAGTATGGTCATTTCTTTTACTCCAAAATGAGAAGTACTAGCATCATGCGTTAATGGTTTAAAGAGAGAGAGCAACACAGTGGAAGAAGGACAGATGGGAAGACCACAAACATCAGAACATTTTTTCTTTAGAAATGAACTATAAAGTGAATGGAACTAAACTGCTGAAAAACTTGTGAAATAGTAGGAATAATCTGAAAGGAAGCAGAGAGTAGAGGGATGGTTCAGTAAAGACTTTGTACAGTTTTGGTACCCTTCATAGATTATCTAGTAAGAAGAATTGCAGTTAAACAGCAATAATGTATTTTAACATGCATATACCAGGTCAAGTATGTAAAAGGTGTAGCATAATCGGGGGAAAAAATTGTTAGTGCCATAATGGCTGCTGAGAGAGCTCTGCCAGCTGCTTATCTGTGCACAATAGATTGTATGAAAAGATCGTATGCAAAAAAATTCCTAAAAATAAAAACAGGGATTTCATCTGATAACAGCACCATACATACACAGGGTGATGTGTCACTACTTGCTGTGATATAGTACAACATATCAGATGGAGCAGAGGTGGCAGAGGCTACATGTGCAGGTGCAAGGGGATTTCCTGTGAAACAGCATGTGTGAGAACTTAAGACTGTCTAGGACAATGGCTAGGGTGAAAAACAGTGCAGTTACACAAGCTCCAGACCAAGTGAGATTCATCATAACAACCAAGAATTTGAGAATCTAGTGATAATAAAAGCTCATTAACTTTAATGAGGTGGATGTAAATAGCAACTCCCTTGCACCACTGTATATATCTGATCAAGAAAAGATTCCAGCTGGATTGGATGGAATTATTCCTCTGACAAGCTGCAGGTGTTGGGTCTAGGCTGCATTCTCTGACTGCTTGAGGTTGCTTTACCCTTCTTTGTCTACAGCAGATCTTTCAATACAAATGATTTAATTTTTCATTGGGGGGGGTACCCCAACATGGGGCTGAAATGTCTTCTATCATCCAATGAAAAGAAAGGATAAAACATACAGTATACAGAGCTGCTTTACATGATTATAGCAACTTGAATTCTAAAAGAAAGGACTCTCCGAAGAGATTTCTATCCCCCCCCATCTAGAGCTTTTGTGAAACATTGTCCTAAACAAATAAAAGAATTTTGCTCCAATGATCTACCTTGCTGTTTTCTTTTCCTTTGATGAAGCCTAGGGTACAATAGGCAACCCATCAGGAATAATTAGATTATACGGCAGCATCCATGGAAACAATACAGCTTTTGAAAAGAACTCCTACGGAAGATCTTAGAAATCACATCTATTATGGATATCTTAGACTATTTCAAAGAGGGTGCAGCTCCAAATTATGGGAACCAAGAGTGGGGCAAATTCTGACTGCTCCATGCTTTGTCCCTTGTCAATAATTATTATTACATGAAACAATCAACTAGTCATTGCAACTACATGAAACAGTCAACTAATCATTGTTACAAGAGAACAACTAGTCTCAGGAACAATCGGCTGCACTTGAAGTTTCAGAAAGTAATAAAAACTAAACTTATTTTACAAAGTATATTTAGAAAACATATCCCTTTCACAGTCTTCTCTTTCACTGGCTTTCATGGGTGCTGGACATAAGGCACAAAACACAAGAAAAAAATTTGGTCTTAAAACTTCTGCCTTTTTGGATCTTGGCACACATTTACAAGCAATATGACACCTAGATCATTGTACTCATTTTCATGTTCCAGTTTACCTGAAATATTTCATAGTTTTAATATTTCTAAAGCTGACCTTAGTTTTTTCATTATATACTCTTAATGCATTAGAAAAAGTGAAGACCTACTGGTAAGTTAAAACCTGCCCTAGTCAGTGAAGCCAGTCAACTAAACATGACCTATAATTACCAGATAGTATTGTTATAGGTCTCACTGTCTTTGTAATATCGGGGGCAGTATATTCATAATAACTGTTTTTTAAAAATCTGAATTAAATGGTTGTAGTACATACCAGAAGACCAGTACTAAAAGCTGAGAGCAGGACTATCAAGAAACTACTGTTTGACTTAACAGGACAAGCGTCTTTGAAAGGCAACAAGCTTTTTGCTTCTAGGTACTTTGGTGCTTTGGAGGATCCCACCCTGAAGTCACCTGGTTTCCTCATGCAGTCTAATACTGGAAGTGCAACTCAAATTGTCCTGCCAATCTGTTTGAATAATTAAGGTAGAGATCCCACTCTTTAGGATTGCGGCAATAAAGAATTCAAGCTCCATACCCATGAAATCTTTCTATACATGCATTGCAAACAGGTGCCCCAACTGGAGTTACTTAGCATGGCGATATAGGCAAATCTACTCTGGTGTTGAACTAAAACCATTTGTTCCCAAAACAGCAATAGCCATCAAGCTGGATCGAATCTGAACTGGAAACCAGACACTCAGGCTATGTCTACACTGATAGGAAGAGTCAACCTTAAGGTCATCCTTAAGATCATGTGTGCTATCAAAAATGTGAACACCTTCTTAGCTTGACCTCTGACATCAGTATAGCCTGGCACTAGAAACTCTGCTGAATTTCCAGGTATGATATCAGTTGTTCCTACTCTCACCTCCAAGCCCACTCTTTTTGGCAGGATGTTTGGAACTAACCCATTCATTGTATAAGAAATGTCAGCAATAATCCCACATATTCTTGTTTCTGACTTTCAGTCTTTCTGCACTTCAGTTCCTCTTTCCCTTTCCTGCAAATAGAGACAAGATCAGAAGGAGGGACAAAACTGGTTCCTAGAAGGGTTTTGATTTATCTGTAAGCAGCACAGTGTGATTGTCCAGAGTTTCATCTATAAAGCATGGCACAGACCCAAGAAGATACTCATGTAACACAGGCTGGGTGAAGGCAATTCTCAAGGCAGACACTGCGGGTACCTATACACGTGCGGGACGTCTGCACATGGTAATTAGCATGCAAGTGAGCAGACTTGATTATTCTGCATCCTACCTGGATCCAATCTGGAAACATAGAATACGATTTTACTCATGCCCTTTTTTCTTTTTGGTGATATTTAAGATTCTTATGGTGTTAAGCCAAAACTAAAATCAAATTATTTTTCTAATAATATTCAACTTTTTTGTTCAGTAATGAGAATCAGAGTAGATATTTGCTTCAGACCCTTTTCCATCAATTTCACTGAAATAACCTGAGTAGAATCCATACAAATGAACTCATGTCTGTGTCCCATCAATTAAAGGAGCCAGTTCTCAGAAGCAGTGAGCCTAAGTGACTTTCACCTACGATGTCTTGAGTTTTCAGACCTCCGTAGCTCTAAAAAATAAAATCCTAAACTACTGTCCAGGCTGGTGGAAGTGGTAGCTTTATAAAAGAACACTGCGTAGAGTATAGGTTGTGTACGAACGTGTATTTTTATCTCCCGTGGTGTAGAAGTATGGCCCCAAAAGGTTATTTTCTGATTACTAATTTTAAAAACCCTATAAATTAAAACCAGGTTTATGGAGGCATGCATATTTCAAATTAACAAATTCCAAAAAAATTCTTAAAAGTTAGGTAAAATGCCAGACAGTGCAAAGGCGATGTGGAGAACACTTCAATTAAAAAATGATGTTTGTTGTAGTACTAGTTGTTTCCACTAAGGTGTGCTAGTTCTCCAAATATCACCACCCACAACCTTCTCTTAGGTTATTAAATGTATTGCTATAACCTCAACAATGTCCACTACTGTGTTTCAGATTGCTAACCTTTTCACGCAACCATTTTATACACAGTGTGTTTTCTAGTGAAAATAGCAAAATGCTGTAGAGGAAATCTGCTAAAACAAAAGATGATTTCTCTATTTTAAACCAGACAAGGGCAATTAGTTCCTGTCTGAATTTACTTTTCTTTGTAACGAGGGTGACATGGATATTAGCTTTGATTTCACAGAAATAAGTGTGTGTTATTCTGGAGAATTTGGGTAGCCTTAACAGTGTGAGAGAGGAGTTTTTCATGCTGTTCTGACACTTCTCTGCTTCCAGAAGCCATTGTATAATGTTGTCCCATCATTACTGCTGCCACTATAAATGTAAGCTCCCTTTGCTTTTACATCAGACTGACTTCCCCATTATTCAGAACTATTTAAACCCAAAGGTTAGCCAAGCACACCTATTGATATCTGAAAAACAGATAACACAGCAGGGCATTTTTAAATAGGATATATAATCAGGAAAGTTACAGAGATCTAAAACTTGAATAAAGAGGAGTGTAGGGAAGGTAAGGCTTAAGTAAATTTAGCTTTTAAAAAAAATAATTGAAGGTCTTAAAAACATTATCTTTGTTTTTTAAGACTACTACATTCTGTTTGAAGGGAATAATGACTTAATACTTTTCAATCTACAGGTAATCTCTTTGAATTGACATCAGATGACACCTCAGAGTCCCCTAGCGTTAACATACAGAAAGTACATTTGTGCATAACCCATTTTCAATCAGATGCAGCTTTGCAAGAAAAGCAGTCTGCAAAAAATGTAAGCAGAGCATTTAATATCTGTTACAGAAAAAGGAGGTTTTAAAAGATATGCCTGTATGTTACAAATAGTTCACTAACTAATAATATTAACCATATCAAATCATTTTTCTTGGAAAAGGAAGGTAAATCTATCTGATACTGCCCCCTACCCCACCCCCTGCAAAAAACAAAGCACTATGCACCAGATCTTTGTCCTCATTTAAGATACTTTGCATACTCTGTCAGTGTCAGTGCAGAACAGGCCTAAATGCTGGCTTAGCTGTCCAGAAGAAACTGTGAAAAGTGTAGGAGAAATAGCTTACGTTACTCTTCTTATCCCATGTTGCAGTTTTAGAGCTGTGCTCAAGGGACGAGGAATTTAATCAGAATACCCTTCTATTTAGAAAATAATCAGCCATCGTGGGCAGCTGCATTCCTGAATTTGTTCTAAGTAGGTCCTCAGGATTGACTTAGCCTGGTGGCCCAAAGATAAAGGATCCAAAACAGCTTCTCTTGGGGAGAAATAACAGAAGCCTTTGCCCCTTCATCTGGATGTCATGTGGCACAAATAACCATTTGAGACCCCATTAAGGAGCTCAGCCTGGAGCTAGACACTCAGGTAGTTGTAGCTGTTAACTCAAACTGTCTGCATCCCTACAGGTTCGAAAACCAAAGCAAAGTGTTGAGCGTATGGCCCAGAAAACAGCCGTCCAACTGCTGGTTGCTCCAGATAATTCAGAATTGCGTCATATGCCTGACTTGAGTTGCAGGTTGAGGTACTAAAGTAACAGCCTCTTACTGAAATTTGTACCATTAAAATAGTGTAACAAGCGAGGCTATCCAAATACATTTGAGAGATGACCAGCTGATCAGGTTTGGGTGCCAGACAGAAAGAGCAGAGGGTACAGAGGATTTGCTGAGGGTTTACAGGATTAGTAGAGGGAAGGGGGCATGCCCAAGTAGAATTAGCACTAGTGTAACCTGGGTGGTATGCAGAAAGGTACCCCCTCTCCAAATGAAGGGATGTCAGCAGGTGCAGGTATGCTGCTGGAGGCATGGCTGCCTAGCTTTATGCAGTTCCCCTCCTCTTCCTACAGAACAGAGAACCAGGGCACCCAGTAAGTCTTAATTATCTACATATTTACTAGTATAAAATATTTTACAACATATAATCACCAACTTATACACACACACACACACACATATGTATGTGTGTGTATATATTTATTTATTTATTTATATAGTTATATATATATATTTATATTTATATATTTACAGTTATGAATTTGCCCGAACACATGCTAATTAGCCCTGGACTCATCTGCAGGGGGCAAGGTATTTCTTCCCTCTGCTTCGGGCAGCTCTCCCAGCCTGTCAGCTTGCTCTACACACTGTGCACCATCCCATACATCAATAGCCTTGCTCTGCCTTGTGTAGGGTTGGAGACCTCTGCTACTGCATGCAGCTGCCGCGGTACCTTCAGCTCTATGGCCCTGTGCACCATCCCATGCACCAATGGCCCCGTTCCTGCCTCATGTAGGGTTGGAGGCCCACGCTGCTGCATACAGCTGCTGAGGTCCCATCTGCTCCCAGGCCCTCCATGCACCAGCCTGCACACTGTCACCCCTGCTGCATGCAGGGGGTTGGAGACCTGCACTGCCTTGTGCAGCGGCCAAGGTCCCATCCACTCGTGGACCCTCCCTGCACTGGCCTGTGCATCATCACCATGGCTTCCTCCACGGCAAGGCAGGGACACAGCTACTTGCCACTCCCCAATTGGTGATGGTGTTTTATGGGTACTTCTGAGGCAACTGCTCTGCCCCTCCGGTCAGCTCAACCAACTCTTCACAGCCCTTTTGTGTTGTCCTTCATCAAAGCTGCCTGTGTGCTGCTTGCTGCCTTTTTATTCCTTCAGAAGACTCTGCCCCCAATTTGGGAGTGGACCAGTAGTGGTTAGTTCTTCTTCAGGTCCTCCTCTTCACTTCACCCCCATGCTGGGGCGGGGCAAGCCTCTCTCCTTCCCTTTCCTGATTGGTGGGGAAGGGAAATGCCCCCATCAATCATTCAGAGCCTCCCAGCTCAAAAATGCCTAATACAATATTAGTGGAAAATGCCCCTAGCTTCCAGTTCTGACTAGGGCTATGTATATATGTTCAGATGATCTGCATGAATTCTCCCAGGGTTGTTCTCCTAGTAGAAAAGCTTACTTGGGGAGGCCTGGACAGACTTTTGAATCCTGAGGCCTTGAAGAGCAGAGAGCTTGCAGTGCTGACAATGCATAGCCAGGGGGGACCCTGTGCACACATCTCAGCATATTCTTTAGGTTTTTTCAGTCTGCCTGGTGACAAATGGCAGCAATACACAGGGCAGCCCTGATTGGCTGACACAGACCACTCAGAGTCTGAACGTGTACAGATATTCTCTCTTCCAAGAGAGACTCTTCTGGGAGTGATTTAACCTTGGCTGTTTCCAGGTTATTCTTCTCCTGGAGCAGTCATTTTTACTCTGTGAGAAAAACCTTGAACATCTGTACACCTATGGTTTTTCCTGGAAGAGCAGCAACTCTCCCACGAGAAAATGAATGTCTGTATGCAGCCAGTGTTTCAGGAGCCATCAAGGATCCTGTACCCCCACATTTCAAATCAGTTGAGTAAAGAGTAGACAAAATCCCCAATACTGAGGGCAGGAACTCAAGCCTGGGCAGGGACAAGCAAGAGAAAATTCAGAGATCAAATCCAGACTGTCCCTAATCAACCATAAATTGTGTCCATTTTTATGAGACAAAATTGAAAATCAGGGAGCTAAATGTGGCTCCCTGATAAGTTGCTTCTCCCTGCCGAGCCCATAAAAAAAACCTGGTTTATAGCTGAGAAAATGGGACTGTAAGAGTGTTTTTACACATGTTGCAGGAGTGAGCGGGGGGGGGAGGGAGGGGCTTTAATTAGAGCAACTCCAAGAGCTGCTCTAAAGTGCGTGAAGTGTCTCATGTATAAGCATCCCCATGCTTCAAAATGGCAATGGGAGTGTTTTATCTAAAGCTCGTCAAACGAGCTTTCATTAAGGCACCCCCACTACCATTCCGAAGCATGGGGATGCTAATACGTGAGATGTGGAAGCTGGCTGGAGTGCAGTAATTACCAGAAGGCTCGAGTCCAGCAAACTCAATTAATCAAGTAATTACAGAATGTCAGAGCAGTCTCCCAGCTC
>NW_017729032.1:231880695-231884396 GCF_001723915.1 Gavialis gangeticus
TCCATTTACCTTCAATGTGAGTGAGCGGGGGGGGGAGGGAGGGGCTTTAATTAGAGCAACTCCAAGAGCTGCTCTAAAGTGCGTGAAGTGTCTCATGTATAAGCATCCCCATGCTTCAAAATGGCAATGGGAGTGTTTTATCTAAAGCTCGTCAAACGAGCTTTCATTAAGGCACCCCCACTACCATTCCGAAGCATGGGGATGCTAATACGTGAGATGTGGAAGCTGGCTGGAGTGCAGTAATTACCAGAAGGCTCGAGTCCAGCAAACTCAATTAATCAAGTAATTACAGAATGTCAGAGCAGTCTCCCAGCTCATGTATAGGCACCCTGAGATGCCATGCATATATTGTGCAATTAGCAACATTTTCTGTTATATATTTTTTCTATTAGTTTTATTTGAAATTTTAAAAATGATAATGATTTTCATTTTGAACTGCGCCTGACCCTGTGAGAAGCCTTTTTTTTAATTCTAAGGCCGTACAAAAATGTTACTGTATCATCCAGCCCAACATAAAATGAAAAGAATTAGAATGCCTGGAGCTTGACTGACCTACATGGGATTCAAATAGAGTTCCAAAAGACTTCCCATTGAACAAAGAGAAGAGAAAGTTGAACACTTCACGGTGAAAGGAGAATGACAGGGCATGCATAAAAGTATCCAGACACATTATTCTTTTACATGAAATAAAAACAAATGAAAACATTTAACAATGGAAAAGGAAAGAATGAAGAGTGCTGTAATAAAGGGAGATATAGCATGCTGAGGAGAAACATTTAAAAGAGCACAAGATATTCTTACTTTATTGAAGAGAATTCTGGTCTCTTTAATTCATTAAAAATCTTAGTAAGTTTTTGTATGAAATAAGAGTGCTATCTACAAAGCTAGGTAATTAGAAGCTAGTCCCATTAAAAGTTATTTCAGAAAATTAAGGGCCTGTATTTAAAAGGATGTTCCCTTTTAAGGAACACCTTCTGCTTCATAACAAAAGAAACGAGCTGCGTTCTTCAGAGTGCTAGCTTCTCTCTTAGGAATATTTCAGGAGAATATCAGTAATACACATCTTGTAAAACATAGTTTATAAGTATAGATGTGTTTGAGGAAATGTAATTTTAGATTCATTTACACATGTAAATTAGATAAAAGACTGGCAAATGAGCTCATATTCTTTATAAAGCAATAACAGAACATTACCTGCATGTGTAATAAAAAGGATAACTACAGGGCTCCTGCAGTGTTCTTATCTCCTGTCAGCCTAGGAAGCCAAAATTGCATGCCAAGTCCAGAAACTGACTCAGGTTCCTAATACACATTGGGCACATCTACATGAGATGCTAGAAGTGCAGTACACTAATTCTACTGCACATAAGCATGTCACGGTTAAAGCCATGCTAATGCACTAATGTGCAGTAGTACCAATTACAGTGCACTAATCACTGAGTCACATACATGTGCACCATCTAAGTCAGATACATGTAAACATGTAAACCTGTTTTCCTAGTTCATCATATAACATTGCCCATTGCGGCCCATTTCAAGGGTTCAGAGAGAGTAGAAGAATACTTACCGGCACTGGACCTGCTCCCCTGGTCTCCTGCCTGAGGATGTCAGATGCAGAAAGATGAGAATACCAGCGACACGGGGGTCTGCCGCCAAAGCTGCCACTGACTGGGCAGCAACCTGAAAGTACCTTTTAAGAGACAGTGAGTCTTTTAAGACATGGCCAGTGAGTGTGAGATCCCTGGTGATGGAAGTGAGAGAAGCAGCCAGAGTGAGCTACTGCAAGCCCATGAGAAGGCATGGGGAATCTGATCAGCAGTGAGTGGAGACATCCAATGGGCAAGAAAGAGAGAGAGAGAAGGAGAGTCAGGACTGGATCCTTTCAGACTGGTGGCAGTAATGAGTTGCCTGGGCAACAGGGTTCCAGAGCTGGAGCAACGGGAGGATTTAACTGATTGAGACCAGGTGCATTGACAATGCAAGTCTTCAGGAATAGAGACTGGCCTGTTTGGGATGGAAAGGTTGTGACCTCAAATTTGTGTTTTGAGATAGAGGAGAAATCCTTCTGAGATGATTCCATGTTGCTTGGAGGGTGGGGGGGGGAGGAGCCAGGGAGGAAATTAAGTTTCCACCTACCCTGGGGAACTCTAACTTACCCAAGAGACATAAGGAGACTATGAAGAGGGGACACACTGACTGAAGGTCAAGTTGAGCTGTAAATCCTCATACCTGGGAAGGAGAGGTTGGACAATATGGAATTATTCTAATTGGATACAAGTTGGGCCCGGACAGGATATAGGGGAGGTGGAACCCTGTGGCAAAGGCTGGAGCATCAGTTATCCATCAACAAATTGGCCCACTGTCAACCTTTGACATTATTTTAAGTTTTTAAGTTTTACAGGCTTGGGGAGAAATTTGTTTGTGTTAGTTATTATTTCTTTCCCTCTTATGGTTAGACTCACTCTGTAAAAAATGATAAAAGCAACAATTGAGATTTGTGACAGATTATACAGCATGGAAAAAACTGTAGTTGGGCAAAATAGAATCTTTCCTCAGGATGACCATTTCAGCCTTCTGTTAGAACACTGAGAAGTTCGTAATGAGATGGTATGTTCAGCTCTTGCATGGATAAGAACTACCTTGTATTACTGTGTAGGGAGTTGTTCAAAGCACTCCCAAATATGAATAAAATATGAAGGATGGTTTAAAGAAAACTGAGGTAAAAGCCTTCAAATACCCAAAGGAAAGGGATGGTATAAACGTTTTTCTGTGCATTTAGGGAACAGAACTGGGAGCAATGGTCTCAAACTTTAGCAAAGGAAATTTAGGTTGGAGACTTGTAAGAACTTTCTGGTTATGAGGATGGTTATGTACTGGAACAGGCTACCTACAGAGGTTGTGAAATCTTCATCTCTAGAAATTTCAAGATCGGGTAAGACAGACATTTGGCTGGAATAATTTATTCAGGAATGATCCTGCCTTGAGCAGGCAGGTGAGCTAGGTGACTTCAAGAGATCTTAAGAGTAAATTAAAAAAATATTAAGAGGTGAGGGATATCTCATTAAGTTTTTTGAAAGTTTGACTGTGTATTAAGGGAAAGACTATAAGTTCTGTAGGACTGTATCTACCTTCCAAAAATCACTATTATCTTTTTGTAACAGGTTAAAAAGATGGCACCCAATCAATGCCAGGATCCAAACAGCTCTGAACTCCAGAAATTTTTGTAATCCAAAACTAGGTTTCAGGTGACCCTGTGACTTTCCAAAATGACAAATTAAAACCTAATTTGGGACAAACCTGAAGTCTGTGTATATAAAATCTAGCTATGGATTTGATAGCTAGTGGATTTTATAGAATAGTAAAAGGGAAGGTGACACTCTCAAAATTTGGGAAAATATGAAAATGCATGTAAACATGCAGCAAAAAATTAATCTCAGAGTCATAAAAAGAAATGACCAATTTTAGAAAATGATTGAATTAATATAGATTGTGACAAGTTTGGGTCTAGGGCTTGCTATGATGCACCCTGGTGGTCACATAATTCCTGCCCCAGCTCCAACTCTAGGGTCCTTCACTTTCTTTACTTGCCCACCACACCTCTCGTGTTATTTTTAGAAAGGAGGAAGGCTGCTTGAGAAAGCTAGAGTGAACATAGAATCATAGATTCATAGAATCAATGAGTCAGAAGGGACCTAGACAGA
>NW_017729032.1:231887788-231889443 GCF_001723915.1 Gavialis gangeticus
GTCGAAGGCCTTCTGGAAGTCCAAGAAGATGACATCGACTTCACTTTGCCAGTGGCTATCTAGCTGACTCAGGGCCTAGCATAGTCATAGTCTACTTGTAACAAAGAGGCATCTCTGCAGAGGTCCTTCTTGCTCCATTCCAATGGCCAGCCTGCCTGGCCAGCCTTACATTCCTCCCAGGGCTCTGCATTTTTCCAGTCAGGTGACTTCTCATTGGCTGCCTGCAGATGCCTCCTAATTAATTTAATCAATTGGTCTCCATGTTGACCCGGTTATAGCTATGCCCTGCCTGCTGGCAGGGCTCCCCCTAGGTTTCTTCTGTCTTAAAAAGACAGGGCCCACAGGATTTCTGTCACATAGATCAGGGGTTTTCAACCTTTTTAAAGAAGTGTACCCCTTCTGGTGGTGGCAGCTGCCAGACATGGAGTGGGAGGTGGGGGGGGAACTTGCACATGGCAGCTACCGCTGCCACCCACCACTCCATGCTGCCACTGCCACCCACTACCCTGTGCTGCCACCACACACCACCTTCCCATGGCCCATTGCATATGCGGCTCTGTGGGCTGCTGACAGGCCTCACACTGGCCAATCACATGCCACTTGTCAGCATCCCATGGAGCCACACGTGCGACCAGTTGTGGGAAAGCAGCATGTGGCAGCAGTGCAGGGCAGTGGGTGGTGGCAGTGGCATGGATTGGTGGATGGCGGTGGCAGCTGCTGTATGCAAGCTCCCCCTGTTTGCATCTGGCCGGCCAGGCGGCACCTGTGAGGCCCTCAGATGGGTGCTGCTTCCCTTGTCCCCCACAGCCCTGCTCCCGGGAAGCAGCAGTGTGAGGTGGTGGATGGTGGCACATTGTCCCCACCCATTCGCACATACGCCTTAGAACCTTTGCAAGTACCCCTAGGGGTACGCCTACCCCCAGTTAACCCCTGACATAGATACATGAATTTCAGAATGAAGGTTTCTATAAGACCAGAATGACTAACATGTGCCCCCAGAGGTAACTGAAGCTTTGCACAGCCCTACAAACCATGCCTGACCAATTTGATTTCTTTCTATAATAAGGTGACAGGCCCTGTGATATACCTTTATGTTCACAAGGCTTTTGACACTCTCCCATTATGTTGTCATTAACAAGCTAAGGAAACACAGATTAGATGAAAAGACTAAGGTGGATACATAAGTGGTTGGATCACTGTATTCAATGAGCAGTCATCAATGTTTCAATGCCTTGCTGGGAAAAGGTATGAAGTGTGGTTCCCTAGAAGTCTGTCCTGGGACTGGCATTGCTTAACAACCTTAATAATGATTTCACTGGTGGGACTGAATGCATGCTTAGCAAATTTGCAGATGACACCAAAGTGAATAGAGTTGCAGACTTTTTGGAGGATAGATCTAGGATCCAGAATGATCTGCATAGACTGAAAAAAAATGGTCTGCAATCAATCAGATGAGATTCACAAGGACAAGTGCAAAGCCCTACACCTGGGATGGAATCACTGCATGCACAAATACAGACTGGGGCTAGGCTGCAGTACTGCAGAGAAAGAGGTGGGGTTTACAGCAGACCATAAGCTGAATAAGAGCCAACAGCATGCTGTTGTTGCAAAAAAACCCAACAGGATCCTGCATTTTATCAACAGGAGTGACATTT
>NW_017729032.1:231894443-231896648 GCF_001723915.1 Gavialis gangeticus
CAAAGCCCTACACCTGGGATGGAATCACTGCATGCACAAATACAGACTGGGGCTAGGCTGCAGTACTGCAGAGAAAGAGGTGGGGTTTACAGCAGACCATAAGCTGAATAAGAGCCAACAGCATGCTGTTGTTGCAAAAAAACCCAACAGGATCCTGCATTTTATCAACAGGAGTGACATTTGCAAATCAAGGGAAGTGATTCTTCCACTCTATTCAGCACTGGTGAGACCTTATTTGGAGTACTGCGCTCAGGTTTGGTCCCTACATTCAAGAAAGATGTGGACATATTTGAAATAGTCCAATGGAGAGGCTTAGGAAACAGGACTTAGGAAGAGCTGAAATAATTATGACAATGTAGAGAAGACTAAGGGGAGTGAAATTTGAAAACAATCTTCAAATATCTGAAGAGAGGAGATGGAGACAGATTTTTCTCAGTGACTTTAGGGCATAGGTGGGCAAAACATGGCCTGTGGGCTGAATCCAGCCCACCACGCTATTCTATCTGGCCTGTGGGACCCCAAAAATTTTTTGAAAATTAATATTTCTCTGCCCTTTGCTGCCTGTCAAACATGACAGGAGCCAGGGGCAGTAAGACCCAGGGGAAGCCATGGCAAGGCCCGCCCAGCCCCACCTCCTCCCACATGCAGAAGCCCCTGCCTAGCAGAGGCTTCTGGCCTGGGATCATGGAGCTGTTCATGTCTACCTGTGCTGGAGAGGGACATTCAGGTAAGAATGTGGGGGCGGGGGGTGGGAAATGCAGGGGAGAACCGTGGGCAAATCACCCCAGTCCTCAGGGCTGAGCTGGCTCTGAGTCCCTCTGTCATGGCCATACAGCTGGAAGCCACGTAGTGCAGGAGTGGCCTGTGGTTGGGCAGGAAAGTGGGGAAAGCAGCAGTGGGGGGTGGGAGGAGTGGAAGCAAGCTGGCATGTGAGAGTGCGGGGTCTGCGTTGGTGGGGCCCAGAGGGAAGCAGCAGGAGCACGGGGTGTGGGCTGGCAGAGGTCTATGGAGCGGGGCTGGGCTGCACCAGCAGGGTGAGAGGAGAGGAGAGTTGGCCAGGCTCTATAGAGCCCCTGCCAGCCAGGACCTCACGCTTCTGCTGTCCTGCTCTGGGCCCTGCCAGCATTGCCCTGGGACAGTGGTGCAGGCCTCGTGTGCCTGCCCGGCTGTCCCTGTCCTCCTGTGCACCTGCTCATTCCCAGTCTCCCCCCGCCCTAGCCCTGCCATACAGGTGGGGACCAGTGTGCACAGCCCCAACCCTGCATGCCCCACACTCACTCATCTGGGCTGAGCAGCAGCAGTGCAGGACAAACTGCTGCTTAGCATGGGGGGAAAGCAGCCCCTCCCTGTCCTGCTGCCAGCACTTCCTGGAGCAGCTGCCTGAAGCCTGTGCAAGGCTGCCTGGCATGTCTGCCATCACCTCTGCCTCTGGGCTGCCCTGCAGGGCAGCAGTGGCAGTGCAAAGCATATACAGGGCGGCCCTGTGAAGGCTCCAAGTGGCTGCACCAGGAAGCAGCAGCAGCAGGAAGGGGAGGGGGCTGCTTCCCCCCCACACTGAACAGCAGTTTCTCTCCCGTGCTGTCGCTGCTGAGCACAGGCCCCTGCACCAGTTCCTAGCTCTTCTGTCCAGGCTGAGTGGCAGCAGCAGCAGCAGCTGGGCAAAAACTGTGGCTGGGCATGGGGGAAAGTGGCTTCTTTCCCTCACCACCACCAGGCAGTTTTTAGTGCGGCCACCCAGAGCCTGTGCCACATTGGGCTGCCCTGAGGCTCCATCACTGCCACCTCTGGGCTTCCCAGTGTGGCAGCAGTGACAGTGTGGAGCAGCCACAGGGCAGCTCATAGATGGCGGTGATGGAGCTGCAGGCCAACCCAGCATGGGCTCCGGTTAGCCGCACCAAAATGTGCCCAGTGGTAGTGAAGGGGAGGGGCCACTTTCCCCTGAACTGAGCATCAGTTTCTCCCCAGCTGCTGCTGCTGTGGCTCAGCCTGGATAGGCAAGCCCAGAGCCAACACAGGGTATGCAGGGTCTTGGCTGCATGCACTGGTCCCTGCTGCTACCACTGCATGCCCAGGGGTGGCAGGACATGCCATGTCTGGGTGCTGCAGAGCAGGTGTGGGGCATGCTGTGGCTGCATGCTGTCGGTGGTGGTGGGGAGGTGCCACAGGCACTCAGGTTTTGGGTGGGGTGGGGGTGGATGCTGATCA
>NW_017729032.1:231901648-231904848 GCF_001723915.1 Gavialis gangeticus
ACCCCCATAGCTCCCCACAAGCCCTACACCTACCCATACCTCCTAACACCTCTACACACCCCACACAATATACAAAAATAAGACTGCATTTTGACCTATTACGCAACCATTTCTACATATACAGCACAAACACACACAAATCAGGAAAAAAATATTTTTTCAAATTAAATTAAAATTAAAAAATATTATTATGTGTTTTGATTTTTAGTATATATTTTTCCCCCCATTCGAAGATGGCAAACCCTCTTCCCAAAAGGAGTACTTCCAGGGGCAAGGTCAGGGGGTGGGACTTCAGGTCCCAAGATGGTGACCAGGGAGCAGGGCACCTGTCAAGGGGTGGGACTATCCATGCAGCCCTCAATAGTTTGCCAAAACTTGGGAAGTGGTGCTCTGCCCAAAATAATTGCCAGTGCCTGATTTAGGGGCAGGACTGAGAACAATGGCTTTAAACTGAAGCAGAGGAAATTTAGGTTGGAGACTAATAAGAATTTTCTGACTGTGAGAGTGGTTAAGCATTGGAATAGGGTACCTAGAGTTGTGGAACTTCCATTTCTGGCAATTTTCAAGATCAGTTAAGACAGACATTTGACTAGAATAGTCCTGCCTTGAGCAGGGGGGCTGAACTAGATTACCTCATGAGATCCCTTCCAGCCCTATTTTCCCATGATCATCTAGGTTATACTTACACTGTTAGTTATGAGTTGACCTTTATGTTGTCCTCAAGCCTACACTTGCCAAATATCTCCACTGTAAAGCCCTATGCTCAATCCCCAGCAACATACGTTCATATAAGAGTAGGGTGGGAAGGGACCTCATGAGGCCATCTTTTACAGCCCCTTACTCAAGGCAGGATTGTCCTTGACTAAACCACCCCAGCCAAGTGTCTGTCCAACCCAATCTTGAAAATTTTCAAGGATGGAGATTCCACAACTTCTTAAGGTAGTCTGTTCCCATGCTTGACCGCCCTCGTAATCAGAAAGTTCCTGCTAATCTCTAGCCTAAATTTCCCCTGCTGCAGCTTGAGGCCATTACTTCTAGTCCTGTCCCATACATCCACAGAGAAGAGCCCATTTCAATACTCTCTATAATTGCCTTTTAGGTATTTGAAGACTGTTATCAAATCCTACCTCAGACTTCTCTTCTCCAGACTAAAAAACCCCCAGCTCTTTCACCCTTCCCTCATAAGATATGCTTTTCAAGTCTCTAATAATTTTTGCTACTCTGTGCTGGACTCTTTCTAATGTAGCCACATCCTTCTTGAAGCATGGGGCCCAAGACTACCCAGGTGAAGTTTTCCCAGTGCCAGCAGTCTGCCCTCAGCTTAGAACCTCTACTGAGCTTCTGGATATGAAATCAACCCAACTTTCAGTCACTAACCTTCTTTCACTTTTCTGTAGTGTGTCTGGAATTTACTTGCATGTTTCAGACCTCAAACACTGCAAGTATAACAGCAATCCCACAATTCCCTGTTCTTAGCTGCCAGTCCTTGTATACCCAACTTCATCTTTCTTTTTCCTTTAAGTTTAGGGAGGCATTCCACAGTCTGTTTCCTAAAAGGGCTCTACTTTTTATGACAAAAGGGAACCTGTGATACATCTAGAGTGCTACACTTAAAAAATAAGAGGGACAACATGAATGGTTTTGCTGTGGGTTACAAGTTACAACATAGACAGGAGGGGCAGCTCACTCAGACTGGTCAATGATTACCTCGAGGCAGGCCCCAAGTATCATTGTAGATATAACTTTAATGTCTTTTGTCATCAAAGACATACCATCAATAGTATCCTCTTATTTTTATGCACCTTGATTTTTTATTCATTGCTATTACCACGATACTGAACAGGACTGCATTTGCATGTTATTAAAATTACTCCCTATAGTTCAGGAAAACCCATATTTCATCATCTCACACTGTGTTTTAATATTGCCTGATGGGCACTGCTTGCATTTTAATACATACATATATGTTTTGAAATGCAAACATTCAGAATGCTTAAGGAATAAATTTAAAAACAGGTGTTGAGGAATTCACCAAGCACCCTGTATGCCAGGCTCAACTCCCCCCCTCCCATTGGAGCTGCCAATTCCATTGTCTGAAAAGTCAGACTACAATAGACAGACTCATTATACCCAGCAGAAAAGAGAATGTGCATCATCTGTCTGCTGAAATTATCGCTATTATTTACATTGAAATAGAGCCGAAACATAGACAATGCATAATGTCTGCTATGAAAAGCATGCAATCTAAATACAGTTTTAAATGTGTATGATAACAAGAGAGAGAAGAGAAGAATGAATCACTTTGCTGCATGCAGACATTAATTTCTACAGGAAGAAATTTTATCTGGTAGAAAAATAGACCAGGAGGTGGATTCTAAAGGCATTCTTTCAGCCCCTTGGCAGAGAGATTCACAGGCAAGCTCTCTAGCTAGGGAGCACTAGAGTGCTGCACCCTGGGCAACCTCCACCCTTAGGGAACCCCTATAATTGGCAGTCCATCCTTTCCCCTGCCTGGGGCAGGCTGTCAAGTGGCTGTTGGCAGCTCCCAAAAGGCAGCACCTGCCACAGACAGCTGGAGAGAGTTCTAGCCTCAAGGAAATGCTCCTCCATCCCAGCAATCAATTGACTAGCAGGAGAGGGTCAGTCTCTCATGGTGGGAATCCTCCCAGCCACACCAGCTTTTTAATTACCACCCTGAGGCTCAGCTGAGCGGCAGGGAGGGAAGCCAGGGGACGCAGACAGATGGTAATGTTACTTGCACTCAGGTCCTGGTGACTGAGATCCAAGAAGAGGGAGGGATGTGGTAAAGCCCCTGTCTGCTTCACACACGGGGAACCACATGGTGGTGGACGGGTCGATGTCGACCTGGAAGGGTGTGGGCAGCAGAGTCCCCCAGGGCTCAGTCCTTGGGCTGGTGCTGTTCAACATCTTCATTAGTGACCTGGACAAAGGTGTGGAGAGCACCCTGTTCAAGTTCGCTGATGACACCAAGCTGTGGGGTAAAGTGAATACACCGGCAGCCAGGGACCGCATCCAGGCAGACCTGGATAGGTTGGAGAAGTGGGCGGATCTGAACAGGATGCAGTTCAACAAGGACAAGTGAAGGGTGCTGCACCTGGGGAGAGGGAACCAGCATTATGGTTATAGGTTAGGAGCTGACCCTCTCGGCAGCACAGAGGCAGAGAGGGATCTTGGAGTCA
>NW_017729032.1:231905080-231911625 GCF_001723915.1 Gavialis gangeticus
GCTAGGAGCTGGAACCAACTTCCAAGGGAAGTGGTGCTGGCCCCTACCCTGGGGGTCTTTAAGAAGAGGCTGGATGCCCACCTAGCTGGACTCGTTTGAGTCCCATTTCTCTTTTTGGGGTTTTTGTTGTTCTCCCGCCCTGGCGGGGGGTCGGGCTAGAAGATCTACTAGGTCCCTTCCGACCCTTAATCTATGAATCTATGAATATAGAAATAACTGCAGTTGTAGGGCCCTATTCTGTAAGTCTAGTGGAACTAGTTGTAGAGCAAAATACTAGTCAACACAATTAAAGGTGACAAGAGTAGTGCTTAGGATTGGAACTCTACTACAAAAGGAGAAGAATTGTATTTTTGTCCATCAGATAGTTTTAACAACTGCATATGAAAAAAAACTTCTCCCAGCATGCTCTTTAGTCTCAAAGTCTGAGACTGGGTCCTATTTCACCTCTAAGATGTCTTAACAGCACTCAAGTGGATTTTAGGTGTCACTAAACACAATGTTACAGCTACAAAAACACAACACTTGGATTCATTCTGCACATTCATTTGGACCTGAAAATATTTGTGCTCCCTGCACAGTTTAGTATATGTGCTGAAGTCAGCTAAAGCTGCTCATTCCCAAAATGGGAGAACTATGCACTTCTGCAGTGTGGAATTGGACCAGCCTCTGGAAGTGCATTAGGTGGCCCATTGAGAGAATGAAAAAACCTATGTGTCTCCTAATCAGTCTTGAGTATGGCTGCACTGTTGTTAAACTAAGGTTAGAGTTACAGTTTCTATTACATTGTTTAATTTATACTTTTTTTTTGGTAAAAAATGTAAATTATACCATTCTCATTCATTCATTGATAGAGATTAATTTTAGGTTGACATTATAACATGAAATGTATAAAGATCCAGTTTTGGTCTCTCCAGCCTCCAGATAAATTCTCAGTCAGAGCAACTTGTAATGATATGCAACCCACAAGGCACAAACAATACACATAGCTGTAGCAACTTACTTGGCAATATACCTGATATGACAGACAAGATAATTTCAAATATAATAGTCTCTTACATTCCTTAAATGTCTGTTTGTATTTGATACTTACACAGGAACACAGGAGAGGAAAGGACCTAGTGTGTCCAGCCCTCTAGTATTTCCAGGAACTGCATCATACAATCAATCTCCTTTGACACTTATCTTCCCCACTCGCAAATTTTCCATTCCTCATCCCTGTCCCCCCTCCTCCCACTCTTTTCAATAAATCCTCATGTTTTTTTAAAAAAACCTTCGGACTTGTCCTAATGCAGACACAATTCTTTCCATCAGTGCTCTTTTCACTACCAACCAGGGACCAGAATAACTTTTGATTTGGGTTTTTTTGTCTGCTTGTTTGTATTTTAATGTCGATGTCTCCTTCAAGTTTTGCCATCAGGACTGTAAACATATACGGGTATCTGAGAAACTGTCCTTATTTCTTAGTGGGAAGTCAATATCAATTTTTTTTTATTTTGTGCCTGTGTGGTGTGATACTGTGTGTGGCTTATACAGATGAATGTCTTACTGTACTCACTGCAGGAAGGCAAATGTGGCATACAATAGATTTTTGGAGCCGGCAAAGAGGGGAGTAGCCGTGTGTGGATTCATGCAGAAAATCCCCTAGGGAGCTTTGTGATATACCCCTTTATGTCTATGCAATGATCTGCATACTTGGTTAAAATCTGGCACTAATTTGAAGCAAGTACTATTCAGAGTACAAGCAGCCTCCATTTTGCTGCCTTCTTTTTGGAATCCTGACAAAATGGTGGCACAGGACAGAGGCAAAAGATGGATAATGATTAACTTCTCCTTCTGCTTGCCATGAGGCTTTTGAATTTTTCTTTAGAACAGGATCCTGAGGTAACAGGACATGATACTTACGTATTCATTTAGCTTGTTCAAACATTTTAAAAACTCATGCTTTCTTCTACCCTCTAGCATCCATATTAAAGTAGCCATAGGGCGGCTATCAGTTGCAATGCCCTTCAGAACCACAGAAACAATACCAAGACCAGCAGTACAAGAACAGCCAGTTTATGCTCTCTTTCTATCTCAATTTTTCTGCCTGTCGAGGTCAGAAAACACTTGCCACATACAGTATTTGCTGACTATCCTTTTTATAAAAGAAGAATTGATGCTTCATTACTGTCAGATTTTGATGAATTACTGGCAGGGTTTGATAAGTCACAAAACAGAAGAGTAATTTAGGTGGAAAATGTCCAATCTACACTTTAGCAGGTACAGTTTAACTATTTAGCAAAACATCTTTTACTTCGTAACTACTGTATCTAATGCCCAAATGCTCCAATGAATCAAAACCTGACTTTTTAAAATGTGATTATATAGCTGTTCATAATTCCACAATTTTCTCCTACCACAATGATCAGTAACGTTATCTACTGCATAAAGAGCAGCTATACTTCTACAGCTGTATTTTCACATAGTCTGTTCAGCTTAGTGAAAAAAGGCACTTCTTTGTCTTTGTTGTATATGTAGGAAGATACATACCTTGTAGTCACTGTGACTAGCTATAGATGTTCTTACACCCTTTACTTTCTCAAGCTGCAACTATTTCGTTTGCTATATACATACCAGGGCTGTGCAAAATTATGCTGACTGTTTTGTTTTGACACCCTTTTGACTCATTTTAAGTTTGAAACAGCAAAATTGAAATGAAATGAAGGGCTTCAAAACAGCCTCAAAACGAGGCTAGTTGAACTGTTTTGAAAGTACATTCCAATGGTTGCACTGGGGAGGGGAGGGGAGTTTGTTTCCCCAGTCCAACAGTCATGCTGGGGAGGGGAATTGAACAAGGGGGCTCAGTTCCCTTCCCCAGCTCTCCAGTCCCAGGCGGCATCCCACCCTCATCTGGCAGGCAGATGGGGGCCCACAACACTGGGAGGACTGGCACAGCCCCTGCAGCCTGCCTGCGGTTGGGCTGCCTGCTGGATGAGAGAGGCTGTTTCGCGCTTCCCTATTATAGCCTATGGGTGAAACATCAAAACAGCATCACTGTTTCGACAAAACAAAATGGAACAGCAGTTTTGAATCGAAATGAAATTTGAAACCAAACGCTGTTCCCTCGAAATGCAAGTTGAAACAGAACAGTGCCATTTTGCACAGCCCTAATAGATACTAGGTACTAGTACAAGGCCCTGCATAACCTCGTTTCATAAATTGTGTTGGGACTCCTTCATGAAGACAGAAAGAATATTTATTCAAGGAAAAATATGCAAAATTCTCTGAGAAATTCCACTGACACCAATGGAGTTGCCTTGGATTATAAATATATATTGAAGTACAGCAAACAATAAAAGTACCGGGACAAACTTTTCATTTTGAGAACAAATCCTGAACCAGAATTTACTTTGGGAAATTCAGACCTTTGCAGGACACCAGCACAGGTTTATGTATCCCTTTAAAAAATACTTAATTTTTTACAGAAGAGCTGAAGTAAATGTTACATAGGTCTTTGTATTCTGCACATTTTTATATTTTACTTTTACCGGCTCCACCTTGTTACCCACAGGCAGGGAAGGGTGATTGAACAGAAAATCTTTTTACAAGATACATTTCCCTTCAATAACACACAAAGAAGTGAGGGGTGGCTAATACACCACCTGGCTGCCTTGGACTTCCATGTCTACAAGACCCAGTGGGGGTGGCCTTCAGCACAGCTGAAACCAGACTCAAAATGACAACTCTGAAGAGCCATAGCTGGCCCCAGTTTGCCACCACAGCCCAGAATGAATGCAAGTCATCAATGATTTTGAGGCCTTCAGATTCCTTACTTACAGTTAGAGAGCTAGCTGAAACAATAAAAAAAATGCAATACTAGAATGCATCCTGAGCTCAGTATGAGGTTTTTGTTCACAAATAAATAACATGTATCTATAGGAAGATATGTTGGAATGGATTAGGATAAATAAGATGGAAAATTTGGAGGGGATGAATCCACACCTCAAATTCTTTTTGAGGAAGTCACCTAGAAATCGACAACAGGACTAGAATTCCTTGCCCAGCATTTTGGGGACAGAGAATTAAATATTCTACAAAAAATTACTCTGATTGATCGATACCATTATCAGATTACAATTGAAGAGAAGGGTTAAGTCAAATTATAGCAACTTGTTATTTTATTGAAAGAGACTGAGAGATAGAGGAAAAAATCAGGAGTAGAAATTTAATATCTTTTTGCTTTGTAAGTAGGAAGTCAGTAAGGGACAGTAGACTGCAGAGATGTCATTCATTATCATGGCATTCAACTGAAAAGTGGCAGATAGCCAATAAAGCACTTTGATACTGTTTATGTGGGTGACTGTTCAGCCATCCATATCTACCAATGTATATAGTTTTTATTGCATGCAATGAACAAGAAGCTGTTTACCAGATTTGTAGTACAATTCACAGTGCTTACCTACAATTGTTGAAAACAAAGACAATGCAGGCTCTTTCCAATTTTTTTCTGAACTATACAAAGGTGTCTTGCCATCTAACAATATTGGAGCCCAAAGTATATGGCTTGTAATTTAATATTTTTTGAGTGCACATGTTCCAATTAAAATAAAGAAAGATGGCTCATACTAAGTTTGGCTTTTATTAGGGACATTTAACTACTTGACTTGTTCACCTGTATAAAGGTAAGAGGGACTCAAGAGACTTACAACTCACATTTCTGTATTTCAAATGAAGTAAGGCTACAAAAAATGTATATATTACATGAAGGCCAACTGGTTTGGGAAACAGCTTAGCTGTCCAGTGCAAAATCCTAGAAGCAATGTGTTTGATTAAAACATCGTAGGTTAGAGACAGCAGAAAAAATACATTTATTTAACTTCTCTATGTGCACGCAACATCAGGAAACTTTGTCTGGTTCAGTGTGTGGTCAGACAAGCTGCTTTAATCTTCAGTTTGCATCAGTCTATTTTCTGGAAAACAAATGTTCTTTATAGGTTCCCAAAAGACCTATACATAGTTGAAAACATTTTTTAGAATGATCATCTGGAATTTTTTGGCAACTACATTGAGGTATAGATTTCATCAGGTAAGTATTCCAACAGTACCTTCTGATGGCTGCTCTATCAGATGCATAACATGCACATAGCGCACACACACTGACTTAAGAATTCCCAGTCTAGCTCTTCCCCTTGGTTGGGTGGTCTGTGGTAGACCCCCACCATTAAGTCCCTTTCCCCTCAACTTCCTTGTATTCTAACCCAGAGCACAGTGCCCCCCTACTGTTGTCCTTCCTGCTGGACTTATTTATGGTACATAAAAAAAAAGGATATTATTTGCAGAAAATATGCAGTAAGATTTATTTCAGAAAAACTGATATGCTGAGTTCATACACAGAAACTTGCATAAAGTTTGCAGAAGAAATAAAAAACCAGTTTTCTGTAACTCTCACAAAATTGAACTAGTTCTCAGAGGTCACATCTACACATGCAATTAATATACCTGAATAAACTCTAGCACAGTTTGCACCAGAATTTATTGCTCATGGGTACAACATTTACACACGTGCCTGGGACTGCAGCATGTTAAGCCAGGGTGGCACAATCCCAGTTGGAAGAGGTTCTGGTGTGGGAGAGGTGGGGGGTCAGCCTGCCAGCCCAGAGCCTCTCTGCCCTGGCTCGATGTGCTCTGGAGGGGCTGACTGGGGCACAAAAATACTACAGTTTGGGGCTAGCTGGCAGTAGTCCCTTTACTGTAGCACCCTCATGCCCAGCCAGCCCTGGGCACCATCTACACGTGTGTTACAGTGGTGTAAATAACTCTTGCCTGAGGATAGTACTTGTATCAGGCAGAGTTAATTAGTTTACTCTGGCCTAATAGTGTTGCATGTGTAGACCATGATGCTTTACCATGGAGGTAGTCATCTCCACAGTAAAGCCCATGTGTAGATGCCCCCAGAGAGTATAAACAAAGCTTTATTTGTGTTAAATACATTCTATTAAGGAGAAACAGTTGTGGGATGGGTAAAAAGTATTCTGTTCAGCTCTGATAGGACACTTATTAGGTATGCCCTACCAAAGAAAATAATATTCCACCTGATGGTAGTTAATCCCCTACTGACATTTGTGAACATTTATTAAAAATATACAAATTATTCTCTCAGTTCTGCAGAAACTCTATTGATTTTCTTTCAAAATATCACATGAATGCTTCAGCTTTTCTCCTCATCTCAAGATGTTAAAAAAGAAACTTGCAAAAGGGGCCAATTTTGGGTATTTATGCATTACAAATTTGGGTATACTGTCATGCAGTAGTTTTTGGTTGCAATTCCAGAAATAATTTAAGTTAAAAGCTTGTAGTATGGAGAACAAGCAGGAGGAACTTACCCTCCTGCTAGCTAACACTAACCAAGACATAGTGGGGCTCACTGAAACATGGTGGGACCCAGCGCATGACTGGGCAGTGAATATCAAGGGCTATAGGCTGTACAGGAGGGATAGGACAGGTAGAAAAGGTGGGGGTGTGGCGCTCTACGTCAAGGAGGAATACACATCCTCATCAAGTAGCAC
>NW_017729032.1:231916625-231918820 GCF_001723915.1 Gavialis gangeticus
GAGGGATAGGACAGGTAGAAAAGGTGGTGGTGTGGCGCTCTACGTCAAGGAGGAATACACATCCTCATCAAGTAGCACAAGGTCAGAGGAGGGGCACACTGAAGTGCTCTGGGTTAGAATACAAGGAAGTTGAGGGGAAAGGGACTTAATAGTGGGGGTCTATTACAGACCACCCAACCAAGGGGAAGAGCTAGATTGGGAATTCTTAAGTCAGCTCATGGAGGCAGTTAGGTCAAAGGATGTGGTCATCATGGGTGACTTAAACTTTCCAGACATCTTCTGGGAAGAGCAGTCAGCCAGGTCTGACTGCTCACATACGTTCCTAGCTGAGATACAGGCCTTCATCTAACCCAGGAGATGCACAGCCCAACCACGGGAGACACCTTGTTGGATCTGGTCCTGGCCATGGGTGATGACCTGGTGAGGGGGCTGCAGGTGCTGGACCACCTGGGCAACAGTGATCATTGCCTGCTGGAATTCACCATCCAGTGTAAGGTGGCAAAGGCCTGCAGCAAGGCAGCAGCCCTGGACTTCAGGAGGGCAGATTTCAATGAGCTAAGGAGAATAGTTAGGGAGGCACTGAGGTCCCAGAGGGGTGGGGAGTTGGGTGTCCAAGAAGAGTGGTTCTTAAGGAGATGATCCTCCAAGCCCAAAGGGAGGTAATCCCAACATGGATCAAAGGGGACAAGAGGGCGCAAAATCCCCCATGGCTCACCAAAAGCATCCAGGAATGTCTCCTAGCTAAAAAGGAAGCATACCCAATGGAAATAAGGGGCCATCACCAGGGAGGACTATACCTCTGTTCCTTGGGGCTGTAGTGGGGCCGTCAGGAAGGCCAAGGCGGAGATAGAACTGGGACTAGCTACCCCAATCAAGGACAACAAGAAGTCCTTTTTTAAATACTTGGGGGTAAAAAGAAGGCACCGGGTAACGTGGGGCCTGTGCAGGACATGCTAGGAAATTGGGTTGTCGCACCAGACAGCAAAACTAACTTATTTAACAATTTATTTGCCTCCATTTTCCTGAGCAGGGACTGGGTCATCCCCCCCCCACTGGGACCTCTGTAGACCCCAGAGGAGCCACATCCAGGCCTAGGGTCAGGGAGGGTCAGAGAGGAACTAGTCAGGGAACTTCTGGAGGTGTATTTAAATCAGCAGTTCCTCACGATCTCCACCCCAGAGTGCTGAGGGAATTAGAGGTCATTGCGGGACGCCTGGCACAGCTTTACGAGCGCTCATGGTGCTCAGGCATTGTGCCGGAGGACTGGAAAAGGGCCAATGTGGTTCCCATTTTCAAAAAAGGGAGGAAGGAGGACCCAGGAAACTATAGGCCAGTTAATCTTACCTTGGTCCTGGGTAAGCTTTTTGAGAGAATTATCCTGGTGCATGTCTGCGAGGGGCCAGCAGGGGAGATTATGCTTAGGGGCAACCAACATGGCTTCATTAGAGGCAGGTCCTGTCAGACCAACCTGGTGGCCTTCTATGACCAGGTCACAAAATCCTTGGACGCATGTGTCGCGGGGGACATAGTCTTTCTGGACTTTAGGAAGGCCTTCGACACTGTCTCACCCCATTCTCATTAAAAAACTAGGAGACTGTGGTGTTCATACCTACACAGTCAGATGGGTCACTAATTGGCTGGCGGGCCGCACCCAGAGAGTGGTGGTGGATGGGTCTTATTCGACCTGGAGGGATGTGGGCAGTGGGGTTCTGCAGGGCACGGTCCTCCGGCCCACACTGCTCAACATCTTCATCAGTGACTTGGATGAGGGGGTAAAAAGCACCCTGTTCAAATTCGCAGATGACACTAAGATGTGGGGGGATGTGGGCATGCTAGAAGGGAGGAATAGGCTGCAATCAGACCTGGACAGGTTACAGGGGTGGGTGGATGAGAATAGGATTGGTTTCAACACTGACAAGTGCAAGGTACTGCACGTGGGGAAGAAGAACCAGCAGCATACCTACAGGCTAGGGGACTCCCTTCTCATCAGTGCAGAGGCTGAAAAGGATCTTGGAGTCATTATTGATGCCAAAATGAACATGGGCCGACAGTGTGGGGACGCAGTCAGGAAGGCCAACTGTACCTTGTCATACATCCACAGATGCATCTCAAGCTGATCCAAGGAGGTGATCCTCCCCCACTATGTGACACTGGCCAGGCCACAGCTGGAGTACTGCGTCCAGTTTTTGGCGCCA
>NW_017729032.1:231923820-231931424 GCF_001723915.1 Gavialis gangeticus
TATTTAACAATTTATTTGCCTCCATTTTCCTGAGCAGGGACTGGGTCATCCCCCCCCCACTGGGACCTCTGTAGACCCCAGAGGAGCCACATCCAGGCCTAGGGTCAGGGAGGGTCAGAGAGGAACTAGTCAGGGAACTTCTGGAGGTGTATTTAAATCAGCAGTTCCTCACGATCTCCACCCCAGAGTGCTGAGGGAATTAGAGGTCATTGCGGGACGCCTGGCACAGCTTTACGAGCGCTCATGGTGCTCAGGCATTGTGCCGGAGGACTGGAAAAGGGCCAATGTGGTTCCCATTTTCAAAAAAGGGAGGAAGGAGGACCCAGGAAACTATAGGCCAGTTAATCTTACCTTGGTCCTGGGTAAGCTTTTTGAGAGAATTATCCTGGTGCATGTCTGCGAGGGGCCAGCAGGGGAGATTATGCTTAGGGGCAACCAACATGGCTTCATTAGAGGCAGGTCCTGTCAGACCAACCTGGTGGCCTTCTATGACCAGGTCACAAAATCCTTGGACGCATGTGTCGCGGGGGACATAGTCTTTCTGGACTTTAGGAAGGCCTTCGACACTGTCTCACCCCATTCTCATTAAAAAACTAGGAGACTGTGGTGTTCATACCTACACAGTCAGATGGGTCACTAATTGGCTGGCGGGCCGCACCCAGAGAGTGGTGGTGGATGGGTCTTATTCGACCTGGAGGGATGTGGGCAGTGGGGTTCTGCAGGGCACGGTCCTCCGGCCCACACTGCTCAACATCTTCATCAGTGACTTGGATGAGGGGGTAAAAAGCACCCTGTTCAAATTCGCAGATGACACTAAGATGTGGGGGGATGTGGGCATGCTAGAAGGGAGGAATAGGCTGCAATCAGACCTGGACAGGTTACAGGGGTGGGTGGATGAGAATAGGATTGGTTTCAACACTGACAAGTGCAAGGTACTGCACGTGGGGAAGAAGAACCAGCAGCATACCTACAGGCTAGGGGACTCCCTTCTCATCAGTGCAGAGGCTGAAAAGGATCTTGGAGTCATTATTGATGCCAAAATGAACATGGGCCGACAGTGTGGGGACGCAGTCAGGAAGGCCAACTGTACCTTGTCATACATCCACAGATGCATCTCAAGCTGATCCAAGGAGGTGATCCTCCCCCACTATGTGACACTGGCCAGGCCACAGCTGGAGTACTGCGTCCAGTTTTTGGCGCCACACTCCAGGAGGGATGTGGACAACATGGAGAGGGTCCAGAGGAGGGCCACTCGCATGATCAAGGGGCAGCAGGGCAGGCCCTATGAGGAGAGGCTATGGGACCTGAACCTGTTCAGCCTCCACAAGAGAAGGCTGAGGGGGGACCTAGTGGCCTGTTACAAACTAGTCAGGGGAGACCAGCAGGCGATGGGGGAGTCCCTGTTCCCCCAAGCACTACCAGGAGTGACTAGGAATAACAGTCACAAGCTGGCAGAGGGCAGATTCAGACTAGACATCAGAAGGCGCTACTTCACTGTCAGGGTGCCTAGGATCTGGAATCAACTTCTAAGTGAAGTGGTGCTGGCTCCTACCCTGGGGGTCTTTAAGAGGAGGCTGGATGAACACCTTGCTGGGGTCGTTTGACCCCAGTATTCTTTCCTGCTATGGCAGGGGGTTGGACTTGATGATCTTCTCAGGTCCTTTCTGACCCTACCAACTATGAAACTATGTGAAGAACAAGGCATTTTATAATCATCCAATTTAAAATAAAATCTAGGAGGGAAAAGAAAAAGAAGGATAGCCTTGTGGTTAATGTATGGGAAGAACACAGAAGACCTAGGTTCTGTCCAATTTTTTTCTCTGTTAAGGACTTCACATGAGGTCTTGCAGAGACAATCCTTTTATGCCTCATTTTCTCATATGCAAAACAGGGATAAAACTACTCCCTGTCTTTTTTGATTAAAAACTCCTTTGACCAGATACAGTACATTACTGCAGATATAGTCATCCCTTGGCAGTGACAGGCTGCTTTCTTACTTAAGCAAATACGTATTTTAAGAAATCATCCTTTGTAAATGGTGTAATTTATGGCTTACTGGAAAGCCTATCTCCATCTATTTTTATGTCTCCATGCATAGTAGACTACATCTTTGAAGGAAAATCAATTCAAACTTTCGATTTCTCCAAGATGTCTATAGATAATTTCATCTCCTAAGCTGCACCATACGCCTTTCCTGGTCCCTTGACAAAATATTGAATTATTCTAATTTATACAGGTGGTTTACAGTCTCAAGAAGACCTTGGCCATGTCCCTTTACAGCAAGTTGAAGAACCTTTTAGAGTAGTTCAGTGCCATACAAGCATCTTCAGCCAGTGAATCTTTTCAGTGGTTGGTCAAGGGATGGCCTTCCTGCCTCCTGAAGGGCTGCAGGGATTTACTCCCAAAAGCACTCCATCACTTTTATCAGCAAACAAAAAGATGCCTCCTGTCCTCCTCCTCTCTGTTCCCTGCATCACCTCAGCCTGGAGCACAGATTCCAGGTTTCCCACTACAGCAGCATGTTTCCCTTCCTACAACCTCCCAAGCACTCCCTTCTCCAGGGGTAACTCCATTTTCTAATAGGAGAGTTGGTAGAGGGAATAAAAGGAAAGCTTTTAATCCAAACAGGCTCAGGGAAGGATAAGAGGAGGGACTGGGGGTGTATTTCCTGAAAAGTCAGCACCTCTTTTTTGCTAATGTTCTAAAAGATCAGAGCTTGGGGTTAGGTCCATACTTCACAGTCCTGACACTGATCTAGAGCATGGAGAGAGGAGAAGGTTCCCCAGAAGAGACTTAGGCCTTCTTTGGCTGGAAAAGTTATCCAAATCAGCCTCACGACAGGAGTTGGCCTGGCTCTCAGTGACTTATAGCCATCTGTTTGTATTCGATATGGGTTGGGACCTACCCTGCTTCCATGTAAGTTAAGAAAAATTAAAATTAAGTTCAGTAAAAGACTGAATCAGTTCAGGGCTTGATGACAAGTACTGTTTGGCAGGTACTACAGGCAAGAAATGGTTAATCACAAACCGAAAGACTGGCCTGCACTGGCAGGGAATTACAATAACTCCAAAGATACCAGAAAACCTACAATAAAAACACAGGTCATTTTGAACATCTGCAAAACCAAGAAAATCTCTTTGTTTATAAAGTCGTCATCAGGGAAATGTCCCTAGGAAATTGGGGCCATTTTGTTGGAGTGGAAACCAAATACTGTAGTACAGGGGTGTCAAACTCATCAAGCCCTGCATGCCAGATGAGTGGTGCAGGGCTGGTCTGCAGGCTGGATCAGCCCCACAGACTGGCCCCACACACTGGATCTAGTGTGAAGGCCCAGGCCGGCGCAGGCACTGCCTGAAATTGTCCCATGCACTGCATGCAGTGTGGGCTGTATGCTGCATGCAGCATGTGCCCGCATCCCACATCAACCCCATGCAGCATCTACCCTCACACTGGCTCCACGCACCACATCCAGTGTGTGCCCTGGACAGGCCCTGTGCATCGTGTACAGTGTATATTCCATACTGGCTGCATGGGAACTGGAGGTACTCAGCACATCTCAGGATCTGGCCATACGCGCATTGTAATGTGACGTGTTTTCCTTACAAATCATCGTACAACTGCATGTGGTGCATGCGCCAATCCCAGCCCCATGCATGGTACATGGCACAGGGGGTCAGTCAGAGGTGATGCAGCACATGGGGGCCAGTCCAAGATATACCACAGGCACTGTGCAAGTCCAGTCCGAGAACCATGGACAGCAACGTGGGCTGGATGACAGGGCTGTAATTTTTAGGCTGGCCTATATCTTTCCTACTCCCACTGTAGAAAAATATTACTATTTTTAGCCTACAAACTCTGGGGGGAAAGTTTCCATGATAACATTTCCTAAATGTATCTAAACATTTCATATTAAGAGATTATTTCAGGGGCCTCTGAAAACATATTGCATTGTTTATTTTACATTAGATTTGATATATAGCATTCAGAAATGAAAGGCAATTTTACTAACCCAAACAGTAGAAAAGCTGTTAGGACTTTTTCCCATGTTTGACTCCTTTCAGTGTCTCACTCAAGTTTGTTGAACTGTATCCTTTGAAAGTATTAATTGAATGAGATTACTGAAGTCAATGGAGCCATGTTAAACTTCAGAAGCTGAAGATCCAGCTTGCTTATTTATGACCCAAAAGCATAAATACCAAATTAAAAATTCTATCAACACAGTCTTTTTAATGATAACCTAAACAGTGCCAAAATGATAAACATGATGAAAATGAGTATGTTTGCCTTACAGCTGGCATGGAGGGAGATCACAGAGTGTTCTCAATAGGTTCCATTATCATGCTATAACAATTTTCTGTCATTAGAAAATTTAGTGGGTTCAGCCCAGCTGAGATTACCATGTAGTTGGGCACCTGTGGCAATTCTCACCTTGGAAATGGAGGAAGGAAGAAAGCAGGAATGGGTCCGAGGAGAAACGTCTCATACGATTTCTTCTTTTTTTCTTCCCAGCTATTCTATGCAAATAATGACATCCCTGTTCCTTATCCTCCTGTTGTAGTTATGATCCTTTCTGGGCTGAGTGCAACAGACCATGGTTCATTACATGCTGTAGCTGGTAAGCATGATGCAATACAACATTATGATGTTTCATTTGACACTGTCACTTCTTCTCATTTTAATAAATCATAATAGTAATGGGTCAATTCTTAGCATCCCTACTCCTATTAAGGTTAATGAATGTTTAGCCTAACTAAGGAGATCAGGATATAGCCAAATAGCACTTAGCACTAATAGAACATTCATCAGCTTACCAACATATTATGAACAATGAATTAACCAAATTAAATCTAATTATTAATAATAACAAGAAACATCATTAAAATTTTAATAGGAAAGTTTCACACATTTCAGGGTTCATTACAGCCAGAGTGAAGCTTGCTAACACGTGCTCAAAGAAAACTTAATTAATCTAGAAAGGAAAGGCAAGTTTCCTTATGCAACTCCATAACTACATGTTATTCTTATGATAATACTTCAATTTTCTCCAGAACTGAGCTCATCCAACACACACAAAAAAAAGCTGCTTAAGGATGAGAACAAGAGGTCCCTCTTGAAATTCTCAGAAAACGCATTTAAAGCAAATCAAGCAGGTCACAAGTGTCTAAATATTGGTATTATGAAAGCAGGTCTGTTATGACAATGTCAAGCACATTACCACTATAAAAACACCATCAGCGCTGCTCTTATCACAGTCACCCCAGAACAATTCCAGCTTCCAGAGATCATGGAATCTTTCTTGTCAAATGGAAGGAAAGTTGAAGATAGCATTCCTGCTTCATCATAGACTTTATCTCAGACATCATATAAACACATCCCATATCTATCTTGCTAGGAAAGAACTGGGTATTCCCTTCCCTTTGTTTTCTGTACCATCATTCACCCATCATTCCAGAAATCTATGATGAAAGTCTTCCTTACAAACAAAAGTACACAAAGCCCAGAAAATTGTCCCTAATAGGATTCTAGCCAGGATCAGAGGTAAGCCAAAAGCTAACAACACAATCTTCAGTACTAGCTACAACTTCTGCTTTTCCCTGGGAACTTGGAGGGCTAGAGAACTCAGAAGAAGCAATGACAGAGCAGCATACTTAGAGGCTATTTACAGCATGGAAGAGACATTTTTCAGCAGGATACTAACTATGCTTGTATGAAAGCAGGACCATGGCCTGTGGGTAGAAGTCCATAAAGTTTTGACAAACACTTCAAAGAGAACAAGACTGGGCTTCTTCCAGATCTGACCCCAATGAATAAAGATGTGGTTAGCTGTGTTAGTCTGAAATCAGGAAGAAGGTATGGCAGAGTGGCACCTTAGAGATGAACTAGATAGTTTAGTTAGTCTCCAAAGTGCCATCCTCAGGGGTGGATCCCAAGGGAGTGCAGTGACATAGTCTGAAAGGCAGAGGTGCAACCATGTTATGGAAGCAGCATTTGGGGGCTTTTTAAGTCCCCACATCAGGTAAGAATTCCCACCATCCTTCTCCTCTGTGCTCAGTAGCACGTCCCCTCCCGTCTCCCTTTTTTGTTCCCTTCCCCATTTATCACTGCTGCTATCCCTGCCATCTCGCTAACCTGGGGTTGGGGAGCTCACAAGTCACTGTTTGCTCCTTCCCATTTCTAGCCAGGCTACAAAAGGAGCCAGGCTCATCTAGGGAAAGCGGCAGTGGCAGCAACTGGTGGGTGCCCCCTTTCTACCTGGTGCCCCCTAGGTGTTCCCTGCCAATCAGGGAGTAGGCATAGGAAGGGAAACCTGTCTACTCTTACCACTGCCCCCCACTGAGCCTGGTTTCCCACACAGAACAGCTGGAGATGGGCAGGAGTGACTTGGAGCTCATACGTACAGACTTAACTAGAAGTCAACAAAATCAGACCTAACCTGATGTGAAGCACAGTGGGCTTGCTTGCAGCATTAAATCCCTGGAACTGAAATGATTGTATTGGATGCTAGTACTTGGGATTCCAGTTGTTGCTGCTTCTGCTTCATGAGTTACTGGAGCAGTATAACATGCCCTTGGCTCCCCTTTATAGCAGGATGACTCAACTTGCAGGACAGATCCAGCCCACTAAAGTGGCCCACAACATGGGGTGATCAACAGCAAGCAGCTTCCCTGACCTGCACTGTGTTGCTCATCCCTTCCACAGCCCTTCCTGCTCTAGTCTCTTCCTTTCTCTCTCTCCCCATCCTCTTCCAGAGGGGAGTTCAGTGGCCTGTGGTGCAGCTGGCTTTGAGGCACCCAACCCACTGCCTTAACAAAGACCCAAGGATTTATATTCAAGCTTCTGATACACAATTTCCCTAACATTTGACCATGTCTTGTCCTTGTTCTGGACACCAGCTTCCTTTTCCTGTCTGCTGGTGACCTGGAGCTTCAGCTGTTGTTTCCTCCATGACCCTTATATTTTCCAGGCCTCGCTTTCACATCCTGCCAACAAACTTAGTGTAGAAATTTTTTTTGAGCTGGTGTAATCAAATTTTGTTCTTTGTAAAGAAAGGGAGATGTGGAGTGATCACAGAGTCCTGTTCCTCCATGCCTACTAAATAGGTTGCACTAGGAAGACAGTAATAAAGGCTGGACAGTCCCTGGAGGGAGCCAGATTACAACAGATAAATTCCATTATAAGCCTACAGCTTGTGGTGATCATTATTGCAGAACTTTAAGAACATGAAATATTGCAGCTGAAATTTTAAGACCTGGAAAATTCAACATGTAGCTATACCTGCTGGAATCATATTTAATGTTTCAGAGACTTATAGATCAGGAACAAATCCTGTAACAGAAACAGCATTACACAATTGGCTATGCACAGTACCTGGGGCAGAAGATTAGGATGAAAAAAAAATGCATCCAGGGCAGGCAGTTTTTTCTCCCCTTTCTCCCTTCCTTCTTTCCCTGCCTACCTTATGGCTTGCAGTATGCAGAAACAGCTGGAAGCAGCAGCCCGGCAGTGTCATGGAGTGCAGAGTATTCTGGGAATGGTAGTTCTCTAGACTGGCCCTGGAGGGACTTTGTGTTTCCTGGGAAACAGTTACCCTAGTTTTTGCTGCC
>NW_017729032.1:231936424-231951073 GCF_001723915.1 Gavialis gangeticus
TGGAGGGACTTTGTGTTTCCTGGGAAACATTTACCCTAGTTTTTGCTGCCAAGCCAAGACAAAAAAATGTCCTGAAGACAAAAAATGTGCTGATTTTGGTAACAAAAAATTGGATTAATTTTCCACCTCCTGCCCCCAGCAGCAGCAAATGCCACTGCTGCTCAATTGCCAGAATGCCCTGTGGTCTGTAACAATACCCATTGCCTGTCCTAGTGGCTTTCTGCAGCTGGTACATGCAAGCAGAGCACAGGGTGGCAGGGTGAGGTGGTCCCTTCTTGTCCTTTTGGCACTGCTCCTCTTACGTGTGCCTCACTCGCCCACCCCATGTTGCACCACCAACAACAGCAATGGTATTGGTGTGAATATAATATAATTATGATGACTTAATCAGTTGTTAACACAGTAATTAATAATATAATTATCATCTCTATGTACAATATGCATAAATATGTCAATTAGTTTTTTAATAGAGTGCCACTACATTTATTAAAACTTTTGAGGGGGTGCTTTGAGGCTGAAAAGATTAAGAAGCACTGCTATGGAGTATAGTGATGCAGACTGGATCAGATCATTGCTTTCCCAAGTCCGATACCCTAAAAAAAGGAGTATATTCACACCAATACCATTGCTGTTGCAGCCAGGTGGAACTGCATCGTGCACCTCCTGCAGAGCCAGATCAGGAAGAAACCATGAGAAGCTGTAGCAGAAGACCATGCTCTTCTTGGTTCAATTCTGCATTGCATCTTCTCGAAATAGAGGTGCGTAGAGCAGCTGAAACTTCACCGTGCACCTTGGTTTTCAGAAGGCAGATCAGAGGCAAACTGACAAGTGGCTGCAGTAGAAAGGCAGGCTGCCTGCATTTCATTACATAGGCAATGGTGCTGCTTCCGCTGCAGCTCTTCCTAGTAGCTCTTCTTTTATCTCCAGGTTGCCTGTGTTTTCAGGAGGCCCATTGGACCTAAATATGGAAGAGATCCAGCAGAAACAATGTTTTTGCCTGCAGAGTGTAATGCAAACTGGTACATCTTTCTGCTGCAGCTACTCATCAGTTTGGCTCCAACGTCTGTCTTAAAAACACATGAGACAATTCAACCCCACAGCTGTGCCACACACCCCTGCTATATTCTGATTGCACCATGGGGTCCTGCGGCACCCCAGTTCAGAACTACTGCTCCATGGCATACTTAATAACCTGTTGAAACTATAATTCATGTTTGGTCCTTATCTTTTTGTTAAATTTGCCCAGCTCATGTATTAAATGTGTTTATAGTAGTCAAGAAGAAGAGATGATCCTACCAAATAAGGGTCAATGTAACTCAAGTGGAAAGTAAAACCCCCTTGTTCTTCCAAAGTGGATCAAAGAATTATCTTGTGTCTAAATCAGTGGCAGAGACAAACAACAGTTGGAATAAAAGGATGGATCCCTTATATGGTAGCTGAAGTGGGCCCTTCCTTCTATACTTATGCATGGAGAAATTATGGATGAGGTGGCAAGGAAGAAGCAGGCTGTTTCTCTGCCTCCCATGACTGGACTAGAAGTGGCAATTAGAGCAGCCAAATAGTTATCTTGGTCCTTCTCACTCACACACAATATTTTACTGGGATTTCAGGAGATACATTTATGTTCGACCCTCCCATTCCTTTCATCTGACCAATCACTTGCTTTAAGGATAAGAAAGGACTTTTCCTCTGTTGAGTCAAATTGGTAGAGATCCAATGGATTTCTGTCCCTCCTTGCAGCATTGTGAAAGCACAGTTAAGTTATAGGAGTAAAAATGGGGAGGAGTATTAGAAGATAGTATAAGAATCCTTAGCGTATCATAACTTGGGACTGGTGTTCTATATAAAGAAAAACTAACTGTGGGCATTTCTACATGTGCTTTGAACGTGCATTAGGTTTACTGCACAGGAAGCCTTCCCTAGGACCTTGCCTATGCACACTCCCTGTTGGGAGCAGATTTGCTCCCAATGGGAGCAGCCTGATACAGGGCTGTTTTTGTGCTTCTCTGCCCCACTGCAGCAGCCAAGGGAAGCTCCAGGCTCTCCTTGATTCTAGCATGGAGGCTGGCAAGAGGCATGGGGCTGTTCTCAAAATGCACAGGGTCAGGATTGCTCTGCTGGGGACGGGACTTGATGTGCACCAGGCTGGAAAACAGCTGCCCCTATAGTGGGAAGAGCCCTCTTGGCCCCATGCTCATTGAGACATACAGCCCTCAGCAAGCTACCTGCTGGGCAGGGCTTCCATGCCCAGCAGGGGGTTCACTGGATGTGGGGCAGCTGCCAGCAAGCCTCCTGCCAGGCAGTGGGGCTGGGGGATGGAACTTGTCAGTAGGTGCTGTGCTTGGGTTCCTAGCCTGGAGTAGCCATGTGCAATGCAGAGGTGGATGCTCCAGAGGGAGAGTGGGAGCTAGGAACCAAGCACTCTCTCTCCCTCACTTCCCTGAGCAGCTGCACAGAGCTTCTCCATGGGGTAGGAAGGGGCTGGGTTCCCAGCCTCCACTCATCTTCATAGATTCATAAATACATAGACGTAGGGTCAGAAGGGACCTTGTAGATCTTCTAGTCTGACCCCCTGCCATAGGCAGGAGAGAAAACTGGGCTCAAATGACCCTAGCCAGGTAAACGTCGAGCCTCCTCTTAAAGGCCCCCAGGGTAGGAGCCAATACCACTTCCCTTGGAAGTTGGTTCCAGATCCTAGCCACCCTGACTGTGAAGTAGCGCCTTCTAAAGTCTAGTTTAAACCTACTCTCTAGCAGCTTATGGCCATTATTCCTTGTTACTCCGGGAGGCACTCCCAAACCCCATTGATCCCCCTTAGTAAGTTTATAGATGGCCACCAGGTCTCCCCTCAGCCTTCTCTTGTAAAGGCTGAGCAGATTAAGGTCCCATAGCCTCTTCTAATAGGGTCTGCCCTGCTGTCCCCAGATCATGTGAGTGGCCCTCCTTTGGACCCTCTCCATGCTGTCCACATCTCTCCTGAAGTGTGGCGCCCAGAACTGGACACAGTATTCCAACTGTGGCCTGACCAGTGTCGCATAGAGGGGGAGGATCACCTCCTTGGTCCTGCTTGTGCTGCATCTGTGGATGCAGGCCAAGGTACGGTTAGCCCTACTGACTGTGTTCTCGCATTGTTGGCCCATGTTCATCTTGGAGTCAATAGTAACTCCAAGATCTCTTTCTGCCACCATGCTTTTGAGAAGGGAGTTCCCCAGCCTATAGGAATGCTGCTGGTTCCTACCTCCCAAGTGAAGCACCCTCCACTTGTCAGTATTGAATCCCATCCTATTTTCATTTGCCCACCCCTGTAACCTGTCCAGGTCCTGCTGTAATTTGTCCTTCTCTTCTAGTGCGCCCACCTCACCCCAAATCTTGGTGTCATCTGCAAATTTAAACAGGCTGCTCTTCACCCTGTCATCCAAGTTGCTAATAAAGAAATTGAACAGTGCGAGCCCAAGGATCGAGCCCTGGGGAACCCCACTGCCCACTTCCCTCCAAGTTAAAAATGACTCATCCACCACCACTCTCTGAGTATGACCCCTCAGTCAATTTGCAATCCATCTGACTGTGTAGGCATCAATGCCACAGTCACCTAGCTTTTTAATGAGAATGGGGTGGGAGACAGTGTCAAAGGCCTTGCTGAAGTCCAGAAAGACTACACCCACTGTGACACCTGCATCCAATGCTTTTGTGACCTGATGATAGAAGGCAACCAGGTTGGTCTGACAGGACCTGCCAATTCCCTCAACACCCTGGGGTCTAGAGCATCTGGATCTGCTGATTTGAACACATCCAACCCCTCCAGAAGTTCTCTAATCTGGTTCTCCCTGACCCTAGGCTTGGCGGAATTTCTCCTGAGTCCATCCTGAATCTCAGAAGGGGAGTCCTGGTCCCTGCACAAGAAAATAGAGGCAAAGAATTTGTTAAAAAGATCTGCTTTCTCCTGTGGTGCGACCACCAGATTGCCAAGCATATGCTGCAGGGGCCCCACATTACTTGGGGCTTTCTTCATTCTCCCTATGTATTTAAAAAAAGGGCTTTTTATTATCCTTGATCCTTGATGCTAGCCCTAGTTCCGTATCGACCTTAGCTTTCCTAACAGCCCCCCTAGAGACCTGAGTGGTGGAGGTATACTCCTCTTTGGTGAAACCCCTCCCTTCCACTGGGTGTACGCCTCCTTTTTGGCAATCAGGCATTCACGAATGCCCTTGGTGAGCCAGGGGAGCTTTTGGGCACTCTTGCCCCCTTTGCTTCTTGTTGGGATTGTCACCCCTTGGGCTCTGAGTATCATTTGCTTAAGGAACGACCACTCATCTTGGGCACCCAGTTCCTCTACTCTCCAGGACGCTAGTGCCTCCCCCCCACTAATCGCCTCAGCTCATTGAAGTTGGCCCTCTTAAAGTCTAAGGCCCTTGACACCCTGCACTGGATGCTGAATTCCAGCAAGTGATCATTACTATTGCCCATGTGGTCGAGGACCCTCACCAGGTTGTCGCCTGTGGCCAGGACCAGGTCCAGCAGGGCATTCCCCCTGGTTGGACTGTGCACCTCTTGGGTTAAGTGGAGGTCCTGTATCTCTTCCAGAGCTGCCAGCTGTATGCTGGGAGCCAGGAGCTGGGACAAGGGACAGAGAGCTCCCCAGTCCTGGTGCTGATCAGCTCCTGGCTCCTAGAGGGAGCTGGAAGCTGAGCAGTGCCAGGACCATGGACAGAGAGCTCCCTGTCCCCCATGGCCTCCTGCTGACAGGGAGCAAATTTGGTCTTGATCAGTGTCTACGTGAATGCTGCTATGCAGTAACTACTGTGCAATTAATCTAGTACCTGTATCTACAGGTACTAGCTAACTGCACAGTAGCCTAATCTACCGAGCAGTAAATGTCCTGCACATTCTGTAAATGTTGATGGTGATGCTTTAGTGTGCGGTAGATTAGTCTACTACTCAGTAAAGCATATTATATCAAAGTGCCCTCTGAGAGCTAAATCAGTCACAGAATCATAGAGAAGTAGGGCTGGAAAGGACCTCCAGAGATCCTAGAACTTCGCTGTTAGACCTAATGCTTGTAGGAAGAAAAGGAGAAAAATCAAGTATTTACAATCTGGGGAGTCCCTTATAGGCCCTGGAGGAAATTTAAAAGGATTCAGAAGTAGGCCAAATTCTAGAGGTTAGACTGAAGAGAGTCTACAGTGAGTTATTGGTTATGTGATGGGAGGTCTGGAAACTCGCATCAGATCCAATAAAATCACCAGGATGTAAGTTGAGAGAGTAGGTAAACTTTGCAACACAGTATTTTTATGTTATTAAAGTTGTGACTAGCTACTTAAATATATCTCTGTGTCTTTCTTTCTTGTGTGTCTTGATCCAACTAAACCATGGTTCATGACTTGGCTCACTACTATTGGTTTAATTAGGAAGCTGTCAGTTTTCAGGTGTCTGTGACTCAGTGTAATGGTTACAGCAAACATTTTAAAATATGTCTTGAATAAATTTAGCAGGCTCTGCTTGCCCAAACAGAACTTGCATTCTGTCACTATGAATCATAATAAAAAGCTTATCTATTTCTTTTAAACAGTGTGTTGCATCTACTTCTAGAAAACCTTGCCTTCAGAAGTAGAACGTGATCAGACTGCCTACTTTGTCAGGGATAGAGCCCTAAATTTTAGAATAAACAATTTTGTAGATTATTATACATTTTTTATTCAAGTAATCTGGCACTTCTTCAGGGAAACAGAACATTTCTCTTGCCTGATTTTCACTGCATTTAATACTCTTTCTACGTGTTTAGAAATATGAAGAGAGTCTGGTATATTTCTGTACTGAAGGACAGTTTTCAAATCACTATCTTATCTGCACATAAATCTTAACCAGAATTTCACTATTTGCAGCCATAAACTTCAATATAACTTCCACACAAACAAAAGTTATTTTGTTCTATTTTATTCAGATGGTTTAAACACACACAAATGTACTATATACCTATATAGTACAATAAACTTCAGTGTTCACCATATTTCAGTGCAGCATGAAGGACCATTATTTACTGCTGACAAACCAGTCTTAGCAGATGAAATACTTAAGGAATTCTGCCAGATCAGGGTTAAGCAACCTTTTCTGGCTGAAGAGCAAAATGACCCATTCTGGGTTGGAGCTATGCAGGAAGGTGGGCACTAGGATGCTGCTGCTGTCATCACCTGTACTTGACAGTTTGAATATAAAAATTAAATTTCAGTTCCAATTTTAATCTAGGTCCACAGGATGTTTAAAGCAGCCTTGAATTTAATATTTCAAAAAAATTGTTATTTTCAGCATTCTAGGTAAGAGGTTTTTACAAGATCTAAGAACTTCAAACAGAGTAAACTGACTTCAACAGAACTAAGACAATTTATACCAGTTGACAATCTCATTGGAACAGAGAATTCGAATGAACCTCCTGAGTCAGGGTAATTCTCCCTACCATTACCATATTCAAGGCTAATGCAATGAGTGTTTACACCTGAGTAGTCAACACTTTGTCTACATTACTTAGTCATGGTCAACATTACATCTGTTCATGTGGCTTTTCAAATTGTACTTAAACCTGTACAATTTCCTAATGCTAGTAAGCACTAGGATGCTGTTATAAAGGCCTAGACTAAACTACTTCCAAAATTAGGGTTAGGGACAGAAGCTGCACATAAACTGGTTTAAGTGATCAGAAACTGATTTCAACTTGTAACAGAACAGAAATTCAGTGCACATAAAGTGCTTTCAAAATGGCCCAAACCAGTTAATGATAAACCTGGATGGATTTAGTATCAGACTTAACTGATTTATGTCAAACCAGTCTATGGAATTTCTGTCCCAGATCCCCTCCCGATTCAAGTTAACTCATAGTCCCCCAGCATCCCAGAATGCTTTGTAGCCCAGGGCTGTGTTGTCTGCTCTAGTGGAGCAGGGCTGGCCCTGTTCCCCTCTTTTCACAGAACTGAGGCAGTAAAGCCCCTGCACCCTAGCTTAGCCTCTCCTTGTGCCTATCAGCCTGGTAGGAGGGAGACAGGGATCCCTAGAGAGCCGGGCTGGGATCTCTTGACTCTGTTTTCACAGGGCTGAGGCAGTAAGCTCCCTAGATTTTGCCTGTCAGCCCAGTATGGGGCCAAGCCCTGTGGGACCATACTGAGGAATGGGAGGGGGTAATCCCCTCTTTGCACCAGGATCAGGGCTTGGGGGATTCTGCCAGGGCAGGAACTCCCTCTGAGGCTGGGGGATCCAGTCAGCCTTGGGCTGAAGGAACTATTCCCCCCAACCTGTGGGCATAGGGCTAAACCCTGCAGGACCATGTTGAGGGGTGGAAGAGGGGAATTCCCCTCTCTGCACCAGGGGCAAGGTTCATAGATCCTGCCAGGGATGGGGCACCCCCACTGAGGCTTGGGGATCTGGCCAGCCCTGGGCTGGAGGGACTCTTCCTCTTGGGGATAGCAATGGGGGGTGGGGGGAGCATGTGCTGGGCACCCAATCAGGGATGAGCCCTGGGCTGCATTTGCGTACCTTCAGCAGTGGCCAGCAGGCTGGGAGGTGTACTCTAGTACAGTAGTTCTCAACCTTTTTTGTACCAGGACCCATTTGTAAACTTCAATGGTCAGTCCAGACCCAGTGCCCATCAGTTTTGATCCACTGCCCCCAGGCCCCAGCCCTGCAGTGTGTGGGGCAGGGGGTGGGTGTGTGGGGCAAGCAGCCCCTCACAGGCTGGGACTCTGAGAGCCTGCAAAGGAAAACCCATGATTTCTCATGTTTTTCTCCTTTAAAGATGAACCTGTTTTTAAGGTTTGTTCACAACCTTTTCATATATTCTTGCAACCCACGGGTTGAGAAAAGCTGCTCTAGTACCCCCTGGCTACTGGTATAGGCCACTGCAGAGGTCTGTCTGCCTTTCCAGTGTCAAAAGTGAATGTCAGCTCACTTTGTTATTGGTTCAATCTTGACAGTTTAGGTAAACTTGAAAAAACTGAATCGATTCAGCACTGGGCTTTTTGATTGTCTGCACTTAGCCTAGAAGGCAAGGATTCCTATATTCAGTGTAGAATCATAGCTTTAATTACTTGTAACTGAATATGTGTGCTTTCTACATAAATGGGATTAGCTGAAATACAAACAAATGTGCTTTCTTGACCACAGGCACAATTTTTCTCCCATTGAAGAACCTAGAAACATTTCCAAAAAATTGAAAGGAAGTAGAGTCAGGTCCAATATTAGGGAGTCAGGGAGCTTTTCCAGTTAGTTGAAAGACAAGATGAAATAAGAACTGCCTATTTATAGCATTTAACACTAACATGGTATTCCTACAGGTGCAGTATAACAGCACAAATTGATTAGATCAGGGGTGTCAAAGATATGGCCTGTGGGTCAGATTCAGGTCACTAAGATATATCACCCATCCTGCAGTGCTGCCTTTGGGTCTTGCACCAGTCCTGCATATTGCTTATAGCATGCACTGATCCTGAACAATGTATTGCATGAAGTTAGGATGACTAAGTGTCCCAGTTTAGCCTGAACAGTCCCGGATTTCGAAGGCCAGTCCTGGCTGGTTGGTAAAAATTAAAATGAATCCCGGAATCACAGGGGCATGGGATGCAGACTGGCAGGGAGGTGCAGTGGCTAGGTGTGCCCAGCAGCTCCACCTCCCTGCCAGACTATGCCCATGCCCCTGCCTACTGACCTCTGCCACTGCCTGCAACAGCATTGCTGACTTTGGATGGGGAGCAGCATACCAGATACCCCGAATTTTCTTTATTTCCCGAAGTTGTCTCACACACATAGCAAGTGATACATGCAGCACTTTGGGCCAGACCAGGTGCATGCTGGCTGGATGAGTTTGATCCTCTGGGATTGGATTACTTTAGTAGATTACTACACTTGCCACTGTTTTTAGGATACCCAGTGTTATTCTAACAATAATGCTAAAAGCCTCTGCTTCAGGAGAGCTACACTGGGAATACTTAATATATTTGTATAAAGATCAGATTTGTTCCTGAATCCACTGATACAATGGCCAAAACCATTCCTAATTTCACAGTAGCAAAACTCTGATTTGGCACTAAGGAGTGTAACCCCTTCCTGCTCATTAGGTCATGCCGTTTCATGGCAATGATGCAGTGACATCATTTGTTATGATGCAACAGCAATACAATTACACCATGACAAAGGATATCAAATGACAGTATAACTCTGAGAGGCCTGGAATAGCCTGTTTAATAATTATGCAAAGCAACTATAACATAAGCAAACTATTTAACACAGGTAATGAGAATTTTTTCTTACACTGATTGAGGAAAAAAAAAGGGTTGAATGCTTCCTCTTTCATACTTTGTAAGTTAAATGGATCTGAATATCCTGAAGTCACTAACAGAGTTGTAGAATGGACAGCTTTCAACATACTGAGAGCTTTGCTTCCATTTGCTTGCATTGACAAAAAGTGATTTGGGCTGAAAAACTGAAGTAAGAAATTCTTGTTTTGCAACATTTCTAGTACTTTTAATTTCTGATCATGTCAGAAATACCTCAGATTTGTTGCAATCCAGCTCTTTACCTTCTCTTTTCCAGGAAGACCCAAGAACTCTGTGAAAGATGGTTAGAAACCTCAATGCATGTTTATTCCCAGTTTCAGTGTGAACTAGTATTTTGATCAAACCAGTTCTAAATCATGTTACTATTTCCCATGTTTTTAAGCTGAATTTTAAACATGCTAACAAATAAATGTCTGGGGAAAAAAAGCACCTGAGCAAATGTCTGCATTCAGCTCCCAGTTTGTGTTCTGTATGTAATTGTGAGAAGACCACAACACCCCTCCCCAGCCCCTGTGACACTCCTTGTAGCCACACAGCTCCTGCCCCACTCTGGCCATCTGGGTACCCTCCCTTTTCTCTTGCCTCCAGTGCCTTGATGTACTTCATTGATCTGCAAAAAGGAAGGATGCTCTAGGGTCCAAGAGTGAGCTCTTATCTGGTTTTCAGCCAGCATGTCCCTCCCAGACCTCACTGGTCCCAATCCTGCCCTGCAAGTGCTAAGTGGGCTCTTTTGGCCCATCCGTGCACCCCAGGGCACTTGTTGCCTTAATGGCTATTCATGGTCTCCTTCCACCCCTACAGCCATGCCTATGCCTCACTAATGTTACCGGTTATCATTTCAGGGATGACCTTGTCTCAGTCCAATGCCAGGCCACTTCAGGCCAACACACCCTTGTTGGGGCTTTGGCCTTCCTAGCCTCTACCCCTTTTCTCTAGCTGGGCTCCTTAGCCTAGGCCTGCTGTGCCAGGCCTTGGCTTATGGGATGCAGCCCCTGGCTCACCCCTCTTGGGCTCCTGGCCATGGTTTTTCCCCCCCCCCCCCTTGACTCTGCCCCCCTGGCCCAGGCTTTACCCCACTTGGGCTCTGGCCTTAGCCCTCCCAGCTTCAGGCCACTGCTATTGCTTTGCAGCTCAGGTTTTAACCCTCCTAGCTTCCACCTGTCTGTGTTTTGAGCCCTGATCTCTGGCAGGGCTCAAGACCTCATGTGCCCCTCAGGCACCCCTGTGGACTCCTCATCATCTATTATAGCCCATTCCAGTCCTCCAGTATAATCTGAACATAAACACGAATCCACTGGTTGTACAACAAATCTCTCCCTGTACTGGGTCATACTTTCCTAAAAACTCTATGCTTCTTACTTGTAGCTACCAGGGCAGCTTAGGTATCAGTTGGTTATTCTCCTGGTGCCATCCTGCTCATGAGCTCCTCTCCCTACCACCTATAGGACTAGACTGACTGGTCTCAAACACTGGTCTTATGCATCTCCAAAGCCCCACCTCTTCCTCCAAAGCCCCACCTCTTCCTCTCTAGCAACCCACAGGGGTTTCCTTTTTGCAGCTAATGACCAATCTGCCTTTCCTTGTTATGGCTTAGCTCAGCTGCTTGTGGCTCTGTGCTTCTGTCTGCCTATATACCTACCTTGGTGCAGCTTCCTGCTCTGCAACTATTTCTAAGCAGAGTTACTCCTCCAGGGGCTACCTCTATCTCTGTGGCTACAAGTCTGCCTGTTTGCCAGCAGCCAGCTCACTAGTGGTTAGCCTGCTTCCTAGCAGATAGCCTGGTTCCTAGATGTCAGCCCTCCCAGAACCAGTCCAACCTGTTGCAATCTCCTCTTAAAGTAACAGGAGCCCTCTGGCTCCTTGTTACAAGAACAAGCTTCTTTCATTTCCACTGTAGAGAAATCAAGTGGCTTTGTTACAAATAAGTCATTCATCACAGAAAGTATGCAGTCTTCTATAGTAAGGGAAAGTAAACTTTGAAGCCTTGAGTCATATATTCTATGGAAGTTAATACAGGAATATATACTGAAATGAATAATAATTTAAATAATTAGTGAACTACTGATTTGATGCTTACATTCAAATCTTGAAGACATTCGTTAATTTTTCAAAATCTCTTTAAGTGACCTAGAAGCCTAATTATCATTTCAAAAGCGATTTAGACATTTAGGAGTCTAAATCAATTAAAACCCCATCAGCCCCATTTTCAAAAGAGATGTAGGTGCTTTCAAAATTTGTATCTGTAAGTCTTTGTTTTTGCATACTTCTATTTAGTGCTACAGCCATATGAGTATAATTCATATTTTGTACCTTGGAAAGATAATAAAGCAAAAACTTTTATATAAGCTTAGAAAAGTCTATGGATCATGGATATTTCTGCTCACTTTTGTTTCTTATTGAATAGCACACATTAAAGAAAATATTATTGCATGTGGTACGAAGAATAATAAGCAATAACATGATACCAGTTTACACATATAGTCTTTCAAAACCACTTTAGAATTGTTACATAAAAAGATAAAAGGGTTGGTTATCAACATGTGGGTTCTGTCTTTCATATATGTTAAATCCCAAGTGAAATTGAAACTGCATAGTTTGGACATTCCAAGTAACTAAAATAACATGCCTGTAAAATCTCATTTTAAACTGAATGAATTCTATAACAATGTGGTGGCAGATATATGTTGATGACCATACAGGCCTTCTCACTCTCTTTGCCCCACCACAGTGGTTGCGATAAGCTGGCAGACTTTCTTCAGTAATAGCTGGAATTCTTTTTCTCTACTTTTAAAATAGTACTCATGTATGTTGCTCTTCAAGAAATGGCATAAGGTGCATTTGTTTATGCAGTTCTGCCTGAGAGACACTTGTTTAAGAGTAATATTAAAAAAAATGATCCTTACTGCCACTATAGAATGACCTGCAAATTGTTGGCTACTATAGACCATATGGAGGTGATATTAGTTTGAGCAGGTGTCGGAGGTGTGGGGGGAGGAGGGTAGAGTTTTACTTTCCATGGCACTTCTTTACTGCAAACTGGTTGCTGCTATGGGCTTGGGCTGTTGCAGCTACAGGATGTGCTCCCTGAGTACCAAGGTAAGCTTCCTGTACACTGGCTGCAGCAGCCTCCATAGCATGGGCTCCTTGGGGGCTGCTATTCTAGTGCCCATCTAAATTGACCCCCAGGGCTGGTGCCTTGCTCACCCACCCCTAGTTACACTAGTGATATAGAGTAACTATGTATGTTTCAGGAAAACTTAAAAATCTGTACAGCTCCTGAAAGAGAAGATTTTTTACCTAGAAGGACAACTCCATAAGTGCTTAAATGCATCTGCAGGAGACACATGGTTGTGAATCCTTTCATAAGGAAGGGGAACTTAGTAGCAACTGCTGTTCTTCAAGAGCTATGTCTGTGCTGGGATAATAAAATTAAAGAACCTAATTTTGGCCCTGGGGAAAGTCTTGTTGGTTACACAGAGGACAGATTCATGGCCACTCTCCAATAACTGGCATTTAATGCAGTGAAAGACCATTTCTGGATCATATGCTCATCCACTGTCCAGAGCTGTCAAATACTGACCTTGAAGCGGTCTTCACTAAGATATTAATATCTCCAATGAGTGAATCACAGTGTGACATTCTGACCCAAATGAAATCAGTGGGACATGGATTCCATCCTAAATACAGATACCCATCTTTGTCATGTACCATTGCTGGACTAGAGGCTGATTCAGGTACAGATAAAGAATGGATTCTTCTCTTCTGCTTAATATGCTCTGACTGGGAAGTCAGGAATTGTTCTAAATTATGCTGATGGTATAAGGTTCAGTAAAGTCTTTATGCCAGAGGCAGGCCAAATCCGGCCTGTGGGCAGCATTTTGCCTGCCAGGCACTTTCATCGAGGCTGCAGTGCCCCACAAAAAATTGTGCCCCACTCAGCCCTTCTGCCTGAAAGGGTAGGAGTGAGGTGCCCATGTGTACAACCCCTCCAACATACTCTATTGTGCCTTGCTCCTACCTTCTTGGGCCAAAGGGCCCCACCCCACCAGCAGCAACTTCTGGGTGGGGCCCCTGCTGCAGATGCCCCATGGGAACCTGCTTGGCTTCCTGGATGTCCAGCTTGTTCGGGGCAGCAGGTGGGAAAGTGGCAGGGCTGGTGCCCAGGTGTGGGGGGGGTGGGGTGGAATTACAATTGGACAGAAGCACAGAGAACAGTGAAGAGCCCATGGCTAGGAAGGTGGTAGAAGCATGGAACTTGGCTAAGCAGAGTGTGGGTGCGAGGGAGTGTGAAGGTGGAGAGTGTGGGGACTCCCCACACACTCCCCCACATGGCACACAGTCCCCACTGCCAGCAGCAACAGCAGACGGGAGGCTCAGTTTGCTAATGCCTGGTGCAGGTGCTGGTGCTTGGTGGGGTGTAGCTCCCACCAGTGCTGTGTGTGGGGATTAGGAGTGAAGCCTGCTTGGCCCCCTCTATCATGGGGGCTCCCCACCATGTGCCTGCAGCTCCCACACTTGCACCAGGGAAGCCCCATGCTGGAGCCTGCTGCCTTCCCCACCCTGTGCTGCCTAAGCCCTCAGACTCCACCAGGTATGGAGGGAGCCCCACTCCCTGCTTCCCCACAGAGTCCAGTGTAGCGCTTTCTTTGGTGGAAGTACAGGAGCTGCAGGTGCACCCCACTGAGCTTCTGCTATAGAGGAAGCCAGTCAGGCTGCACTCCTCACCTCCCTGTGTGCAGCACTGGCTGGAGCCATGCTCAGCACAAGCACCCTGAGCCCCCCTGTCTGCTGCTGCTGCTGCAGCAGCAGGGGCTGCACACCATGTGCGGGAGTCTGTGGGGCATCCCCACACCCCCTACCCTCCCTCACACCCCACAAACCTCACACACCCACACCCTGTCCCCACAACCCCCACCAACATACACACACCTCAACATACCCTATACACCCCACACACACTGCCATACCCCCTCATAACCCTCCCCACACACCTCACCATACACACATGCACACACCCTACCACACACACATACACATAGACACATACACACACCCAGTGCTGGATTTAGGCTTAAACTTTTTAAGCTACAGCTTATGGCTTCACAATATGAGGGGCCTTTAAATAAGGAAAAATGACTAAATATCAAATTTTATAATAATCAGCTGGTAAAGAAAGGCAATAAAGGAGATATGGGGAAATGACTCTTTAAATATGGACATTTTCATTCTATTCTGATTAAAATATACATATATATGGCTCCATAGTTATTGTTCATATTGAGTTCATAAATTTGTGTAGAAATAACACTAATTCATCTTTTCATGGATTTCGTGG
>NW_017729032.1:231956073-231977016 GCF_001723915.1 Gavialis gangeticus
AAAGGCGGCTAACAAGCCGCGCTGGCTCCTCCCTCTGCCTCGTGTGCCTCTCGTCGGGAGCTGCAGGTGAGTCCCTTTTACTGTTCTGCTTCCCACCATACCCACACCCCACCCCTCCATATACACATCATATAAGAAAGTGCAACTTTATTTTTGAGTTATTACGCAATCCCTTCTATATACAGTACACAAACACAAAGCATGACAAATATTTTTGTAATAAAATTCAAATATGTTATAATAGGTGTTTGACATTTAGTGTGTGGTTTAGGGTTTTTTGCTTTTTAAGATGGCAACCCCCCCCTCCCCGCAAGAGGAGTATGGGTGGGTATATGGCAAACAGGGGGCAGGGCAACTGTCAAGGGGCAGAGTTACCTATTCAGCCCTTGACAGCTCACCAACATTTGTTAAGTGACCCTCCAGCTGAACTAATTGCCCGCCCCTGCTTTATGTCAATGCAGGATTGGCATATAAACACTTGGCTCTATGACACTGCCTCCTGGCCTCCAGTATGGAAGTGGACACAGTGTAGACTGGCAAAGGAAGCAGTTATACAGCCTTCAGTAGCAGCAAGAGTTTCCCTATGAACAGAGTAACCATATTATTTTGAAGGAAATCCCTGCATTCCTGTGATTCAAGAACTTTTGTTTCAATTTTTACCAACTGGCTGGGACCAGCTTACAGAATCCAGGACTGTCCCAGCCAAACTGGGACATACGGTCACCCTATCGATTCATGTAACCTTGTTTAGATATAGCACAGATACTTTGTGTTGCTGAATGGGACACAGCAGCCACATTCTATTCTCAGGAGAGAATCTGGAGCATTCTGCCATACTGAAACTAATTCTAAAAACCACTGGTGCTGTAGACATTTTGTATTACATTTCAATGACAAAGATATTCTTTTATCAACAAGAAGTTCAATAGTTGTGATACCTAAAAAGATTAATTGTGGAGTGCTTTCTTGTCAGATAGCTACTCATCCAAGTAATCATCTCTAGCATATGGAACATTTGCTGACCAGAGAGATTCTGGTCTTATAAAACATTCATGTATTGAAGCTAGCTCATGTTTAATGGTACCAAATATGCACCATGGATCAGTTTCTGCTGAGTGGCTAGTACTACAAAAAGACTGGTCATTCAGCAGCATAAATAACATCACAGCAGGAGTTTTCTTCTGAAAGTTGTTTTTGGATAGTCCTACATAGAGGACTACTCCCTGTCAAACCAAGAATAATAGCTATAGCTTTTATTCTTCAGATGAGCATATCTTCAAATGAGCACAGCAAAAACTTGATTCATTTCACAAGCCAATTAGATCACTATTAGATCAGGATAACAAGGCAGTTTATAAAAAGGCTGAACTATGATTTGTATGCACCACTAAGATTCCTTGCGACAATTTAGCAAAGCCCTGTTAAACTTTTATTAATTCATTTCAGATGAAAATAATTATACTAATATAATAGTCATTTCACCAAATGATGCATCATATTATATGCTGTCATTGTATTGGCATTCTAAGAATGCTTTACCAGAGTTTGATTTCTGAAATTTATGGTAGGAGTTACAAGATGACAAGAGCTATAATATTTAGACTCTGGAAAAAATGGAGAAGCTCTTACATTCAGCTATGCAAAAAACACTTTATGGCAGTGACAGAAGGTGACAGAAAAGAGTTTCTATTAGATATAAAGAGCCAGGCATCAAAGAGGATTTTATCCTGCAAATAACTGATCCCAAAGTAAAATCTGGGAATGACAGGAAAGGCAAAAAAACAACAGCTCCAGTTAATGCTACTAAAAAAGGACTTAACTCCCAACCTGTGAGGGCCCGTGACTCTGAAGGAAACTCTAGTGTCTTTATTGACCAACACATTTGCATTTGTCTTTTGCTGTATTCTATTTATGCTTTACTGAATGATCATGCAGCTTTTTTCCCACTTTCAGGAACTTGTTTGAGCCTGTCTTTGCTGGCCCCCTTTTCAGGCTGCCTAAATAAAGGAAGACAAAAACCATTCATAGAAATATGTCTCTTCCCTCTCCTTCAAGTTGACACTAATGAAACACTAACTGATTAAAAGCACTGAAAGCACACTGTTTTAACCTGCAGGGCAGGGGGTCAGACTTGATAATCTACTAAGGTCTCTTCTGATCCTAAACATCTATGAAATCTATGAATTCCCAAATTTTTCTGGATCTGATCAGGTAGGAAACAGAAGAATGACTTATATGATATCATGGTCAAAACTAGGTGTTGCAATAGCCCTTCCCAACTGACCTTCTAACATCCTTTTGTATCATCAGCTATCTTTCTCATTAGATTTTATCAGACCCTGCCACACCATTCCATGTTTCTTTAGTGAAGACAGAGAACACTGGCTGGATATCCTTCCCTCTCCCTGACTTCACTGCTGCCACCTACCAGGTAATTTCTCTTGCTCAATGTTTCTAGGGAGCCAGCCTACAGGTCCACCTCCTAGAACTTTCCTGGGTGGCGATAAAGTCTAATTTCTTTCCAGTTATTTGGAGGCACTTAGTGGGGGAACTGCCTCTCCCACTTCCTGTCTGCAATACCATAAGCTCCAACTATTCAAAACCTTGATCCAGGTCTGTGGGAAACTGTACATTTAAAAGGCTCTTGCAAGAGGCCATTGTTACCAGTTGTTATACTGAAACTGTTCATATTTAACTGTGCTGATCAGTTAGAACTTAGATGTTGAATGAAGCACAGCTGTGTCAGATTGGGTGGTTCCACATCATTTCTAAACAATACACGATGCTAGGAAATGAAATGAACTAAAACAATACCCTAAATTGAGGAATCAACAAATTAAAAACCACACCGGAACTGAAAAACTCATTACATAAGGAAAACAACTGGAGAAGGTTAAAACAGCTCCTTGCTCTGCTGCTGCAAGTAAGAGTTGTCACCAAAAAGGAAGTGCAACAGTGATGCTATAGCCATGATGGTCCAGAAATAATGCAAGAGTAGAGGTACACTGATACATCAGTCTGATATTGGATCAGTACCAATATAAAAAAAATTGTCTGTATCAGAAATTGTCGCAATTGGGCAGGTAATGTGGCTGATAAATGCTTGTGCGTGTGTGCAGCTGCAGCACAGCATGCAGGCAGTGAGGAACACAGCCTGGCAGTGTGGACAGCTGCCTCCAGCTGGTAAGTCCATTGTGGTGGAAAGGGAGGGGAGAGGGAAGGGTCATGAGGGGGCAGATCAATCCCTACCCTGCAGTGAGGGAGGGGGCAGGAGTAGTCACTGCCCAGCCAGGGTTGGGCAGGGTGCTTGTTGCGGGGGGCAGCTCTCACCACTGCTTGCACCCCAGGAGGGAATGGGGGTGGGGTGTGCCTCCCGAGCTGTGTGGGGTGGGGCAGGTGGGCTGCAGCTCTGGGCTGGAGCCAGGGCTGCACTGGGCCCTTTTTGCTGGGGGTTGGGCTTGGAATGGGGGCTACAGAGGTGGCTGAAGCCACCCCAGATTTTATCATTGCTCCCTCCCTGGTGCATCCTCAGCTCTTCCTGGCAGGTGGGGGGAGGCAGGGGTTGAGCCGGAATGAGCTGGGGCTGTGCTGGGTGGGCAGATGGCAGTGGCAGCATTGGGAGGGAGCTACAGTGAAATCTGGGGCAGCTGCAGCCCCCTCCATAGCCCCTGTCCTGACCCCAGACCCCAGCAAGAAGAGCCTGGTGCAGCCCCATCTCCAGCCCACAGCTGCTGCCTGCCTGCCCTGCCCCACACAGATCTAGGGGCACATGCCCCCCACCCCCCATACCCTCTTGGAGTGCAAGCAGTGGCAGGAGCCGCTCCACCCCTTGTGAGTGTCCAGCGCCACCCCAGCTGGGCAGCGCCTGCCCCTGCTCCTATCCCCTTCCTCACAGCGGGGGGGGGGGTTGATCTGTACCCCCATGCCCTGTCCCTGCTCCCTCCCCTTGCATCACAACAGACTTACCAGAGGGAGGCAGCTCTGTATTGGAAATCGGATTGGTATCAGGCGATATGCCTCCTTAAGAATCGGATATCGGTATCAGTCCGAAAAAACTCTATTGGTGCACCTGTATGCAAGAGACAAGTGTAAAGGAAGACATGTAGAAATTAACTGTATTCCTGACAATAGCAAATGCAGAAGCACTTGCTGTTTTAATACGTTTCAGTTTACTTGAAAAGAAAAGGCTAAACTATGAAACTGTGCTACAGAGACTGAAGAAATCTTGAAGTCCATGTCACTATGAAACATGAAACATCAGTTCTTTTTTTTTACAAAGGTAAAGAAAGAAAGTAGAAGGTTGGAACAGTTTGTGACTGGTCCAAGACTGAAGATCTAATAGCACTGTTAAGGGATGGTGGATGCATCCTTAATGAAAGTTCAGCTCACACTTGTGATTTGGTGGGGAAGAAATGTCTCAGAAAAAAACACTACCGGGAAATTGAGAATTAACCTTTGACAAAACAATAGAACTTGCCAATAAAGGAAGCCACTGAGTTCGGAATGAAGGGTATGGGAGTAGAGAACACCCAACACAGTACACATGATAGAGGATCCAAAATATAACAAGAAAAAAAAACTAAGCTAAAGACCTGCGGCAGAAAGGTATGAAAAGTTCAAAGTCAAAGCCTCCAAAAACCAACACATGCAGCTGCACACTCAGTGGGAAACACAGTAAGTCAGTGTAATGCTCAGACTATGGAAAAAGATGCAAACTTGCAATGGATTCCCTCACTTCACAAAGTCTGAAAGCATGAGCCCTTCTTGCTCACAGTGTGGACAAAGAGGATGACAACAGTACTACTATATGAGGAATTCTTCAGAGGAGCAACAAACAACATTATACAAGAAGTTGATATGTTATCAGCATGAAAGCAATGGGAAAGCAGTGAGACACTGGTGCACAACCAAGTACTTTTAGCACCAAACAAAAAGCCCATACTAAGGTAAGTGGGTGAAAATCCAGAACTCTGGGCAGTGATGAATTTATGCACTCCCATTAGCAAGCTAAGTAAATAGACAACTAAACTGGAAAGAAATAAAAATTATTATAGTGCTGTGGAAAAGAGCACCCATTTTTGTATTAAAGCCCTGTCAAATTCTTGGCCTTCTCAAGACAGTGTACTCATTGGAAAGGCAGAACATGAAAACAATAGAGGTTCCAGAGATTGAGGGATATAGAAGCTCTTCGCATAATACAGAAAGAAACTAGAATTACCTGACCCCCCCCTAAAATTCATGTCCATAGAAGCATTCCCTTTTCCCTAAAGCAGAGAAGAGCTAGATAGATTTACTGCACTAGAATGCTTGGTAAGGAGAACCCAGAATGTGTACACATGCTGGTCAACCTAGGGAAAGAAAGAAAACAGAATCCCTCCCTTTGAATAGAACTAAACAAGTAAATGAATATGTAGAAAGAGAATGTTTCCAACTACCTAAAAGGAGAGAAACATTTTTTGAGGAAGACTGGGTGCATTGGCATAGTTCTAGCAAGTACCTTTGGAAAACCAGAGCTCAACACCCCACTTTGAAGACCCTGGTGCTACAGGTACCATTTATGTTGCACCCTAAGGATTTCAGAGGATAAATAACTTTTATTTTCTCTATTAGGGAGAATACCAAGTTTCACATGCATGATTTTAAATCTGAGGGGAAAACACAAGAGTACAATCAGAGACCCTAAGCAGCTTCAATGATAAAGGTAAATAAGCAAAAAATGTAAATTATATATCTGGGAGAGACGTTAACATAACAAGCAATATAGTTGGAGCACAGTAAGGTTGAGATAATTACCAACACCAGGCCTGACCCAAGAGATGAGAAAGTGATTGCAACCAAGACTTTTGGGAATGATGAATGTGTACGGAAAGATATGCCTTCTAACTCTCCAAACTAACAACCCAAGGACGCTACTGTGCAAATATGTCCAGTGAACCTGGGATGTCAGTCTTGATACAGAGTCTGAATGGAAGGAGTTGAAGAGACCCTTGTCCTGTAGTACTACAAGAGAAACTGAAAAACTAGGGTGTTTGCAAAGAGGGTACTTGTACAATCCATGTACAAGAATATGATCAAAACTGAAGACCTGTGACAGGATATATCAAAACTTGCTTGTCAATACACTTAAATGAAGGAGGAGGGTTTGGTTTTAGTTCATGGTTTAAAAAGTTAAATATATTTATTAAAGCAAGTCAGTATTAGACCAAATTGACCATAAACATCATATTTTCACTTCCAAAATCGGCTTGGCAACCATCCCCATTCCCTTCCGTGCCCCCACCCCCAGGAATAGAGATGATTTTGTTTTTTTGGTTACAAAGCAGATCCAAACTGGGAATTGAATTGGTGGTTGCAGACACACTCTGAAGACCATTTGACACAAGACTAGTGGAATGAAGCCTGCAGATGAATTATGCCCATTACAATCTGATTAAAAAGTGTTTTGCCTCCAACAAAATATGAATTATTATTGTCAAAGCTACTGCCAAAGAGACCCTGCATAGAGCAGTTAAGTCTGGCATAGGTTAAACAAAACTGCATACTTCCTGCACTGATTGCCTATATATATAAGGGACCTCTTGAGTAAAAAATAGCGTTTTGTTTAAAGGTGCTAGACAGATTCCCTCAATTTGTATAGAACTAAACAAGTAAACTAACGTGTAATTCCTAAGGTTACAAAAAAGTAGGTTAGTAAGTACAAGTGAAAGTGAAGTATAAGAACGTATATGTGAAACAGGCCAGAAATATTTGATAGATGCCTTTCACAAACAGCAGTATTGGGAAAACTGTTGTCTAATCATGCATGCCAAAAATGCAAACCAAGTCAAGCAAAATGTCATGTTGGTGGCACAGAAGTAATGGATCCTCTGAAACAAAGTATACATATACTTGTTTAGATTGGTTGGGGGAGATAGGGGAAGCTATCTCCTTATCTAGATACTTTTGCTCACTTCCCTGTCATAGCCCTGTTAGTAGTACAGCTAACAGCTGATTGTGCATCTCAAATATATTTTCCTAGATAAGGCATAACAATCATAATAGTGTCTGACAATGTGCCACAGTTTAATGAGCATAAGTTTAAGTAGTGTGAAATGAAGTAAGATGTGTTTGAGATATGTGATCTGTAGGCTCCCTCATACAAAATCCAATAAGCTAGTGGAAAATGATGTCAAAATTAGAAAACATTCACTTGGAAGTACAGAGTCAGACTCTAATCTGTATTTAACACTTAAATTACAGAAACATGGGGGTGTCAGTTAATTATATTTTGTTTGGCAGAATACTGCACTGCTGGACTCAGGTACTTGAGTCACTGGAGACTTATGAAAAAAAGTCTATAGAGATGAATGAAGCTAAACAAAAATTCAGCATGATTTGGGGTCTCAAAGAATGCTGCTACTTTGTAAAGAAGGAGATAGGTATCTTCATAACAACAGGAAACAACAGTCACAAACCCAAAAGGGGTAGCAGAAGAGACAGCCCTACAATCATTTTAGCTTGGCATCCCAAATGGGCACCATGGATGTGTGAAATGGGCTGTATTTGATTTGGATTTGGATGCAGCCGAAATTGGGGACAGTGATTTGATTAATTGATTTGGATCACTGTCCCCATTTCAATTTGGCCGAATCCGAAGCTAAAGATTTGATGCTGATTCAAAGAATCACTGATATGGCCATAGACACAGCTTTAAATGTTTTTTCTATGTACCTTGAGGTACCAGGTGTGTCTTGTGAACATTGAGATGGTGGGGCATATGGAACATCTCAGAGGAGCACCGGGGGGCGGGGAGCATGTGCTCAGCGGTACTTCTGGTCCACTTCGGGGTCCACTGCTGAGTGTGTGGGTGACCCCCCTCCTCCCCCCACTGCCCCAGCTCAGCAATTGGACATTGGGCGACCCCGGGTGCCCCCCGCAAACCCAGGAGGCACCAGTCTCTGAGCCAGGAGGGCATGGGGTGGTCCCCTGCACGCTCCCCGGCAGACCCAGAAGTGGACCAGAAGTGCTTCTAGTCCATTTCTGGCTCGCTGCCGAGCGCACTGGGGAGCTCCTGCACTTCTGTGGGACGCTCCATCCACCCCACCATCTCAGCATTCACAAGCCACCTGGTACCTTGAGGTATATAGAAAAAACATTACAGTTGTGTCTATGTCTGAATCGCTGAATCTTTCTGAATCTCTCCAAATCGATTTGGAAGGTTCTGATTCAACTCGGAGAGATTAAAGGATCTCCTGATTCAATTCAGATCCTGATTTGATTCAAATTCAGAGATTTGGCCACTGAATCAGGCCAAATCTCTGCTGAATCAGATCAGGGCCCAGAGCTTTGCACAGCCCTAATGGGCACACACCATAAAGGAAGAAGTGGCACCTTCCTCAGACCCCATGTAGGAGGTTCATACTAAAAATTTACGATAGTGGTAAAAAGGAGAAGGGCTTTACTACACATTAACTGTCCCTCTTTACTCTCTCCTGCATGATGTGTGGAAGTTAAACCATGGTAGCTGAATGAAGAAAGGATAAATTACTGTTCATAATCCCCTACTTCCAGTGAGGGAAGACTGTGTACATGTTCACTTACTGCAGATCATCTGAAATGTGGTAATGCCCCACAACTTTTTACCCTGCACTAAATTGTATGCCCATAGCTTTACTTAATACCAAAGAATTAGAACTCAGACACTGATTAGGCAGACGTCTTTCAGACTCAATGACTCACGATCACCAGACAACAAACCCCCCTACCCTCAAATCATGATATTAGCTTGAAAAATGAAATTTTAAAATGGTATAGAACGTAGAGTTATTTGTTTTAGGGCATTGTTATGGAATTCTCTGCTTCATTACCTAAATTTGATATGACAAACCAGATTCTTACAATTTGTACATATCTGATGTAGTGTGTTGCCTATGAAAACTTATGCCTCTCTGAAATAAAGTACCACCTTACCCTACCTTCTGCCTGACTTCAGAAAGAAAGGGCTAACTACCTCTTTCTGACTTAAACTATGTAAATGAATTTGTACACATAAAAACACAATCTGTGCTTACACACTGAAACATTACACACAAAATTAAAGCACAAGCTAATGGGTATAACCTTCATGTGCTTTTAATACCAAAGATATGCCCCAATGTCATCACATTTATCTCCAAATACTAGTAATCTCATTGTGATTCTCAAGATGCATTTTCTTTTGAGCGAGCCAATTCATTTCACAAAATGTGAAGACACAGAATTAAGTTTTCAATAATGCGCCACTAATTTCTACACTCACCGGTACAGCATTTACTGTAGTGTTTGAATCCAATCTGCAGTTCATTGACAAGGTAGGTTATTTGTCAATATTTTCAAGTCAGGCAGGGTGAGAGGGGAAAGCCTTTACATTTTCCAAGTTTATATCTAAGCAGCAGATGGAAACAATTCCACAACAAAAGAATGAACGCTGGTAAGATATTCTGAAGATCTCTTAAGTTCAGCACGTCACCAGTGCTGAGGCCAATTTTCCAGAAGACTGATTTGAATTGCAGAAAAGAAGAGACGGTGAAGTGATATATTATCTTAACCCATTAAATGATGAATTCTGGGGTTAAATCAAAATGTAATTATTTTCTGAAATAGACATTGTACAATTAACTCATATTTACATGTTTGCCTTCACTGTTAATGTTAATTGATGATACCTGTGTCTGTGGTTGTTTAAAAGGAAAAGCCTTCAGCACCTCAGGAGATAAGTAGATGATGAAAAATGCTGTTACTGATTATGCTACTTGAACTAGTTTAGAGGAACTGCACCTTTGACATTTACCTTTGATATCAGAATCTTCAATCCTCCATAATTAAAAGTTTTGTTCACTTCACTGCAAAAAGTTACCACTGAAACAAATAAATGGCATCTCGTAACAGCCCACATATCTTTCAAAGTATATTGAATTAGTGCATAAAAACAGAAGGACTTTAGAGACTGCCAGTAAAGCTGGAATGAATTATTTCAGAGACTCATGACTGGCAGATGGGTAGCATGATTCTCAGAGATGACTTTCCTTTCACCTTTCTTTCAAAAAGTTTCAAAGCAAAATTAACTCACACATCTACACCTGTTTTATAGGAAAGGAAGGATTCATTGGATAGGTAAGGAACTGGATTTGGGACTGGTTCGGGGGGCAGACCTCCTGCATGACTTTAGTTAACCACTTAGTCTCTTTGTTCCTCATTAGTAAAACAGGGATAAAAACACTTCCTTTGGCATTTATTTAGATTGAAAGCTGCTTACAGCAGGAATGCTCTCTTGCTATCTGCCACCTAGGACAATGTTACCATGCAAGGATTTCGCATTAGGATTGCTAGGTGCCACTGGAGCACACATGGTAAATAATGATAATAAAGCAGACCCATATATCATATTGTTACCTGGGTAAAGGATATGGATTACATCAGGGATTTCAAAGATACAGCATACAGAGCTCTATCATCTGGCCCCCAGTGCTACCTGTGGATCCCAGAATGAAATAGGTTCATGTAGGGGGAGAAAGGTGATGGCTTGAAAATGATATTTAGAGGTTTGTTTTTAGGAATTGGCTTGTAGGTAAAGTAGGCAGTGTATTAGAACAATGGTCTAGGGGAATGGCAAGGGTTAACTGATTTATAAAAGCCTGTTTGTCACACAGTTTCATAGCCAAAAGCACGGTATCAGGTTGTGCTTGCCTGAAGCAGGGTATCAGGGCTGGGTTGTGAATCCAGTGCCAACAAGAGGGGTGCACCTTCAATCTTGCTCCACCCAAGCTATAAAACCAACTGCTAGGAGGAACAGCTGCATTTCTATTTAGGCAGAGCTGAGAGGGTCAATTGACTTCATAGTCCATTATCATCTTCCTGATTCCTGTTAATCTTTCTCCACTCCATGGGTCTTAATGACCCTCTATCATTTTTAATAGTCTTGTTGTTCCACTGTTCAAACTAGCCTTTCCTCTCCAATTTTTCTGTCTGTTAGCCATCCTTGGTAATGTCTCTCTTCCATGTCACAGATCTGCAGGCTGTTTTTAGTTCTACCTAAACATTTTAACTCAAGTGCAGTAATATTGTTGCCCTAAGAACCGTATCTGGTTCTCTTCCCAAATGGAGAGAGAGCAAACAGCAAGATCGATCTTGCCTTAACATATACTTTAGTTTTCTCCAAATGAGAACCTATTTATCTTTTCCAAACCAGAACTCAGTTATCTATGTATCTTCTCCAAATGATAAACCAGTTATCTTCTCTAAGCGAGAACCCAGTTATCTATTTGTCTTCAAACAGGAACCCAGTTATCTCTTTAATAAATCAGTTTTATGGAGCATTATCCTAGTTTTGCTCCATTGACCAGGAGGCCAGTTGAAGGTGCTCAGTTGTCATTGCAGTGACATTAGCTGTGGACCCAGGAATTCAAAAATTCAGAAAATCAAGAAATTCAAGAATTCAAGAGACTGCTTAGCTGGGTGGGCCATGAGAAGGCATCACCATCATCCATCATCTAGGAAATACATGGGATATGGGTCGTGTGACCACCTGATGTACAAGCAGTGGCTAAAAACCTTGCCTGGCTGTGACTGTAGAAACCCTGACCAAACCATGGAGCACATAATAACTTCCTGCTCCAGATACAAGTCTGAGGGCAACATCCTGGAGTTACACTTGCTTTCCAGTGGGGCATTGGTTTGGTTGGGGAAATTGGAATTAAAACTGTGACAATAGTTCTTGCTCCTAAAGCCATACGAAAGAAAGAAAGAAAGAAAGAAAGAAAGAAAGAAAGAATTGAGCACTATAAAGTATTAAATCCAAGCATGCATATAGATATAATCTTAGCAGTTTCAGTAAACTTAGCAAGATACACTCTTAGCAAGCAAGTAACTGAACACTACCAGTAATAATATATGACTCAGGAGCTGGCCAAGCTTCCAGAGCAGGCAAGGTTCCTTGAAGAGAGAACAGATATCTTCAGTTCTCAGGCATTGTTAGGGTGAGGGGAAAAAGAGGAGGGGATGGGAAAAAAAGAGAGGAATGGAAAAAAGGGGAAGGGGGTAATATTTAAGTCCTTTAGTCATGTAGCTACCAATTAGGCCAATGCTCTGTTTTTCATCAACAACTTGGAGTTTGCCTTCACTTTATCATTGTTTTTCTCTTCTTCTATGGTGCCAGGAGATATTTGCTTCAGATATGGGTGGAGTGCACCATAACAAACCCTTTTTATCCACAACAACTGTTTTTATCATCAGATGCTTGCAGAAAGACAAGTTAAATCAGACCCTTTTCTCTGTAGGGTGCAGGTCATACAATCACATAGCTCCATGAGTGCACTCTTTGCCTGCTTATGTCAAGGCTGCTTTAGGCCTTGCAGGCCTAAGGGACCATTTCAGTCCTGTCACGTGTCAAGAGTCAATATTAACTCAGGTGGAGAAATGACTGTCACTGAAGTACTGGAAGTACTGTCAAGATGCTCAAGAAGGCTAGATATAATTTTACAAATCTGAATAAGAGGGTTACATTTAACTATAATGACTATGGGACTAATGACACAATATTTTTTGCTATTTTTAGCCTAGTTTGTTGTGTTTTTTTAAGCTTAATATACAGTCTAGCAAATTAGTGCACATTCCAATAAAGTTATATTTATTTTTGTTTTGATGTTAAACTGTATAATGTGGCACTAGCTCCCTATCATTGGGGCCTAGTTTAAATTATGGGCCCAGCTCAGTAATTTCATGGCCCAATTATGCCAGGGGCTGCCATTTTCACGCCACAATAGTGATGCAGGGGCAAGTGCTAAGGGGAGGGAGGGATCCCCCTCCATGCCCTATGGCTGGTGCTTCCCCCTCACCTCCACATCCAGCGCAGGACAAGGAGCGTATGAAGCCCCTTCCCCTCTGCCCCCAGCGATGGGGGAGGGGACATGGAGAGGTGTAAGGGGAGGCTTGGCCCAACCTGGTCTAGCCTGGTGGTACATTTGCTTTGCTGGTCAGGCGGGCAGTGAGCTGGCCCCTTTCCACTGGCCACTGCCGCCTTGAGCCACCACCACTTCAGGGGCTCTGGCCCCCTCTCACCACCCTCCTGCTTGCAGGCTGCAGAGGGACCAGGAGGGCAGCAGCTCCCTCCGTCACTAAACAAAATATGGGGTAAGACTGGGTTGGACCATGCATCGTAGTGGCTCCTTCCTGCTGGCTGCTGCTGCCACCTCAGGGGCTCAGGCCCCCTCATACCACCCCCCATCTGCAGGCTGTAGAGGGGCCAAGCAAGCAGTGGCTACCTCCCTGGTACTGGAAAAAGTGCTTGGCTGGCCTGGGCCAGGCTAGGAGGAGCCGGTGCACAAAGATGGGGCTGGGAAGGCAGCTGCTGCCTCTACCCTATGGAGGCCATCAGGACTTGGAGAGACTGTGGTGGTGGAGGGATATTCTTCTCCTCCCTGCTGGCATTAGGGAAGGCAGCCTGAGGGAGGAGTACACCAATTGGCCTGTTACTCCAGGCTCTGAGTGGCATCCCATTTCCTCCTCCACTTGCATCTTATCTTGTTGCATTGAAATGCCATGGATATGGCTGCTTGCTGGGGAACTCCCTCCTTCTATGAAAATCACTTAATTTTGTAATTTTCACAAAAAATGTGAAATTGTGATTTAAACCAGGCCCTATCATATTAGTAATGCTTCTACATTCTTTTTAACTGGATAATAATGTGTTGTATTCTTTGTGATAATGCACCATTACCATTTGCACCTCCCGTTGCAAAATCCTAGATCCACCTATGCCACCACCCCTTCATTGATATAGGATTTATATTTCTTTGTCCATTTAATATTTTTCACCAGACCTAAATTCACTGAACAAAAATGAAATTAAAAAAAATCCCACCCATACATAAAAAATTCTGATACATAATCCATCTAAACTTTCATTTCTTATGAAAGGAGTGAACACAGAACAGGATGACTAAGGAGCAATGAACCAAAATGGGGGGAGAGGGGCATGAGGGCACACACCAAATGGAGAAGCCATAGTAGGTTCAGGGAATGACTACCTCCTGTTAGGAATTTTCATTTTCGTGCAGCCTTTCAAAGCTGGCTGAAGCAGAAAACAGTTAAATGGACCATGACCAGAAATGAACTAAACAGCTATTGTGTACTTATTACTGCTCAAACCAGCATAACCTTTCCCCAGTGAAGTATGCAAGTAATAGCTATAGTTGTCATATTTTGACACATTTTTTCATTTTCAGTTTTGAGCAAAAATCATTCTGCTCCTCTGAACTACATCTTATCCCTTCAACTACTGCCGCAAAGAAAATTTACGTTTGCTCCAAGAATCATAAGGCAACAATTAAATAGAAAAAGATCATTTCTTCAAACATATTTGAATGTTTAAATTACTATGTTTTGAAATTCTGTTAATGCATGTGTGTGCCTTTTCTGCATACATTATCGCCAGCAGCTTACCAGCACATAGGTTTGTAAAACATTGCATTTTAAGTGAACATTGCAGGATAATCCTGGAAACTGAATTCAGAATTTGGGATCATAACTGTTTGTACTAGCAACCTAACTTTAAAAGTTACTTTAAGAGTTATTTTAAACAGGGTACTTTCTGATCAAAGGAAAACATGACCCATTTACTGAAAATACCTTAAATTTCAAAGACATGTAGAAGTGATGTTATTGCTGTGATAGTGCGGGAAATATGTGAAAGGCAAGAGTTCTTGAGGGTGATACCTTTTATTGGACTGACTGCATGGTTAGGATAGACCTAGATGAGCTTTTGGTTATCACAGTGATTTGGGCTCCAAATTTCAAATACATTTGACACCCTTTTGCAGTAATACCAGTTTACCAACAATAGTTCCCCTTCCAATGCTTTTTCTGGCATTTATTTAGAGAACACTGGATCTCCCAAACTTATTTTAATGATCCTCACAGCAACAGGACCCTGGCTGCCATCATCTCTCTATGACTACAAGATGTTATGCCTTATAGTTGTGTGATAATGTACTTGTGTTGATTTTGTACTTTTAGTAATAAGTTAAACAAGGATTTTCATGGGATGGTTTGGACAGGATGATCCTGCTTCAGGCAGGGGGTTGGACTAGATGACCTCCAGAGGTATCTTCCAGCCCTACTTTTCTCTGATTCTATGATAACAACAGTCACTTAGGAGTAATATAACACTGGAGTTCTGGCATGTTGCTATTAATAGGTGTCAAATATATTGCAAACTTCTCACAAATAACTTGTAGGCAAGAGTTCTGGAAAGACGTGTTTTAGCAAGCAATTTCAAACAGTAAAGACATTGTTTTTTAGTGTGAGATAAATCATGAAGCTCCAAGCATTTACAATGCACGTATGTACATGGGAAGATATAGATAAAAGGAATAACATTTGTTCCACTAAGGGCAAGATTATGCAGTCCTTATATCAAGAAGGTAGTACTTACTTAGACATCATAATCTCACTGAAATGAATAAGATTACTTACCCAAGTAAATACCATTCAATGCAACGACAAACTTCAGGTCCCTTCCGACCCTAGAAACTATGAAACTATGAAACTATAAAGCACTGGGCTCTAAAATAGGAGGTACATTTTCCCAGATTTTTAAAAAATCACGTATTTCATCACAATTTGGTTTGGTGAATAACCTTGTAAAAAGGAAAAGGTTGTCATGGAAAGGCAATGAATGGAATCTTACATACACACAAACACACAACTTTATTACATGATGCCTGCTTGAAGCAATATCAAGATTTTATTTATTATTAGGGACTATACATGTACAAAATGAAGTAACAAAACTAAGTAAAAATGATTTTGGGAAAGGGGGGATTCAAATGTATAGCTGCTGCCTGAAATATGATGAGTCCTGTTGCATTATAGCAATGAAGTATCAGCCAGTAAAATTAAAAATTGCAACTCAAATTTCATTTCCTGTATAAAGGCTGAGAGTTACAAAAATGAAATTAATGTAAGGAGGAGAGGCTGAAGGCAAAAAATCCAGATCCAGGTTTCCAACAAACAATCTTCCTTCCCCAAAGGTTCAGAGAAATATTTGGAGCTTTGGTTTTTGTTGAGAAATGGAAGGTACTTGTGAAGTTTGTATCTGGATTTTGAATACACACAAAAAGAAGTTACCTATCAGTAATCAGACTTCTTCAAGATGTGTCATCTTGGTATACATTCACACTATGGATGCATGTGCACTGTAAGCATTTAAATTCAGACATTACTCAAACATCAGGTTTGAAATTTTCTTAAAGGCTTATTCCAAGAAGGTTTCTGTTCAACATGCAGAGCATGTAATAATGCCTCAGCTCTTGACAAATGCAGTTCAAGGGGAAATACCCAGAAAGGCTTATCTGTTGACTGAGATTGAATTCAGTCATAGCCATAGTCAGAAACTTAGGATAAGTCTACAAGGAGTGCTTGTCCAGCTAAAAGATGGTATAGGGAAGATCTGCCGTAGGGGAAGATCAGTTAGATCTTAGAACCCACCTAGCTTTCTAACCAAGGTAATATCCACAGCTTCTGAAATTAAATGATCTTCAAAGAGAGATGAGAGATGTAGGATCACCTCTCACAGCAGAACTGGAGTGCTTATTGGAGGGAACATCTTGGGTAGACTCTTGAGGAATCTTAAAACCGTTGGTAGAAAGAAAGAGAAACACTGAATTTCTGGACAGCGGATTGTCCAGCCAGAGGCCCATTAACTGAGCAGAAGGACAAGTCACAACACTTGAACTCTAGCAGGTAGCTTAGTATGGCCAGCGTACAAATCTCATAAGGAAAGAAAGATTTTACACCACAGAAAGCAAAAAACCTGTTTTGCATAGCTAAATATGCAAAGTACCTAGGCAAGTGTTTCTTCTTGTCAATGAGAAGGTCCCTATCTGTGGGTGTAGGGAAAGCAGTGCTTTTGATATGGTCTCCTGCAGCAATCCTGCAAGGAAGCTAAGTAAGTATGGATTGGATGAATGGACTCTAACTAAGGTGAATAGAAAGCTGGCTGGATCATCAAGGTCAACAGGTTTCAATGGGTATCAATGGCTTGAGGTATAGTTGGCAGCCAGTATCAAGTGGAATACCCCAGGGGTTGGTCCTGGGATCAGTTTTATTCAATATCTTCATCAACAACCTGGAAGATGGGATGGAGAGCATCTTCAGCAAGTTTGCAGATGACACCAAGCTGGGGGAATTAGTAAATATGCTGGAGGGTAGGGCTAGGATTCAGAGCGACCTAGACAAATTAGAGGATTGGGCCAAAAGAAATATCATGAAGTTCAATAAGGACAAATGCAAAGTCCTGCACTTAGGACAGAATAATCCTACGTCTGCTACAGACACGGGACCAAGTGGCCTAGCAGCAGCTCTGCAGAAAAGGACCTAGGGGTTAGAGTGAATAATAAGCTGAATATGAGTCAACAGTGCACCCTTGTTGCCAAGAAGCCTGACAGAATACCAAGTGGCATTAGTAGTAGCATTGACAGCAGATCAAGGGAAGTAATTATTCCCCTCTATTCTGCACTAGTGAGGCCACATCTGGAATACTGTATCCAGTTTTGGGCTCCCCACTACAGAAAGGATGTGGACAAGTTGGAGGAGTACAGAAGAGGGCAACAAAAATGGTTATGGGGTTGGGGCACATGATTTATGAGGACAGGCTGAGGGAACTGGGCTTATTTTGTCTGCAGAAGAGAAAACTGAGTGTTGATTTGATAGCAGCCTTTAATTACCTGAAGGGTGGTTGCAAAGAGGATGGAGCTAGACTATTCTTAGTGGTGGCAGATGACAGAACAAGAAGCAATGGTTTCATGTTTCTGCAAGGGAATTTAGGTTAGTTATTAGGAAAAGCTTTCTTACTATGTGTGTGGTGAAACATTAGAATGGGTTACCGAGAAAGGTGGTGGAATCTCCATCTGCCTCCATCTGATCTCATAGAGGCGTTCTTGGGTGGCCTTCAAGCATTCATCTGTTTGCCACCGTCTGTTTCTCTCCATCTCTCCACATGTCCCTTTAGAGCACTATCGGGTCTCCATTGTTCCGCGGGGCCATTTCATAGTTTCATAGATTCATACATGTTAGGGTCGGAAGGGACCTCAATAGATCATCGACTCCGACCCCCTGCATAGACAGAAAAGAGTGCTGGGTTCAGATGACCCCAGCCAGATGCCCATCCAACCTTCTCTTGAAGACCCCCAGGGTAGGGGAGAACACCACCTCCCTTGGGAGCCCATTCCAGACCTTGGCCACTCTAACTGTGAAGACGTTCCTCCTAATGTCCAGTCTAAATCTGCTCTCTGCTAGCTTCTGGCCATTATTTCTTGTGACCCCCAGGGGCGCCTTGGTGAGTAGAGCCTCACCAATTCTCTTCTTCGCCCCCATGATGAATTTCTAGGCAGCCACAAAGTCACCTCTCAACCTTCTCTTGCGGAGGCTGAAGAGGTCCAGGTGCCTTAGTCTCTCCTTGTAGGGCTTGGCCTGCAAGCCCTTAATCATACGAGTGGCCCTTCTCCGGACCCTCTCCAGGTTATCCACATCCCTCTTGAAGTGTGGCGCCCAAAACTGCACGTGGTATTCCAACTGCAGTCTGACCAGCGCCCGATAGAGGGGAAGTATCACCTCCTTGGTTCTGTTTGTCATGCATCTGCTGCTGCATGATAAAGGACAGTTAGCTTTTCTGATTACTTCAGCACACTGATGACTCATGTTTATCTTGGAGTCCACTAGGACTCCAAGATCCCTTTCCGCTTCCGTGCTGCCAGAAAGGTAATTTCCTAGGCAGTAGGTGTGCTGGACATTTTTCCTCCCTAGGTGCAGCACTTTGCATTTCCCCTTGTTAAATTGCATTCTATTGTTTTCTGCCCATTTGTCCAACCTGTCCAGGCCTCCCTGTGGTTGCTCCCTGCCCTCCGGTGTGTCCACTTCTCCCCACAGTTTTGTATCATCCGCAAACTTGGACAGAGTACACTTCACTCCCTAGTCCAAGTCACTGATGAAGACATTGAAGAGTATTGGTCTAAGGACCGAACGCTGTGGGACCCCACTACCCACGCCATTCCAGGTCGATACCTACCCATCCACTACCACTCTCTGGGTATGACCCTCTAGCCAATTTGCCCACTGGACTGTGTAATCATCCAAGTCACAGCATCTTAACTTGTTCACCAGTATGGGGTGGGATACCGTATCGAAAGCCTTCCTGAAGTCTAAGTAAACGATATTAACCCCTACACCTGTGTTGAGGTGTTTTGTAACCTGGTCATAAAAAGAGACTAGATTAGTCAGGCATGATCTACCTGGGCACTCTCACGAAAGGTGTCCTGTCTTCCCACACCAGATGCAGACCACTTCTCTTGGTCTGCTCCTAAAAGGGGTGCGTTTCCTTCTGGTTTCACAGGGTTGAGCATTCCCAAGGTTCTGCATAATTTTCTCTCAACTAAACACCATCTCAGATGCTGCAAAGGCCTCTGCTAGTCTGAAAGCCTCATTGCAATTGGTTGGAGTGTGCTGCCAGACCCATCGCTGAGTGCATTTGTCTAAGTCATTCTGGAATTGTTCCAGAAATATTTGGACAGCCAGTGTGTTCTGATCATACTTGGCCTGGCTTACCCATTTGTTTATGAGGTATCATAATAATTGCATCAAGACCTAAGGTCGTTTCTCGTCAGGGGCCTTCTTGGCCTGAAACTGGTTTCTGTAATACTCCAGATTGATCTCCAGCTGGTATAGAATAGTGGCCTTAACTTGTTCGTAGTTCCTAGCTTTGTCCTGGGCAAAAGCCCTGTATGCTGCCTGTGTTCTGCTGACTACAAGGGCCCCCAGCTGACTGGCCCAATATCTCTTCTCTAGTCCTGTCATAAGGGCATGATTCTTGAATGCTTCGATGTACGCCTCTGGTTCATTGTTGCGGGTCATTTTGGGCATCTTGAAAGCAGTTAAACTATGTCGCAGAAAATCTTGTTGTCTGTCTATCATCTGCTGCTGGGCATCTATTATTTGGGTAAGGGCCCGCAGGTTCTGGCCCAGAAGATCAGGAGGGGTCATAGCTGCTGGCTGCATTGTGGGGTTGTCGGCTTCCCACGGGTCCCCTTGTATGTTCCTGGCCAATGCACCACTTTGCCTCCACCTGATCTCATAGAAGCATTCTTGGGTGGCCTTCAAGCATTCACTTGACTCCAGCCAAGGGGTATGTCCCCGGAACTTAGGTGTTAGGCTGCACTCCACCCTGAGGGAAGCCCTGACACTCATCTGTCATGACTTGGTCTTCTCTTTTTCAGTGGGGAGGCTCTTTCCTAGGGTTTCTTACTGTTCTGGGTACTACCTGCCGGGGACATTCTTGGGGCTCCACCTCCCCTACACCCCAGCCATGTGCCAACCCTGAGGATTGCCAGATGGTGGATCGTTGGTCTGCTTCCCTACTTGTTTATCCGAGATGGCCAGGAGGCATACAATTGTCGCTGCCTTCATGCCCAACCTTCCCCCAAGGCTCGTACCAATCCAGCCTCGATCTTCCTCTGTGACCCTGGACCCGTGGAGGGTCTTTCTTTGGTCACAACTCCGGGTCCCTCTCAAAATCAAAGTGGAATGAAGAAAAGAAAGAAAATAATGAAAGGCTCTGGATGTGGGTTTCTGCCCACCCCCACGCATGGGTCCGGTGTGTGTGGTCCTCTCTGATCCCTCGATGTTGTCCCTTCTCTTCAATATGTTTCATAGTAGCTAGGGTCAGGAGGGATCTGAACAGATCATCTAGCTTGACCCCCCTGCCATAGGCAGGAATCAATGCTGGGTTCACAAGACCCCAGACAGGTGATCATCCAACCTCCTCTTGAATTTGCCCAAGGTAGGGGCGAGGACCACTCCCCTGGGAGGTTGGTTCCAGATTGTGGCCACCCTAACTGTAAAATATTGCCTCCTGATCTCTAACCTAAACCTATT
>NW_017729032.1:231977392-231983226 GCF_001723915.1 Gavialis gangeticus
CTGCTGCCCTCTCACCAAGCGGGTGGCCTTCCTCTGAACCCTCTCCAGGCTGGCCACATCCTTTTTAAAGTGCGGTGCCCAGTACTGGACACAGTACTCCAATTGTGGCCTGACCAAAGTTGTACAGAGGGGGAGTATCACCTCTTTGGACTGGCTTGAGATGCATCTTTTGATGCATGAAAAGGTATGGCTGGCCTTGTTGGCTGCGGTCTGGCATTGGCAGCTCATGTTCATCTTGGAGTCAATAATGACTCCAAGACCCCATTCCGCCTCTGTGCTTTCAAGAGGGGAACTCCCCAGCCTGTATGTATGCTGTGGATTCCTTCTCCCAAGGTGCAGCACCCTGCATTTGTCTATGCTGAACCCCATCCTATTCTCATCTGCCCACTTTTATAGTCTGTTTAAATCTATTTGCAGCTTCTCTCTCCCTTCAAGTGTGTCCACCTCACTCCACATCTTAGTGTCATCAGCAAACTTGGACAGCTTGCTTTCCACCCCCTCATCCAAGTCGCTGATGAAGATGTTAAATAGTGTGGGCCTGAGGACCGAGCCCTGGGGTACCCCACAGCTCACATCTCACCAGGTTGAGTACAACCCATCCACCACTACTCTGTGGGTGCTCCCCATCAGCCACTTTTTTAACCTATCCAACTGTGTAGGCATCAATGCCACAGTCACTTAATTTATTGATGAGGATGGGGTGAGAGACAGTGTAAAAGGCCTTCTTAAAGTCTAGAATGACTACCTTCACAGCAACACCATCACCCAAGGATTTAGTTACTTGGTCATAAAAGGCAATCAGGTTCATCAGGCAGGACCTGCCTTTGATGAACCCATGCTGATTGCCTCGGAGCATGATCTCCCCTGCAGTCCCCCCACAGATGTGCTCCTTGATGATTCTCTCCAAGATCTTCCTGAGCACTGAGGTGAGGCTTACAGGCCTATAGTTACTTGGGTCCTCCTTCCTCCCTTTCTTGAAAATTGGGACCACATTAGCCAGTTTCCAATCCCACAGCACCTGGCTAGATGACCATGAATGCTCATATAGTTAGGCCAAGGGCTCTGCAATGACCCCTGCCAGCTCCCTCAACACCCTTGGGTGGAGGGCATCTGGACCTGCGGATTTAAAAATGTCTAGTCCTTCCAGAAGTTCCCTCACTACATCTCTGCTGACTGAAGGCCTGACAGAGCTATCCTTGAGATTGTCCCTACCCCTGGTAGGTGGGATATCCCAGTCCCTGTTCAAGAAAACAGAGGCAAAGACATTGTTAAAAATATCAGCTTTCTTGTCTGGCGTAGCCACAAGCTTACCATTTGCATCTTGCAGGGGCCCTACATTACCTGGTACGCTCTTCTTGCTCCCAACATACTTGAAAAAGGACTTTTTGTTGTCCTTTATCCTGGATGCTAGCCTGAGTTCCATCTCTGCCTTGGGCTTCCTAATAGCCCTCCCACACTCATATGGATGAGATCCCTTCAGAGGGTCTCTATACCACCCCCACCAGGGCTGCAGAACTTCCTGGGACGTCGGCTGGGAAGCAAACTCACCCTCCGGCATCCCTGCCATCTCTCCTGCCATTCTTTTGCCGCTGGCTTCTGAATCCGCCAGGTGGCAGTTTTTTATGATGTCATCCGCTGGTGCCACTGCCAGCCGAAAATAAAAGCAGCTGATGAACCGTGCCAGCAGCCCCTCTCAGCATAGATCTCCCTTCCCTATGGGAGGTAAGTATGCCCTCTCTTCAGGGCTCTTTCTTTCTTTCCTTGGGCGGGTTGCCCCTGCCTTGGGTCCTGCCACACCGTTCCGGCGCCTCTGGTTTTATTTCCCTGGGACACCATCCTTGGAGGTTTTAAAGGCCTGGCTCAACAAAGCCTGGGCTGGAATGACCTAGTTGGGGATGGTCCTACTTTGAACAGAGGGTTGGAATATTTGACCTCCTGAGGTCCCTTCCAACTCTAAATTTCTATGATTCTATGATCAAGGGACAAGCAGGCCCAGTCTATTGTACAGAGTCACTAGGTATCCATTACATGAGGTGCAGAATTTTAAAAATTCAGGTAGAGTGTCCTTAATCCATTCTGGATTAACAATTCAAGGAAAAATAGGTTAGCCCTGAGGCTCTTCAGCAATGCCTGAAGTGGATTTTGGAACTAGAATTGTGTTAGGTTGAGGTTAGCAAGATCAGGCATCCATAGCCTTAACTCATCTTGTGCATCATTTGGAGAAGTGTGGGCAGAAATGCTAAAAGGGATGATACTGGGATGAGAAAGGTACTGGATAGGGAACAAAGGTTTAGTTCCTACCCCACAAGAGCAGGAGGAATGGCACTTCTTGCTGATGTCTGAAGCAAACAATTCAGTCTCCGTGTACTCTGAAATGATCCCAAGATCACTTGAGGGACTCAGTAGTCCTTGATTTCTTACTCATAGTCCAGGCTTGTGTGTCAGCTGAAACTATTCACTCCTTACTGTAGGGAATATATGGTCCATATCCATGACTGCATAAACAGGTGATAAAGTCTGGCATGCAGCATCACTGAGATACAAAAGGTGACGTGGCCTGAGTTTGACTGGCAAGTTTTCACTTACAATGTCAGATTAACCTTTAACTGTCAAATGAGGTCCACTAAGGAGGTAGTCTTTGGCTGCTGGGGAATCAGCAAGGACAAGCCCTATGAAGTCTCTCTGAATTTGTTCCTCCTCAGAGGGATGAGGACAACATGCAGATAGAGGAAGAGGGAAAAAGAGAGTGCTAAGATTGTTGCTGCCCCGAGTAGGGCTGAAATTTGTTCTCTCTTCCTGGCAAGCATATCAAGTGAGTAAAAGTGGATACTTGAGAGCATGCCAAGCCTGCTCTTTTTTTGAGTAGAAAAGGGGATATTCTCTAGTGTTTTGCTTTTCCTTTAAGAATATACCTTTGGAAACAAGAGGAATGATTCATGACCAGAGCTATGATCATGGAACATGTGGCACTGTCTTTCATGTGCAAGTGGGTAATTTTTGGCCACCAAGTGACCATCAGAAATAAGCGCAGTAAATATATATCCTTTGAGTCCTTTTTCTTCTCTCTCTCTGAAGTTTTCAGGTAGGTGGGTGGCCCAAAAATCAAATGCACCACATTGTGAAGTTCAGGAAAGATCCTTAGGGACACTATAATGGGGACTAAGAAACTTTCAGAGCTGGTCTGGGAACTTAGTGTTTTTCCACTGCTGTGAGAAAGACTGAGCACATAGGTGGAATTAAGTTTATCACTGGAGTTGAAGGAAGGGTATGACAACCAGAACTAGAGACAAGTTTCTGAACATTGCTGGTGATTGCTAACCTGAAAGATTTACAGTTGGTGCCAGTGGAGAAAATTCCACATCATTAGAAAATGTGAAACATATACAGCAAGTCTTGAAATGGGAGGAAGTGGTAAAGCAGGGGCCTCCCTCTGGAACCACTCAGCAGTTTGTCTTCAGCTGGGGTTTTCTCAGGTGTAGAAGAGGTCAATGGCTTCCTCTGGGAAGTAGTTCTTTTTGTTAGTGGGTGACCTGCAGAATTGTGTGCTCTTGGATTAGAGACTGATGTCACAGATGTGCCCCAGGAGGTAGATCTAGAATCTCACCTCATGCTTCTTTCAAGTCCTGGAGGGAGAGTACTTGCAGATGGAGTCTTTGAGTCCCAAGAATACATGACTCAAGCAATAGAGGCTTTTAGCATGCCTATTCAACTATCACAAGATGAACACAGCTTAAAACTCAGAGATCTGAGAGAATCTACACAGTGGGAGAAAAGAAAGAGAGGGGTTAAAATGAAAAAAAATATAAAAAGGTGTTGATGATATGAAGTGTGAGGCCTCATAAAATGCCACGTGTTACATATTAAGAGGATCCTGAGTTCACACTGAGATGGAGGACTGAAAGACAGATAGAGAAATATACTGGCAAAAGCAAAGAGAAGTCTTGAGGTAAGTAATAATAATTTTAAAAAGGGAAATGGGAGTAACAAAGAGAAGAAGCAAATATTCAAGGGACTATAGACTAAATCTGATCTGAATGGCAGGGAAAATGTGTTCTGGGTTGAATCAAATTAATTAAGAGAAAGTGAAGAGTAGGAAGCATACGCGTGTGGAACATGGGGAAAACTGAGGGTCATGTGCTGCATGGGTTCTGCCAGGGGAAAAAAAGTCTCCAAACTTGAGTGCTTGAGGCATATGAGCATCCATGTTCAATGGAGAATTCAGGGGCATTTGCATCTTGGGTTATCTCTTACAAATGTTTTTTCTTAGCATTTATGTACAGGAATACTTTTCACTATCATGATGCTTTTATAGATTAGTAAATCCTTACTATATTATATATTGTAGATAAGGTATTTCCTCCCGTTTGAACCATAGGCAAAGTGACTTTTTTCATAAGGAGTTGGAGGGATGTTGTAGCCATGATGGTCCAGGAAACATGAGACAAGGATTTTTTGGTGATGTCTTTTATTGGATCAACTGTAAAGCAGACAAGCTTTCAGGCACAGAGTGCCCTTCCTCAGATCATCAGCTCCTTCAAGGGAATATTTACTTTACTAGTAAAATATTTCTAGGATTTTTTCATACATGAAGATTTTCGTTTTATACCAGTGGTGATGTAGTTTGGAAACATATACATGGGGAAGAAGGTGAAAGGAGACTTAGGATTAATAAATTAGATAAATGATTTATACATAAGATGACCTATCAAATGCCAGTTGTTCCTGTAAGGAAAAACAAACTAGAGCAACCTCTAGCAATTACAAATCATAGAACCATAGAAAAACAGGCCTAGAATGAACCTCAGGGTAACATCCACTCCAAACCCCTACTGAAAGCAGAAGTTTCCCTGTCTATACTAATCTGATTTTTAAAATGTCCAAGGATAGAGATCCCAAAATCTCTTTAGGTAATCAGTTCCATTGCTTAGCCACCCTCATAATTAAGAAGTTCTTCCTCCAATCCAATCTACGTTTCCCTTTTTGCAATTTAAGGCCGTTACTTTTTGTCCTGTCTCCTGTGAATACAGAGAATAGTCTGACACTATCCTCTCAAAAATCACATTTAAAGACTGTTTTGAAATGACACCTCACTCTCCTCTTCTTCAGAATAAGCAATACCAGTTATTCCAGCCTTTTTTTTATACTTCTTCCTAGACCTTTAATCATTGCTGTTGCTCCTTAATGGACTCTTTCCAATTTTTCTTCATTTTTCTTGAAGTGTCGTGCCCTAACTTGACCCAGTCCTCCAGATGATGCCTCACCAGTGCTAAAGAGAATGGGAGAATCACTTTACTTGACTTGCAGGCAGATCTCCAGTATATTATTTAATTTCTTTCTTTCTTTCTTTCTCTTTTTTTTTGTTGCAACAATAGCATGCTCTTGTCTCTTGTTCAACATATGGTAACCTCTGACCCACAGAAGGAGATGGACAGTTTCTGCAGTGACTCAGCAATATTTAGCTACCAATATTCTCAGTAACACATACCTCCTTTTCATTTAATAATACCTTTACTCTTTCTTGCTGTTTATTTTTTAATCAACCTTTTATAAAATGAATTTGATATTGACTTAATGGTGCTGGGCTTTCACCTTAGAGCTATGTCTGCCTGAGGGAAGACATTAGATGTCACTGAAAAATCTAGGAATGTCAGTTTCATTTACTCCTATATTGTACAAAAAATGACACCATCAAGTCTATCATCATTTGCATGAAGCCAAATGACTCAGCTCTGATGAGACTGAATGGCTTACAAAATAACAAAAAGGATACTATTAGATTTCACAGACATTAGGGCTGGAAGGAACCTCTGAAGATCATTGAGTCCAGCCACCTG
>NW_017729032.1:231988226-231990518 GCF_001723915.1 Gavialis gangeticus
GTGCATTTCCAGGCTAAAGAGCCCCATAGCTCTCAGCCTGTCATCGTAAGGTCTGTTTTCCTGACCTCTGATCATGAACGTGGCTCTTCTCTGGACTCTCTCAATCTTCTCCACATCCTTTTCAAATTGCAGAGCCCAAAACTGGATGCAATACTCCAGCTGAGGCCTCACCAAGGCCAAGTACAATGGGAGAATGATGCCCCGGGATTTATCTGAGAAGCATCTATGGATGCAATCCAGCATTTTGCTTGCTTTACTAGCCACAGCATCATACTGAAGGCTCATGTTCATCTTGTGGTCAATCATGACCCCCAAGTCCCTTTCATCTGTAGTGCTAGTTAGCGTAGCACTGCAGAGCCTGTAAGGATGCTGTAGGTTTTTCCTCCCAAGGTGGAGAACCTTGCATTTTTCGGTGTTAAACACCATCAGGTTCACATCCACCCATTTCATGAGCCTATCAAGGTCAGCCTGGATCACCTTCCTGTCCTCAGGTGTGGATTCTTTACCCCAGATTTTGGTGTCATCAGTGAACTTGGCCAGTCCACTTCTGACTCCAATGTCCACATCATTACTGAAGATGTCGAACAATGTAGGTCCAAGGACAGAGCCTTGGGGGACCCCTCCGGTCACAGGGCACCATGACGATTGGCTTCCGTCAACCACCACCCTCTGGGTCTGACCATGGAGCCAATTCCCCAGCCAGCAGATCATGGTGGACCCAAGGCCACAGTTGGCCAGTTTTGCCAAGAGGTGATCATGCGATAACAGATCAAAGGCTTTTCTGAAGTCAAGATATATGACATCAATCTCCTCTTGTTCAGTTTTGAAGGAAATATGTGAAAAAATCCAGAAGGGTAAATAAAAGTCATAGAAATACACATTCTTCAAACTGAACAATTTTCCCTGGATGTCATTCAAGAAAGGAATAGTGTTGATTAGGAATATAGAAGTAAGTCCATGCCTGTTTAGGATGGGTTTCTATCAGCTTTGAAAGTCTAACACACACAGTGATGAGTTTCAGATTCTCCTCCTTGGGAGTTGTCTTCTTTTGAGCTACCCACTACTATGAAGCATACATTTAGGTATGTGACACTTATTGCAACTAGATTTATGACCCAGATACCTTTTTCTGGGTGGACCCAAACCCTCAGACTGACCATGACCCCTCCATTCGATGATAGGCAAATTTTATTGATACACAGTTATAGCGGATAAGAATAATGCAAACAATTCTGTATCTACTAGTCCCAGGGTTCACAGAGTCAAAGTGTGTCTGGCCAGCAGGTGAGCTTCAATATGAGGTTCTCTCTTGAATTTCAGATGTCAGCAGCCTGGAGGTCGGAGACTGAGGCCCACCCCCTCCCCACCTCAGTGGGGTGGGTGAGATGGGCTGGTGGTGTGCCCTCTGTCCATGGTGGTGTGCCCTCTGTCCATAGTGTCCTCAGGTTCTCCTCTTGGAGACCCTTTGAAGCTCTGAAATCCCTCCTTTTGTACTTTTTTCCTTCTATGATGACTCTTCATCTTTAGGCATCATTGATTGGTCTCCCTGTGGTTGTCATACTGTACATGTTTTGTCCTGTCAGCATATTCCTTTGTTTCACAAACCCATCACATGCACACATTCTAATTTGGGCGTTACTGGTTTCTCCTAATTTGGTCCATCTACCAAAACCAGCAATCCCAAGGGCTCTGCTCTTGGGCAGTGTGACCTGGCACCAATGTTACAGAGTCCCTTATCTCTGTTATGAAACATGTCTTCCATTTCCCAGCCTGTGTGTTTGCTTGCTGCTTGCATGTGTCAGACACAGTGGGCCTTGAAGGTGACTTGTTACAAACAGGCTTTTAGAAGGCAATTAACCCTTGTTGTTGCCCTGTACCATTGTTATAATGCATATCTACTTTACCTACAAGCCAATTCTGAAAAGCAAACCTCTAATTACCATTTTCTAGCCATCAACACTTTGATTTCCATGATGTTTATTCTTAAAATAACTAACCGCTCCACCACAGTAACATATTTAAAAAAAACAATTTGTGTTACACAGTTGTCTGGGGTTCCTCCCCAGTTAAATAATAAAATACCATTGTCCCTCCCCTATGTCAGAATTCTGAAAGCTAAGTTTCTATTTATCTTTAGCTTAATCATGTTTTCAGATCCCAATTTGGCAAGGGTAAATGGAGTGAAATCCCCTCTTGAATAAAATCACTTCAATGAATGGCATCTTATGCTGAACTTAATTTCTAGAGCTAAAGGTTTCTTAAAAAAATTTTTAATACAGTCATTCTGTTGCC
>NW_017729032.1:231995518-231996332 GCF_001723915.1 Gavialis gangeticus
GTGTGTGTATGTATACTGAGATTAAAACTGGTGGACTAGACAGAAGCTGGCTGAGGAACTGAGGCTTGGGGTTACTTAAGGTAGATTGGGGCTGGAAACTGAGGCAGACAGCTGAGATATTGTGGGGAGGAGGGCAGATAAGTGGTGGCAATGAGGAGACAGCCAGGAAAGAGAGAGAGAGGCAGAAACCTGGGAGGTTGGGGCTGGAAACAGGCTGACAGCTTAGAGATTGGGGGAGCAGATAAGTAGTGGCAAGGAGGAAACAGTCAGGAAACGGACAAAAATAACAGGTTTCAAAATAACAGGTTTATTAAACAGACAACATATTACACAGCCCCATGAAGTTATTGACACACACACACACACACACACACACACACAAGCCCTCACAATGGCAGCAGGAGAAAAAGACTCGACGGAAGGGTTGGAGTCCAGGTGGGGAAGAGAAGCAGAGTCCAAGTCCTTGGTTAAAGAAGGGGTGGGGGGTGATAGCTACCAATCCTGGCTGGAAAGGGGTCCTTGTACAGTAGGTATTGTCCAGAGGGGGGTCACCGGCAGGGCCTCTGAGTGGGTAGGTAGTGTGGCATGGTGCTGGTCCAGTTGGAGAGGATGTCTCAAGGAGTCAGTCTTCACTACCCCTTTTATGGAACAGACTACCTTTGATCTCCTATGGGAAGGGCCTGTCCAGGCAAGGTCAGTCCTGTTCCAGAGGGTTCCAGATGCTCATACTGAGCATGTACAGCCTTGACACAATGGTGTGTTGCCTCATCTTTTGTTTCTTGAATGCTGAGGGTGGTTCCAAGGGCTAGGTCCT
>NW_017729032.1:232001332-232001731 GCF_001723915.1 Gavialis gangeticus
GCCTCATCGTTTGTTTCTTGAATGCTGAGGGTGGTTCCAAGGGCTAGGTCCTTTGTTCAGGTATTGGTGTTGATGGTTCGGTCATTCAGAGGGAGCTATTTTTAGACCTACTGCCATTATCTCTCAAGCACCCTCATTCATCCCCATTCATCCAGGAACCCAGTTACATAGGAGGGGTAGGTGTGAGTCATGGGTTACACAACCAGGCCTGGGGACAGGATGGAGACTTAACAAACAAAATGGGAACTTGACATGACTTATGCTAACTTACATATGTAGGCCTAAAACATATGGTAGCAGTAAAACAGTAATATAGACCAGTAAAAATCAATATAAACATAATAATTATACAACATAAAGAAGGAGAAAAAACAAAACAAATACAACTTGCTACCAAAA
>NW_017729032.1:232001923-232004850 GCF_001723915.1 Gavialis gangeticus
AGCTCACTTATACTTATCTATAGGGAATAGAGAGGGAAAGAAAAAGTCAGAAATGGTTGGGGAAGGGGAGGGAATGCATGTTAAAAGAAAAAAAAAAGGAAAAACTGGGGGCTTTGCTACAATTCTTGCTTCCAAAATTTGTTGCAACTGGATTTTTCTGACTAAACAAGAATGTAACATTTGTTAAAATTACTACTACAGTGTAATTTTTACTGTTTACACTGTCACAACCTACTTGTTTAACATACATTATTCAATACCAGGCATACTTCTTGATCCTCTTCAATTAGATAGAACAGTAGTATGTTGGATTAAGTCCTTGCATGTCTTCCTACAGTATAATTCTTTTTAACTATAAGGCAATTTTCTATCACAGAAGGAACTAATATAAATTTGTTACTAACCAACAGCTGTGTTAAAAAAAAGTATAGAAATTATGAGGTCAAATTTTCCTCTTTTTTACATCAATTTTATCCTAGTGCAAATCCAGCAACTTCACCCATGTTACTCTTAATTTAGCTGGTATAACAGAGTAATGGACTGTTGATGTATGTGGCATTGTTTCTGTTTAAAGCACAAAAAATTTACACATTGTAGTTTATGGTGAAAAATAATATTTATTATTCAGGGGCACCTACAAACTCCCATTATGAACCAGAGCTCTGCTGTTTGATTGATATACAAATGTTGCAGTTGGCTCTGGTGATACCTTGATATGAGAAAGACAGACTTCCAATAAATAGGGAAGTCATCAGTGATTCCCAACATGACTGAGAAAGCAAAACCAAGATCTGCACGTACAATTGCAGGTGTGGCAAATAGTTCTAGGAAAAAGGAGTAGATCCTGGTGATGTGGGGTCATGGCTGTTTCCATTTGTCTTTCTTGTCTATCTGCCTCTATCTTGAGTTGAGTTTGCTCAAAATGCTTGAAGCTTTGTAGTAAGTACTAGGGGTATGCAAAACAGGCTGTATTTGATTCGGATTTGGCCCAAATCAGGGACAGTGATTTGATTAATTGATTCAGATCACTGTCCCGATTCCATCTGGCTGAATCCGAATCTGAAGATTTGATGCTGGTTCAGAGAATCAGTGATATGCCCATAGACACAGCTTTAAATGTTTTTTCTATATACCTTGAGGTACCAGGAATGGCTCATGAATGCTGTGATGGTGGGGCAGATGGAGCATGTCACAGAAGCGTGGGGGGCCCAGTCCAGTATTTCCAGTCCACGTCCGGGTCCACTGCCGAGCACATGGGGGCCCCTCAATCAGCTATGAGGGGAACCTGGGTGCCCCCCCCCAGACCCAGAAGGCACCAGTTTCTGAGCCAGGGGAGTGCGGGGAGGGAGCCTGCATGCTCCCTGGCAGATCTGGAAGTGGACCGGAAGTGCTTCTGGTCCATTTCTGGGTCTGCTGCTGAGCGTGCTGTGGACCCCCCCACCCTGTGATCCTATGGGATGCTCCAGCTGCCCCAGCATCTCAGCATTCACAAGCCACCTGGTACCTTGAGATATGTAGAAAAAAATTTAAAGCTTTATCTATGTCTGAATTGTCAAATCTTTCTGAGTCTCCCTGAATCAATTTGGAGGTTTCTGATTTGGTTTGGAGAGATTAAAGGGTCTTCTGATTCAATTTGGATTTGGAGATTTGGCCACCAAATTGGGCTGAATCCCCACTGAATTAAATCAGTGGCCAAAAGTTTGCACAGCCCTAGTAAGTACATCATGGCACCACTGGGGACAATTCAGTACTTGAATCTCCCATGTATTGATGCTAATATTGCATTTCTTCAAATTGGTGTTCAAGGTGTCTTTGAATTTCTTCTTTTGCCCACCTCTAGACCAGAGACCATCAGTGAGTTAGGAGCATACAACCTGTTTGGCAGATTGTCAAGCATCCTTATGACATGTCCTGTTCAACAGAGCTGGTGACATATAAACATGGCTTCAGTGCTGGTGGTGTTTGCTTAAGTCAAAACACTGGTTTTTGTTCTTCTAGCCTTCCAGTTGATAAGGGATCACTTATGGTAACTTTCTGAAGATTTCATGAACAAAAACAAACTGAACCAAAAGATGGTCGCTGTCCCAAAAAACTTAAACTATTAGTACCATTATGTGCAGAGTATTTTCTATACAAATGGGAAGAGACCATCCTGGGTACAGTTCCTCAATCTAAGAACAGACAGATGAGAAGGATGGACTAATTTAGGGTGGTGTTTTCCAAAATGTGGAGTATGCTTCCTTGGGGAAGCATGATGAAGGAGTAGCAGGAGGAAAAGGAGGCAGGGAAAGATGCTTTCATTGTTCTTCAGACCCTGCTTTCTTTTAAACAAAATCTGGTACTGTTATAGCTGCAAATAGGCCTTTTAGAATCTGAAGCAAATGTAATTGATGGAGATGCATCTCTGTTTGCAGGAAGCCTAAAACCATTGGTTTGTGAGGTAAATTTCCCCATTCCTTTACAATAATGCTAACTTATATGCAAATAATAGTGCAAATGTCAACACACTTCAGTATTTCATTGCTTGTCAAAGTTTGTAAGGATGGAAAGAAGACAACATTGTGCAGATACACAGAACGCATCCTTGTGTGAAGGGACCAGATCGTAAGATCTTAAAATTTGATGAGTTTCTATGAGATGAATAACCCTAAACACTGGGGTTTTTTTGAAAGAGGTCTTCATTTTCAAAAGTGTTGCATAAATTGCTGATTTTATCCCCTGGAGGCTAGTCCAATTCACCTCTAGAAGAGAGTCACACTTTGAGGCTGGGTCCAACTCTATTTTATTGCTTGTAAGCAGGCCAACAGAGGAGCTTGTTGCTCAGATCAGTGTCGACCCTAAACAAAGAGTGCACGTGGCTTTTATTGAGCTAGCATTTTTTTCAGTTGACCTGTTACATTTTGATTGGTCATTTCAAACCAAAACCT
>NW_017729032.1:232009850-232010336 GCF_001723915.1 Gavialis gangeticus
TTTTATTGAGCTAGCATTTTTTTCAGTTGACCTGTTACATTTTGATTGGTCATTTCAAACCAAAACCTGAGCAACCTATAAGACATACGTAGTGGGCTATCCTGTACCATGTGGGTGGAAAGTTACAGAATGCAGGGGTTAATACTAAAGCAAGGAACAAAGAAACATAGAGAAAAGTAACTATTTTTGCTACAAAAGTTTGGGAAGTAATATGAGGGAAATGAAACGAACAGGTTAAAGAATGCCTTAACATGCTTAAATCTCAAGTTGATCCTGGTTATTTTTGAAAGAACAAATATAGATTTCCAGCCATGCTTATTACCAACTAAGCCTTCAGAGCTAGATACACTAGTTCAGGGGTGGGCAAAATACAGCCCGGGGGCTGGATCTGGCCTACCAGGCCATTCTATCTGGCCCACAAGGCCCTTAAAAAATTTAGAAAATTAGTATTTATTTGCTCTTGGCTGCCTGTCAAAGATGACAGGA
>NW_017729032.1:232010347-232013076 GCF_001723915.1 Gavialis gangeticus
GTCAAAGATGACAGGAGCCAGGGGCAGTAGGACCCAGGGCAAGCCAGTGGCAGGACCCAGCAGCAAGGCCTGCCCAGTTCCCCCTCCCTCCCCCACCAAACCAGAAGCCTATGCCAAGCATCAGAGAGGAAAATGCAGGCCTCAACAGCTTGTCAAAATTCGGTAAGGGGCCGTCCGCCCGAACTAATTGCCCGCCCCTGCACTAGTTGAAACATTTTTAAAAAAAGCCATAAAATATCTAAACCCTGTCATAGAAAGCCAGTTATTATTTTTACCCAGAAGACCCATAAATCTACTTTTTCTCACCTGACTTCTCTCCTCCGTCCAATTATCTATTTTAGTTAGTCACTCTAATACAGACTCCTGAAAGTCTCATACTATTATACAAGGTTGAACTGCCTATTTTTCAAATAAGCACTCTCTTTTTCTCTGAAACTCCTGACAGCACATAGGAACCAGGTATTATCCAGTTTCTTAGTCAGGGTGTTATCCTCAACACTGAAAGGATCTCCACGTTTCTCATTCTCATTAGGCTAGCAATTGTCTGATAAACATGATGCTTCTGCCTCCCTCCAGCCCTGCTGGAAGGGTCTTTTTTTCCTCTGCACACTAGACTCTTTTCTCTGAAGGACAAGTCCAGAACCTGCTTCTGTTTTTGACCTTTGTTTTGTTAGTTCACCAAACTGAGACTGGCCTGATTGTTTTTATCTTTCTTAACTGAAATAGCTGAATGCAAAATGGAGTTTTTTTTCTCATGTACAATTTGAATGAAATATTTTTCCTCAGTTTTGCATTAAAAAGCAACTAAACATTTTATTTGAAAATAACAGCAATAATCTGATCTGGAAGTATTTATTACCCATGTGCCTTCTGGGGGCTGCTGTTCCTTACAGTACCTCAAGCCTTCCTTCTCCTGGATGGGCAACACTTTTTGATTGATCTCCATGTCCCAAGATGCATCATACTCTGATCTCTTTCTGAGCCACTTCAGTGCATCCTAGGTGTCTTCTAGGTGCAGTGCATTATGGAAACATGCCTATCGCTGGCTTTTAAAAGGTAAACGGCCTTGTGGGTTTTTCAAGCTTTCTATATATTGATGTATGTCACATAATTTGGCCAAGATTTTTTTCTTTGATTTGTTTGTTTTATAAGAGCTTGTTTAATTTTAGGCACCCCCAGTCAATATTTTCACTGCAAGTAAATGGCCTAATTTTCCTAGATACTGAACCCTAGCAGCTTCTAACAACTAATGGGTAATATGATGGGTTCTTAGCACTTTTGGAAGTCAGGCTATTTAGGTACAAAATTATTGAGTTGTATTCCCATTAAATTGTTTCTTTAATGTTTCTAAGGCTATTTTCAGTCACAAGGGCTAGATTTTTTTTTCAAATGCTAAGATTCTAGAGTACTGGCCTCTTCAGTCAAGGGCCAAATTCAGGACAAATTATGAAATATTGCCTTACCAAAGGTCTAACCTTGGGTAGCCACAGGCACTTAATGCTGTCTTCTTCCATTTCTTATTGGGTTGGACAGCATCTCCTCTTAAATTCAGCCAGTATTCTTCTGTGTGGTGAGATACCCAGCCTCAAACTGATCAGTGGTCAGTTGCCTCTGTTCTAAATTATTTGAATTAATGTCCTGGTTTCTCCAGAGATTCAGAAGTCATTGGCACTGACAGGACTTTTATTTACCATTATTTTCCCCCCAAAATCTTATTTCTTAAACCTGCCTCTCTTACCAAGTGACTGACCTTGTCTGATGGAAAATTGCTCTTTTCAGCACTGATCAGTATATAACCTCCTTTTCTACTCCCCATTTATATCTTAAAAGCACAAATACAACACTCACTAAGAAGTAAACAAGAACACATACTCTCAGTCTAATATAAAGTCCAGATCTGGAAGGGTAGGAAGAAAATGAAAAAACAATTATAGACAACATTCCCAGCTAGTGTAATTGTCATAGTTATCTGAAAGTCAGTGGAGCCATGAAGATTTACAATAGCTGACATTTTGGCCCAATACGTTTTACACTTTTATGTGCTACAGCATTATCACAAATAGTTTTATTTATAACATATTTTGATCTGTATCTCAAATTGTGATGTGAGTGTTTGACTTCTCATGCAAGAGAATTCTAGGGAAGGACAATGAAGGTCTTTTTTAGTAGTTCCATGACATCTTGCTTAGAGCCTATACTAAAGTGAATACCTATCATAGTGCTCAGGGAGTAGATGAGTCTGTCCTCTCTGTAGTCTCTCCAATTTATATTTGGATTTTTTCCCTTACCTTGTTTCAGGATAGAATCTCATGACATTTCCAGTCTTGTACAAAAGAAATCTACTCTTTTGTGTACCAACACTTAATACCCTACTGGACAGACTGGGCTTCAGACATCTTCATTTCCTTTCATTACTAATCTGACCAGAGACAGGGGACCTACAATCTTTTTGAAACAAAGCATTTTAACCAACAGCTGAAACAAAGCAGCAGAAGAGATTTTTTTAACAGCGACGCACTAAATATTTAGTGTCATCTAATGCTGCACTTCACTACAAGCTACAATCATTAGGCTTTCCTCTTCAGTTACTGTAAAAGAATGGAGCCAACTCACATTTTTTTAGGTAGCGCACATCCTCCTGTAAGTGTGAGAATCTCAGTTGCTGGGTTTTTGGTTGTAGCCTATGTCCTTTGGTCTAAGGACACAGGCAAGCAAGGTTCTTTGAGTAG
>NW_017729032.1:232013099-232018312 GCF_001723915.1 Gavialis gangeticus
ACTGAGTAGCTGGAAAAAAGTTCTTAGCAAGCTTTCAGGCTCAGTTTACTTCTTGCATTCAAACTTTCCCTGTCCAAAGTGCTTTGAGTGCTTCCTACAAGATTAGGTCAGAGCTATTCATGCTTCTTCTCAGGTCCTGCAATTTAATAATTCTTAAAGTAAGCTGGTGGATAACTGTTTCTTTTTCCAAATGGACAGGGCTGAAACTTGCATTCCACCACCTGGAATGTCACAGACGTAAATTACATTTTGGGATACAGATCAAAATATGCTACTAATGCAGATATGCCTGATCATATTTTTTACATTTATGGTGGTCTTTATTAATAATTCAGCATTTGTCCAAAATTACCCCCTTTTCTAACCACAAGAAAATATTATGGTATCTCAAAGTGGAAAAAATAAGAGTGGGAAAATGCTGACTTGTTATACCATAAAGTGTATAGTGCATATGACACTAAATGAGTTTAAATGTTCCCAAAAAGCTCTCTTTATTTAGTAATTTGCAATGTTTTTGTGGTTATTTTCCTTATTTGTTGTACTCAATCCCAGAATTTTGTACATGTATAAAATATTTTGTTACCTGCAAGTTATTAAAATATAGCTGCTTAAAACAGCTATATTTTATATACTTTTGATTTCATATGTATTTCTGCATGTATATATATGTACCATTAAGTACGCATATTTAAAGAGTGTAAGCCAGCATGCATTTACTGTGTTCTAAAGCAACAGTGGATGCTGTTTTCCTGACAGCAATGCACCAAAACAGAAGTTGTTCTTGTATCTAAAAGCGATTATTTTAACATGATATAGGCAAAAGAGTTCACTTTGAACTGGAGGTAGAATTTTTAACTTAATTAATAGAAATCATTGTACATTGCTTTTCTGGATAAGAGGAATTTTTGATAAATGGAGGTTGAGCAGTTCTACTAGACCATAGCCAATCAATCAAGTCTGCTCTTTCATGCTTTGTTCTTGTCATAAATTCTTCAGGTGCTTGAGGATCACCATCCCTTTTGCCATTTAACTCCTTTTATGTTTTGGATTAGCCTTGCCACTAACAGCAGTGCCAGTGCAGAACACGGTGCACTTTGAATTTTATGATTCATTTGGTAAGTAAAGTATTTTAAATGATGTATTGCAATTTGTTTTTCTGACAGGGTCATGAAAGCTGTAGTACTGAAATGGATGAATTACAGCACTATCCTATGTCCTACATTTTGACAAAAGAATTGTTTTTATGATAAACACATTTCCATCATTAAAAATAAAACAAGAACAGATTTATACTGTCATAAAGTTTTATTGAAAAAATGTGAAAACAATAGTTTTACAATGCTTAGTTTGTGAGCCCCTGCATTCCTAAGAATTATTACAACCCAGTAGAGTATGCATTCTCATTCTGTGGGCCAATGTTTTTAAAAATACAATTGGGAAAACGTTCTGAGGGTGGTCAGTGTCCCAGTCGTACTCTTTTATCAATAGGTGTTCTGGTAATAATCTCCTTACTGTAACCACAAGTTTCTTCGTATTATAGTGTTTTACCTCCCAACAGACACAGTGCTTCAATGAATGCCAAACTAGCTCCATTAGCTTAAGATCAAGGAATCTACAGCATTTAACAGCTGCTCTGGTAGGCAAGCCAACTGCAGTGTTATCAAGCTGTGCAGAACCATAGTGAGTGTACTGTTTGGAATGCAGCATTTTTAATGGTCCATCACTAAGCTTGTGCTCATGAAAGAGCCTTGACTATTTCTAAAGTCAAAATTACCCATATGGTCCTGAATCAAATCCCACTGAACCAGAAAGAGCTTCTTGATGCTCTACACTTTTGCACATAAAGCATCTTAGCATCTTAAAGAGCATCTTAGGGTCTTAACCTTAAAGACCTAGGTTAGAAATTCTAAGAATGCTGAGTGACCTAACAGGTCCCATTTAAGTCAATGGTAAAACTTCTATCAATACAAATGGGAGTCGAATTAAACCCATGCTAAGTGTTTCTGGAAGTCATAACCCCAGTTTTGGAAATCTTGGCCCAAACTTTCCAGTCTTGGAACATATTCTTGAAAATGATGCAATTCACATGGCACAAACAAAAACTGAGCCGTAGCTACAGTCATACAGATGCTAACTGGACTATTAGTTCCATTGCTACCACGTGTATTTTACAATTCCATAGCTACACAGTTTATACTAAATGAATTTAGAATGGGTATACTGGGAAAAATCTGTATTCTAACAAAAATCTTTGGAGAGTAAAAGTAAACAAACTTTAAAAAAATGTAAAGAGTAAATGTTTTTGGAGAGACAGACTCCATTTTCATGGAGAACACATTCAAACACCATTCTCTTGGATTTCTTACTATGAAAGGATCAAATAATTTTTAAAAACTACACTTACGGTTATATCCTATTAAAAGGACGATCATCACAACTTTCTCCATTTTTATTCAATTTAATACTTTTTGATTAAAATCACTTGTGAAAAACAACAAAGTTGAGTGTGGACACCATGAATTGGCAGGAATTCACAGCCCTTATTTTGTTCCATTTGCTCTGAATTCTTAAATGGCAATCTACAAAATTTGCTAAACATATGGGCTGAAAAATGTTCTGATATTAAGTAACAATGCACTGTGTGAATTAGCACAAGGCTGAATGTTGCACTCTATATAGCACAAACTCATTGGATCATTCACTCACTCACTGAGCCTTTCCCAAGTAGCTTCAAACATGATTATTTGGATGGCCATTTGGTCCCAGAAGCCTGTAGAAACTCTTAGCTTTCTTGCCAGATCCTCCTGTTCCAACACTACCTAGCATTTGGTCATAGCATAGAAGCAGAACAGATTTTACAGTTTTAGGGAAATCATGGGCTCTAGCAGGTGTGCAGCTTCTTGGTCTAAATCATAGCACTTCAGAGAAAGCTCCATGAGTTAGACTGACCCTCCTGACCCAACAGACATTCACAGTTGGGTCTGGAGAGTGGAGGATTGAGCTCTGTTTTGAAGCCAATCTAGCCAAGGGCCTGAGTGGTTGCAGCTTCTCTCTCCCCCCGTCACCTCCTCTTCCCACTACCCCTGGTGCTGTTTTCATGATGGGAGGGAGAGGAGAAGGGAGGGGAGGGAGCTCGGGTTAGGGTTTGCCCAGCTTGCTCTAGGGGTGGGGCAAATGGATCCCCCTCACCTTGGGGGGGGCTTCAATCCATCTAGCCCTTTATAGTGCAGGAGGCTGGGCAAACCCCAGACCAAGCTGCTTCTTCTCCCTTCTCCCCCTCCACTCCCATAGTGTAGATAGCACTGGGGGCTGTCTAGCTCCCTGAGGAGACAGAAGTTAAAGAAGGTGCTTTGCTTTGGAGCACCTTCATCTGAACCCTCATATAATGAGGGCTAATTTGTTGTGCAACTGGGGACTTTTAAAGTACTCTGCAGCCATGAACTTCTGTCAGGGCATAGTTATAGAGTACTTTCAAGGGGCTGATCACATGATAAGTGTAACTTCTGGCTGTGTCCTGTGAAAAGGTTAGCAAACAATGCCTGCTTTTTCAAACTTTCTCCCTATCACTAAATTACTTTGCACATTCTCCTTATATTCACCCTCTCAGTCTTTTATCATTCTCCATCTTTATGTTTTCTCTCCTGTATTGCTCACACTCCAAACACTAGCACTTCTGACCATTAGAGGGACATTAATGGAACTGAATGCATGTTTCTAGGTTAGATTCTGTCTAGAGTCATGTGCTGCTGCTATTCTACTATCATTTTCCATTGCCTGATTTAAAAAAGCATTTAAGTCTTCATCACTGCAAATTCCACAAGTGAAATAAGTTACCATCAGATTGAGCAGCTATCTTGGGATCAACCTGAGCAACTGTCTTGGGTTCAATCCAAAAAACCCCCTATGAATTAGAAAATACAAAGACAGACATTACTATGAAGTTCCTAATGTTGAAATGTGATTTGCTCAAGGTTATACAATATGAGGATATATATTTTGTGTTTTCAAATCTGTATCAGAAAGCCAGGCTAGGGAGAGGAGTGAAACAGATGAAGGTTCAAGGACAAAACATGACTGTGGGCCTGCTAGGCCTTGCCAGGACACAAAGCCTGCCAGCTATGTCTCTCTTAGGACACAGTGGGCTGAAAAAAGTGCTGCAGGCTTCCAAGGTCCTGCTGCAGCCATGAAGCCTACCAGCTGTGTCTGTCTGTCTTAGCACACAAGGGGGTGAAAAACACTACTGCAGGCCTGCTAGGCCCTGCCAGGCCACAAACCCTGCCAGCTGTGTCTGTCTGTCTAGGGCACAAGGGGGTGAAAAACATTACTGCAGGCCTGCTAGGCCCTACTGCAGCCATGAAGACTGTCAGCTATGTCTCTCGTAGGGTGTTAGGGGGTGAAAAAAACTACTGCAGGCCGGCTAGACACTGCTGCAGCCATGAAGCCTGCCAGTTGTCAAAGAGATAGGTGCAGGGGGAGTCTGGCTTCTGGGGCCCTGCACCTCTGGCCACTAAGAGGCAAAACTTGTGACGAGGGTGGGTGACACTGTGCTGTGTGTTAAGCTGTGCCCTCACTGGCACTGGGGCCTCTACACAACATGGTAGTGTGCCTCAGTGAGGGCTCTGCCTCTCCTACAGCCTCATTCCAGTCCACCACTTTTCATGACAACAGGTAAAATAACTTAGTGACTGACTGAGCACTATCAGTAGCACCAACAGCATCTCAGGTAGCCAAACTGTCAGAGAGCCCTTCTTTCCTCTCAAGTAAGAGCTGCTTCTTCTCTAGCATGTCTGTTACAGTGTGCTCTCACTGCGTGACATATGTGTGTGTGTGTGTGTGTGTACTTGTGTTCAGGTGTGCCCTCACTGGTGCTGGGGCCTCTGCACAACACAGCAGTGTGCTCCAGTGAGGTTTCCTCCTCCCCTACAGCCTCAGTCTGGTCCACCATTGTAAACAATGGCAGGTCAAAATAACTTAGCTGGCTCAACACCAGTAGCATCAGCAGCAGCATCAAAAGTACCCAAATGGAACTATCACAGAGCCTTTCTTTTTATAAAGGAATTGACAGCAAGAAGTAAAAATGTTGCGTTGTATTGGATATATGATATTACTTATGATGTGCGATGGCTTATCTTGTGTTTTTATGTCTATATGTTTATTATGAAAAAAAAAGGAATACTTAAAAATATATATCTTAGGAAGCTTTTGAGTTGAAA
>NW_017729032.1:232023312-232040178 GCF_001723915.1 Gavialis gangeticus
GACACACCAACTGCAGGTACTTCCTCAGCCTGACAAAGGGTTTTTCAGCACAAAAGCTGGCATCCCAGGGAGCTAAGCTGAACACACCAGGAGCCTCACAACTGCACTGCAACCAGCAAGGGTCAGGCCTGTCAAAGATGTGACAGGTCAGGGCATTCCCCAGCCAGTACTGTGTGCATGTGTGCAGTAGCTGGAGGTTATGGCATCTCCCACACACCTTTCACCAGGGGATTGTTGTTCCTTGCATATATGGGTCTGCTGCACCACCAGCAGTCCCACCAGGCCTCCCTACCCTGACAGAGTGCAGTTTCAGTGGTCATGCCCAGGACCTGGGGCCTCCTTCTTCCCCATAGCCCCAGCTCATACCTCCAAGTTCATCCTGGCAGAAGAATGAGTTCAGCAGGGACATGTTCTTCCCCTGCTGGCTGGTGATGCTGTTAGTGCCCTCTCCAGCTGACAGAAGGGCATTACCTGGCTTTAAAAAAAAAAATCAAACATGGTAATTGGTGCAGATGAACTGAGGAGGGTGGCACTCAGTCCATCTTCAGGTAGAGCTTTGGGAACCCCAGCAGTGGGAGGTTCACCTTCAAGAACATCAGCTGGTCCATCAAAGCAGGATCCTACCAGGTGTGGTGGGGTGTGACAACATCCCCAGAAATGCTGAACACCCTCTCACTTGGAACCCTGGTTGGTGGACAGGACAAGTGTTGCCAGGCAACCATGGCCAGACCCTGTCACATCGGACTGTGGCTTGTCCAGCAGGCCAATGGGTTGCAGTCCAGTGGCTCCACATCCTCAGCGAGATAGGTAGCCACTAAAGCCTCGGCGCTACCTATCCAAGGCTGGGGTCTGGTGCGTTTGGACCCCGTCTTTGAAGCCAAGCCCATGGCCCACATTGGCAGTGGCTGTGTGGAGGAGACTGGCTGGTGCCAGTGCTTGTGCTGGTGCTGGTGCCAGTGCTGGGAGTGCTGGCATGGGAAAGTGGATCCGCCTCTTCCACATCCCCTTGCCTCTGCACTTTGGCTTCCTTGACTTTGTTGACCAGCACCTGCATCCAGTGATTGAGGGTTTTGGTGCTGCCAGTGCATATACTTCCCTTCACCCTCGGGTCGCACATGCCTGCCATCATGTGGACCGTACTGGACTGCAAGGGATCCAGCCATCTCCTGATGCCCTCCTTCAGCTGCCTCCCCAGTGCCTGCACATCTGGTGACAGCAGCTCGCCCCAGCCAGGAACACTGATCCCCTGGAACTTCTCCATTTGGTTCTCAAGTTGGCCTTCTGTTGCTCCACCAGCCTTTCAAGCATCAGGTATGTGGAGTTCCACTGAGTCTCCACATTCTGCATGATTTTGTGCTGTGGGATGATCAGCTCTTCACCATATTGACTGCATTGTTGGTGACCATGAACCTGTGGGTGAGCTTGGCTCAACGAGCTACCCCTGCACCATGCGGTTCATGGCCCCCATGATTTCCCTTGCTGTGTGGGATTCATTCAGCACCTTGGCTTGGAGGGGAGCCCACTGATGGCCTGACTGATCACACCATGCCCTGTGAAGGAGAGGTAGGTGTGATCGCCACCCTGGCTGCTCCAGATGCTGGAGGTGAAGTGCAAGGCTACCTGTGGCCCTGCCTTGCACAGCTCCTCCCTCAAGTACTCCCTGCATGCCTCATACAGGGAGGGCACCACCATCCTGCTAAAGGTGGTGTATGTGGGAACTTTGTAAGATGCGGCCAGAAGCTCTCTGTCTTCTTCCCTGCTATGATGTATTTATTTACTATGAACTATGAATGTGACGTGTGACTCTGTTGTGTGTTTTATTCCCTCTGTGTTATTCCCTCTGTGTTGCATGCATGCACAGGACTCTGCTTTGATTATTAATAAATGTATATGGCGTCTTCTTCTGTGATGTTCTATTAATGTGAATGTGTGACTACTACAGTACTTCTTGTTTTTCTTCTGTGTTGTAATGTGTACCTAAAATGATATATCTCCTTCTTCTAAGACCCTGAGTTCTGTGTTGGTCTCAATCTGCATCTGATTTCTGTGTTGTCTTCAGTCTCTATGTAAACTAATTATAATAACATTAATAACTAATAACTACTATATATAATCTGACTCTCTTTTTCTCCTATGAATATCTGATTTTTTTTCTTCTATGTGTGTATATTATAAGTGTGTGCACGCGCAGTCTGTGTACTTCCCTGCACACTGATAGATCACGCTGGCAGGGAAAACACCGAGCTTTCTTTTTTCAAAGTTTGCAACAAAAAAAAAGAGAGCAAATATAAATTGAAAGAAATGAATTGAATAATATTAAGTAAAGAGATTTTTAAGCTAAGCCAAGCTAAGCTAAATTCTATCCAACCCTTTCGAAGAACAAAAAGGAGCAGGTAAGTTGCAACTGACTGACTATGAAGCAAGCCAGGCAGCACAGTACCTTTCTGACACTGTTGCTCAGACAGAAACATCTCACAAAAGGCACAGCAAGTTGGCACACAGAAGCTTTTTTATGCCGTTTCTATGTCCCTCCCCCCAGACACTGTAACTGGAAAGGCAGTCAGACAGAAATAATGTTCACTGGCCACCTAGACATGTCAGTCTTTCCCACCCTGGCTCCCCCTCCCCCCAGCTCCCCCTCCCTCTTCTAAGTTTCTGTTTCCCCATACAGACAGCCCTCTGAATCACTGAATCTTTTCCAAACCGATTTGGAAGCTCTGAATTGATTCAGAAAGCCAAAAGCAGCTACTGATTCAATTCGGACTTGCAGATTCAGCCTCCAAATTGTCCGAATCTTTTCCGAATCTGAATCGTGGTCTGAAGCTTTGCACAGCCCTAATAAATAGGTGACATTTTTGCCTGGTGCAACTCTATTTTACCAATAGGAGTTAATGCCATAATTTGAGTTTGGTCCTATTTGGTTAACTGATTTAATTTATGCTCACAGAAAAACAACAAAAAATAAAATGAGAACTTTGAATGAGCAACAAGGAGAAGCAATGGTTGAGAATATTTGTACACTGAATACAAAGTTTTACAGCTTTAGATCGTAGTGTGTCTCCAGCTTGCATCAGGAATGAGAGAAAATAGTCATAACATGATAGCTTTTCAGTATGTTAGTGGTTTAGTTCCAAAGTACAGGATTGGGCAGAAAGGGGGAAATTTATATCAGAGCTACTACAGGTATATCACAAATTGGTACTTTTGTCAACAATTTTTCAGAGAGGCCAAGAATTAGATGAACTAAGAATGTGAAGGATACTCTTACCTGTAAAGATGGTCTCTGCAGCTTGGCACTGATAAAGGAAGTTAAAGACATTATTGCTCATGCTGTGTGGCTTTGACCTCAGAATTTTGTTTTTTTAGGGTTTTCACTTGAAGATTTTCATAATAATGATACTGAAGATAAAGCGAAAATTAGGAGAAAATCAATTGAATTTCATGTTTTTAGGCACAATAGCATGATTCAGTACAATGTTAATGAAAACACCAGCTAAGGAATGATTGCACTAGAAAAAATAATGAAAATGGTATAAGAGTGATTAGCATACCAGATATAAATCTAGTTTAAAAAATCCTACACAAGACTTGAATTATATTTATCTCAAGAAAATTAGAGTCACTTTTACTTCTTTGAATGAAACCTTAGAACTGAAATCAGTTCTCAGATCGCAATAAAAATATTTTCCCCTCCTAGAAGTTTCCAACAAAGAAACAAAAGAGTTCAATGTGGTTGACTTTGTATCTGTTAAAACATGCATAACCTGGAAAGTCTAAAAAAATAAACAAACTGCTGCTATTCTTGGTTCTGGAAAAATATGATAATGTGGAAGTTCTTCTGTTTGTCCTCTAAGTGTCATTTTGATAAGACTAATGAGGAAATTGAAGAATGGAGTGAGATCCAGGAGAGCCAAAAATCCTATTTCACTATTTGCATCCAAATTGAAATTAAAGCAGTTGCATAACTACCTTTGTTGGCTCTTACACACAGTTTGTGATCCTATTCTGTGTGTAGTGTGCACATGTAAGCTGTGGCTCGGCAAGTACATGCATGCGCTAGGTGAGTATAAGTCACAACAATTAGGCTGGCAAAAACCCATGTGTGTGGTAGATGCTGGAGGAGGACACTCCCATATTTTTATCCCAATAACCTGATGGTTAGGGGTCAGACCTAACTTAGCTAGGGGGCAGCCTACTGGGTATGTCTTAGTAGCCACATAGACATTTATATGTCCACACTGTGCATATCATAGGATAACAAGCTGTGTGTAAGTGCCAAAAATGGCAAGCATGTGGCTGGGTAAGTGCATTTGGGCATGTCAAATGAAATAGGCTTCTCCCTTAAAAGTCTAATTCAAAAACAAGAACAAAGTGATGTACCTGTGTTGAAGTGTATAAATGCCTGAGAAGATAGTATTTCATACATATTATCCTGGACTGCAAACAATTTTTTAATCAGATATATTTTTATGTCTGGGTTACCTATGCTTGATTATGTAAAGTCTAGAAGAGCAAACAGAACCCAATTCTGCTCAAATCTGAAAGACCAATGAAGTCAATGGAGTTATACAGAGCCGGGCTCAAAGTCAAAACCTAGATATTTAAACCAGGTCAGTTATATAAATGTAGATCCACTCTCAGAAGAGAATGTTGAATCTAAAGATTTCTATTACAGTGAGTAAAACATCACATTTTCCTAGGAAGCATCTGTTGTAGTCAAATTAAGTGTAATATTATCTGTAATTACTTCAACAAAAGATTCATTCAGGCACTTGTGCACACAGCTCAGCAATATGTAGCACAATGGACTGTTATTTTTGTACAGTACCAGGTTATTTGTGGTTTGGGAAGGTTCATCCAAAGGTTACTGAGCCCAGGTAATATGAGCAATAGAGGATATAATTTTTTAGAAGTACAGGAAGGGACAGATTATCCTACATTTTAAACCCTTGCTAAACAAAGAAGTCTTTGAAAATGTAAGCTAGTTTATTTCAAGTACCATATTTAAAATTAAATTGCTTTCTACATATGAAAGCATACATTTGATTGAATTCCTAAAGGCATTTTAGCCTCTGCTACCTAATTCCAAGTCAGTTATCTTTCATATAACTCAACTAATCAGCCACCAGATGTGGCTTCATTTGGAAATGTTTCTTGAGAAAATAAGTGGTTGATGCAGAAGAAATAGAATAAACTCCACTGGGGAAACATCATTTCTTAGTTAATATCATTTTAAAATAATTTATAGCATATTTGCTAGTGTCAGGACCATTGGGTCTCAGTCTGCTCTTGGACATCCAAGTGCAACTCCCATTGACTTCACTGGGAGCTGTGCCTGTGTATCTGAAGGCTGAGTTGGGCCATAAGGAATTGATTTATGCCAGAAGCACTCATCCAAGCCTAATGCTAAAATGAAAAGAAAAGAGAAGTCAAACAGATGAGAAAAATAATTTACAAAACTCCAAATATTAGGTAAGACTATCTTTCTTTTCATTATCATCTGGAGAGAACGAGGCTACAGCCGAAACTTTGTGCATTATTCACTTTTACAGAATTGGCTCATTCTTGTCATTAATAAGTAATGGACAAGTTAGAATATTCATCAAGATTCAGCTCCCAGGATTTTTTTCCTATCCCATCTTCCACCCAGCCACTTTTACTCCAGCCATATGTTAAAGTACTTTGGGGACACATAGCCCTCAGAGCCCTGGGGTCAGAAAATAAAAAACAGGTCTCAAATGCTTATATATCATGTCGTCATCCAAGTACTCATATCAGTTAGAGATGATTCCTTTGGACAGTGAAAAACAAATATTAACATACATAAAATTAGTCAGAAAGCTCATCCTCTCTGAGGAAAGGGAGAGAGACAAGTGCAAAAGGAAGATGGAGGATTTCTTTGACAGTAAATGAAAATGCTTTTACATGATCCTGAATCTTCAATTGGTATACACTGAGACCATATGATCTACTACTCTTATTTCTGCTATCTTCTGTACACTCTACTTACTGGATGAGTCTTACTGTATTTTCTTACACGTCTCCAAATAAGACATGCACCTTGTTTTTGGAGGCAGACTGTGACATGAAGTAAGTCCACCTGGAAACACAACATGTCCAGGATGGCATCCCAGGAGATGCTCTGGGTGAGGCAGAATAATTTTCTGGTGTGGCAGGACAGCAATAAGGCCAGGCCTCAGTCCTTGCAAGTACAGTAGTATGACTGTTACTTCTTCACTGTAAATAGTTCCTTTAAATAATATAAGTATTGTTTCCACACCAAGCTCATCAGGGAAATTGCAGCCATCCATCAATCACAGTGTATGCTTGCTCTATTCAAAATTAGCATCCCTGCTTAAGACCATTTTGGAGAGATGTTTTTTTTCAGGGGGGAAGCGGGGGAAGGGGTGGAGGTGCATGTGGTAGGCAAGTAAATAGGCTTTTTCTAATTGAAAAGTATAAGCTATAACTTTCAGTGAGCTAGTAAGGTCCCCAAGAAAATGCTATCCTTGATCTGCTTTGGAATCTTTGACCTGCAACAAAACAAAAATAGCACTTAAAACAGCTAACTTTCTGTTCTCTTTAGTCAAAAACTTTGTCAAACAATATGAAACAAAAACTGTCTTTTTATTTCTTCTTCTGTTGACACATTTTAGTGGCTTTGTCAGTGAAATTCCTCTTAAAACTGACATCTGTGTGAAACTACTTGTGTCTCCAGTATCTTTTTTTCTGTTTGCAGTCTTTTAAAACAAATATCTTCAGTGAGTTTGCCCATCTTAATCTGAGCAGCTGCTTTCCTGAATAACTGTAAACACTCAAGTCAATTTATTCTAGAGCTGAGTCTGAACTGTTTTTCCTCTTTTTACAGCCTCAGCACAACACTTTTGAACTTAGTGGAATTACACTGACTGTAAATCATACAGGTGGCAGCCAAAGTTTCCATACAAATTAAAATTGAAGAGATGCAATTAATAGTTCTTACTTGGCATAAATAAGAAGACTTTGCTGCATATCCCATGCCATGTGTACATAACCCTTTAGAGAGAGAGAAAAAACAAGGCTGCTGCTCAAACAAATTCATGATCAGTTGATCCTGCGATTGGATTCATATGAATGGATCCTAATACCTGAATAAAGCCCTTTTGAAATGAAGAGGACAATAAGTGGATATAATTATCTAGACCACAGGATCAGGGCCTACATCAAACTGGACAAATATAGGAAAAAAAAGAGTCCTGTTTCAAAAATATTTTATGCCAGTACAAGACATAGTTCATACACAGAGGGGACAAACTAACCATCTGTGCATGCAAAGTGCAAATCTAGGTTGAGCTCAGGTCAAAAGACTTATTTCTGAATAAAGACTAAGGTAATAAAGCTTAATTTGTTCTCCTGTATAGAGCTTTAATAAGCAATGACAATGAGTTGAAAAGAGAAGTGGAAAAGGCCAAAATAAAAACCTACCAGTATTTAATAATGTAACCTAGAGGAAAGAAAAGGCAAATTAGAAAAGGCGCTATTCCATAGTTGCTTCTCAAGCAAATCCCAGAACATCATTCTCCCATTGTACTTGGCCTTGGTGAGGCCGCAGCTGGAGTACTGCATCCAGTTTTGGGCTCCACAATTCAAAAAGGATGTGGAGAAGCTTCAGAGAGTCCAGAGAAGAGCCACACGCATGATCAGAGGTCAGAAAGACAGACCTTATGATGAGAGGCTGAGAGCTATGGGACTCTTTAGCCTGGAAAAGCGCAGGCTCAGGGGTGATCTGATGGCCACTATAAGTTTATGAGTGGTGTTCACTAGGATCTGGGGGAACGTTTGTTCACCAGAGCACCCTGAGAGATGACAAGGTCAAATGGTCACAAACGCCTCCATGACCGCTTCAGGCTGGACATAAGGAAGAACTTCTTTATTGTCCGAGCCCCCAAGGTCTGGAATAGTCTACCATTGCAGGCGGTTCAAGTACCTACTTTGAATGCCTTCAAGAGAAATCTGGATGTTTATCTTGCTGGGATCCTATGACCTGAGCTGACTTCATGCCCTTGGGGCAGGGGGCTGGACTCGATGATTTTCCAAGGTCCTTTCCAGCCCTAATGTCTATGAATCTATGAAAAGGGCGAAACTGAGAAGAAAATGAAAAGTATCCAAAGCAACTTACAGAGTAAGAGAATGGTTTGGAATCCTCCTGCTTGAAATAGTTAAGATCAAACCAGACACTTAAAATACATTTTAGATGACCCTTATTCACTGGCAGGGGATCAGCTAGACTAGGGGCTCTCAAATTTTTCCAGAATGTAGATTACATTCCAATAGGTAAAGAGGCTCATAGGCATTGTAGCAGGGTGGGGTACCTAGGGGTGGCCATGTTACCCCCTGTCCTTAACCATGCTAGTCTTACCCTACAAGCACCCTCCGTCTTTCCTGCCACATCTTGTTGGTATGATGAATATAGGGAGGCTACCCTTGAGCTTTAGTTTTGGACACGGTCGGGCTAGATCCTATTAACCCTGATGTTTCTAAATCCCTTGATGTCCCACTTCACTGTGGATGGTTCCCGAGTCTCTCAGCCTTATAGGCCATATGCGTGGCTCGAACCACCACTTTACCACACCCCAAGCCTTGCAGATGATACTGGCATTGTCTTGCCTAGGCCTCATTTTAATTCAGCCCTTTGTCCTCGCTGGGCTCTCCACAGCCCTGTCTCTGTGTCCTCTCTGGCGCTGGGCTCTCTGCAGCCCTGTTTCTGCACCCTCTCTGGCGCCAGGGTCTGTTTCCCCCAAATGCTGCACCCTCTCTGGTTCTGGGATCCCCATGCTGCAGTGGGCCCCAATGACGCCTCCTCCTTCCCCAAATAGCCTTACCCAAACCACTGATGTTATCAGACAGCACACCAACCATAGCCAACCCCCATGAGTCCCTGGGCTGTAACAACGCAGAACTCACATCATGTTCTGCCCCTTTAAAAGAGTAAAACTCCCTCTCTGAGGCTCAGTGCCTAGTAGGCAAGGATATCTTAAGGGCTCCTGGTGTCCCCTTTGTTCTAAGGGTAGCATATCTGCTGTCTACCACATGTCTGGGCCCTTCCATCCTGGAGACTCCTTTCCCTTCAACTGCTGGTAGGGAACTAACTCCCATGTCCCAGCCCTGGGGTTTATATGGGGCTAGGGTCCTGCCTCCTCCTGCCAGCTGATCAGGTGCAGGTGCAGCCAATACCCTCATTAATCAGTTGTCATGGCACCCTGCACCTGGGTTCTTATCTCTGCTCTAAGCGGAGCAGGCACCTTAGTGCCCTGTGACAGACATCTCCACATCCTTTAGTAAGGTCATCAAAGAGAAGAGACTACATGACTTTGAGCAGCCCAGTCTCTATGAACCAGAGACAAATCAGTCTTTATGAACCAGGGCTCCCAGGGCTATGTATCCCCAAAGTACTTTAACATATGGCTGGACTAAAAGTGATGGGGTTGGGGATCATCTGTGGAAGATGGGATGGGTAAAGAATACTGGAAGCTGAATAGCATGGCAGCCGTTTTCCATCTCTAATGTAATGATTCTATGAAGTATTAAAATATTTACACTGGGACACTATCAAAGTAGGAGGTAAAAAAAACCGCGTATAGACATTTCTTTTTCACAAAAGTTATGCTTGGTTTCTTTCCATTTTAAAAGTTTATTTAAAAACAGACTACCAATCCAATGATATTTTTGTACCTTGTTATGTGTTTACACATTTGTATTATTCTTTATTTACCTGAACAGTGTATTTATACATTTCAAAATGTATAATTAAATAAATTAAAAATTAATGAATTAATCAAGCAACAAGCAACTAGAACCACTTTCATAGATCTCCTCCATAATGTCGATCTTCAGGAATACAAAGATTTCTGGCAAGCGTTGTGCAATGATATTACAGAATCACAGAAGAAATTGCTGTTGTCTAGTCCTGGACAAGGAACATTTTTAGAATAAGGAGACAGTATCAGCCTTATTGATGGCACTTTCCTCACTGTGTCACTGCAGAGCTTCTTCTGAGAATGCTCTTAAATTTTCTTTCCTTGTCCTTTTGCTATACATCAAGAAGCTAAAGAATAGCTCAAGAGAAGCCCCTTTAAGAGATTCAGGCTTCCAGCCTCTCTTTAGTGAGTTAATCACAGCCTAAAGTGACACCCACTCCTGGAAATTACTGGAAGGTAACTTTAGGAAAAGGCCATAGGTATACTGGGAGGAGAAGGTCCAGTGGGAAGAGTTTAAGTCCTTCTTCAAAGGAACAGCTTTCCCAGATTTATATGATAATTATATATCCTGAATGATTAGAAAAGAACCAATGTATGGCAGTGGATAAGGTCCCTCCTATTCCCACAAGTATGACTGAGGCTACAGAAAAAATCACATATGGAGATTTTGGGTGCAGAAAAAAACTGAGGAAGAAATTGAGATTCTTTGTGTTGATGCAGGAGTGTGCCTCAGGTCCAACAATAAATAAAATGTTATTAAGATCCCTATTGTCTCTCACAGCTTAAATTAGTAAGTAAAAAGCTAAAATATGAAGTAAGGTTTTAATTTTAATAATATCCCTTAATGTCTTCAGCTATAAAGTCTGTTGCAAAGGAAACCCCAAGCTTGACAGCCTTTTAGATAGCATTAAATATGGTCTCAATAGTCTTCTTTGAAGGGAAAGAGAAAAAGGTACTGTTGATGGTCTACTGTATCTGTTGACTTTGTTAAAGTCAGATCCCATCTCCCATAAAACAAAACAAGACCCGAGTACAAAATTTGAGAGAATAAAAGTGTGTGCCTGAATCTCACAGAATCCAACAAGAAGAGAATGTCAAAAAGCTGGCGGGAATTCAGAGAGGAGCAATAAAAAATGACTGGAGAGTCTGACTTATGAAGAAAAAGTAGAAAAACTATAACATTAACTTGGCCAAATGATGACTAAGTGGTGAGGGAGGGTGGTGTGACACTTTAAGAATTTGAAGGAAACACCAAAAAGCAAAAGGAGCTATTTAGGGTGGTCCAGTAGAACACACATTGAAGTAATGGGATGAAAATAATTGAAGGAGCATTTAGGAAAATTTTCTAATGGCCAGATCCATCCCATCCTAGAAATCTCTCTCAGGGGAAGTGGTGGGAATCCCATTGCTTGAATAATTGTACAGTCTAGTTTGGACAAAACAGTGGAGAATATACAATTCTGGACTGGCAGGAATGGGGAAATGGATGGAATGATTTAACATGACTTTTCCATTTCTGATTTTTGTGATAGGTCCATGAACGGTGTTGGTTTTGATAAAATCGTTTCTTTGCAAAACTCGACCATTTTTCTTCAGTCAGATCTTGCATATTTCTAATTTAATCTCCCTTATATCCCCAGCAGCATCATTCTGATTTGAAACACAAGCCTCATCTGTGAGAAACTAATTGTTAATGGGTTGCAAAAACAACAACATAAAATGTGTGTTGTATTGAAAATAAGATGGAGAAAAATTTCTAACAACAATGTCTATTTCTACATGCTTAGGTCACAGTTGCAGGCCACACAAAGGAGGCACACCAAGAGAATTATAGAAAATAAGCCCTGACTCTCCCGGGGGCTGAAAAGGTGGCCACAAAATATGCATAGTCTCTAGAGAAATTGGTTCAGCTCCTCCGTAGAGTACTTTGCTTCAAAACTATTAAAAAGCAAAACAAAAAACAGCACAGAAATTTCAGGAGAGCTGTCACCTAGCCTGTTTCCATCTTGATCAATGTTTCTCTTGCACTCTCTTTCTATCTAGGAAAAAAAAGTTACGCTTATATAAGGCCTTATTTCCCAGTTTTGCTTGTTCTAGCCCAAGACACCAACATTATGACTAGAGAAGTCATACATTCATCAGAAAACCTGTTCCTCATACCTACTAGGAGGCCAGCTGGGAACTACCCTCACAATCAAGAAAAAAGGAAAGCTCATGCTCATCCTTCTCTTCCTGCTCCAATCTTCAGCCTTTAGAACATGGTTAATGAACATTTCTTTTACAGTTCAGTTGACCTCCCTGACACATTTATTCCCCTTAGCTGATACTTTTTGTTCCACAGGTATTCTGAAATGCCAAACCTGGAAGCAGGGTATTCCTGTCTCAGGAGAATTTTGTCCCACGATTTAAAGAATTAGCACAGTTATTGCAGTTATGTTCAAGGAAACAAATATATACCAGTAAAACGTAACATGGATGACACATAAATGGGTCATATTCACCTTGTTTATCAACTGGGAGCCTAACAAACAATGATTTTCTGTTACTAGTCATCAGCTCCAATTATATATCTGCATATTTTTAAAACTTTTTTATTTTCTTTAACTACATGTGATTAGCAGAAGCATCACTATGTGCCCCAAAATTATTTTATATAGTGCCTCAGGAAATCAGATGGGGCAAGAGTTTAAAAAGTACCTCCAGAAAGACTATTACAGAGTGGTGATTTAGATTTCTCTCTGCTTCTGCCAAACATTCCCTTATCTTTCTCTGACCCTGGCATTTCAAACAGGGTGCTGTGGCACCCTGGGATACCTTGAGATCCTTTCAAGAGTGTGCAGAGTGCCAGGCAAGGTTAGCACTGTTAGGTGTGCGAACACAATTCACAAGATAAACCCAAAGATTTCAAACAGGAATCCATAGTGTCAAAACCATTCTGAGCTGTGGTAGCCTGAGTTCTTTGCAGCAGAAGAATTGCTCTATTATTTTTCACAAGTCAGAAACTGAGCGAAAACTAAGACCTGGTATTTTTTCTGGAGCTGCCTTGAGTCTAAAAAGTTTAAGAATCTCTGTTGTAATACCTCAAAACTTTCGGGAAATTTAAATTCAAATCCTGCTTAAAGAGTTGACATATCCTTCTATAACTGAGTCAGAACATCCTGAAAATTGGTCAAGATATATATTTAGATATGAACCACCCCTTAAGCTAATGCTTCTAACTTTTCCCTCACTTGAGGAATATATTTTAGCTACAGAAGTGGCCCCTACTTAAAGAGATACATACATCTTACTTTGTACGTTTACAGCAAGGCCCTGCTTAACTACCCATAAAGAGGGGTGGGGGGGAGATGAAGAAAAATAAATTTTCCTTGAGAAACTTGATCCACATTAAATCTTTTCTGAACAACATGAATAGCCGAAGGAACCACCTAAAAATTATTTGCCTACAACTCACTAAAATTCATGAAGAGCTTCACAAAATTCCTAGTGTCATGGGAAATTCAAGCACCTGCTAATCACTCTCTACACTGTTTCCTCCTCTCTTCTCTTTATGTACATTAGCTTTTGTAAAGTAAAAATGCTGAGAGCTTGGTAAAGTACACTTTAAACCTTTCAAGCAAACAGAGAACTGCAGTGCTGCATGATGGGGAACTATAATTCAATCACATTTTTCAAGGTTTAAGGATGTTTTTGTTTCCAGAGCTTATTTACTAAGTCAGAAATCTTCATTAAAACAAAACAGATATTAATTTTTATGTGCTTTCTTGTAAAATTCCTTTCAAACCTGATATGATTTGGAAGTCGTTAAGGTCAAGCAGAAATAAAATAGTGGACTAAATCATCTATTAATGTACACTGGCACAGACCTGTTGAAGTTAGTAGAGGTACACAGGTGAAACACATTATTTATAGATACATTTCACACAGATGGCAATCAAATGCCAACAGTCCAGAAGGAACAAAAAATAATGACACTGGACTTCAGAAAACTAGACTTTAACAAACTCAGGGAAATGGTGGGTAGGATCCCCAGGAGGAAAGTTGAAAGGGGAAAAGGATTCCAGGAGAGATGGCTGTACTTTAAAAAGCAATACTAAAGGTGCAAAAACAAGCTATCCCAAAATGACAGAAGATTGGGGAGTGCAACAGGAGACTAGCTTGATTAGACAGCAATCTCTTCAATGAGCTACAAATCAGAAAAGAATCCCTCAAAAAGTAGACACTTGGTCACATTATTAGAGAGAATATAAGAGTATCACATGAGCATACAGGAAGGAAATTAGGAAGGCCAGTGTATGATTTCAGATGTGACTAGCAAGGGATGTAAAAAGCAATAAAAGGGATTCTATAAGTCTGTCAAGAATCAGAGGAAGACCAAAGAAACCATAAATCACTTATGAAATGTAGAAGGAATCTAGTTACAGATGATGCAGACCAATATTTAATGATTTTTTTTTACTTTGCTCTTCAGAAATAAAGGCAGTGACCAGAAGATGAGTCCAGTTTGCAGAAAGAGAGGGAAGGAGTCAAAGAGCAATGGCAAAACAGGTTAGGGTTAGTCATAGAGAAGTAGGGTGGGAAGGGACCCTCAGATGTCTGCTAGTTAAACTTGCTGTCTGAGGCAGGATCATCCCTATCCAAGCCATCCCATAAAACCATAATCTAAACTCTACATAAGACTACCCTCAACCCTGGTTTACTTAGAGAAGCCAGATACTTTAAGTCAGCAGGGTCAGAAAGGATACACTCTAGGGCCACATCCACATGAGTAGGAGCATGCATTTGCAGCAGCACAAATAGTAGAAGCACAGCTCTGCCCCTGCAGTCCTGCTCATGCAGCTTGCAGCAGGATTGTCCCGCTGCTCCATGTGCTGCAGAGAGGGGCTGGCTGGGGCACAGGGTGGCAGGCAGTCCCCATACTGAGGCACCCTGGAGGCACTCTGCACCCCAGCCAGCCAGGGACTGGCACGTGGGGACAGAGCTGCCTCATCTCCATGAGCTGCAGAGCCCCTGTCCTGAGGCACCGTGCACCCCAGCCAGCCACTCCCCAGCTGACTGGGGTGCAGAGTGCCTCCAGACGGGGGAGCAGGCAGCCTAGGAATGCCTCTTCCCCGGTCTCTGCATGCCTCAGTGGGGTGGATCTACTCCACACTGAGGCTTGCAGAGCCCCCATCTCGAGGCACATTGCACCCCAGGCAGCTGTTGGCAGGGGTGCAGCATGCCTCAAGCTGGGGGCACCACAGGGCACAGTTTAATGTGCAACACATGGTTTGTGGTGCTGCAAAGAGGTTTGTGGTGCCACAAACCACACATGCCTGCATGTCTGGATCTGGCCTAGGGTACTGAAGGAATTGGTTGAGCTAATTTCATAGTCATTTGCTATTTCCATTGAGAACTTGTGGAGGTCATATGAGGTTCCAGATGAGTGGAAAAGGGCAATATACTAAGTATCTGTCTTTATGAAAGGGAAGAAGGAAAGGAGAAGTGTTACAGGGTATTATAAATCAGTCAGCTTTGACTTCTATATTTGAACAGATCACAGATTAGGTTCTCAAGAAATTTATTGTGAAGCACCTGGAAGAGAACAAAGTAATCTGGAACAGCCAGCATGGATTCAGCAACAGCAAGTTCTGCCTTACAAACCTGATTTCCTTCTATGATAAGTAAGAGTGGATAGGATGGAGGGCAGTGTATACATTATACTTTGACTTCAGTAAGGTTTTTGATACTATCTCCCACAACGTTCTCCTTAAGAAGCTAATACAGTACAGGCTAGATAAAAGTACCGTAAGGTGGATAAATAACTGGTTGGATCATCATGCGCAATGAGCAGTTATCAGTATCTAGTTGGGAGAAGGTGTCAAGTGGGATTCCCCAGGGGTCTGCCCTGGGTCTGGTGTTGAATACACTCTAAAGGGTAGGACTAGGATACTTAAATGACCTAGACTGAAAAAATGGTCCACAATCAATCAGATGAAATTAAACAGACAAGTGCAAAGTCCTGTACTTGGGATAAAATAATTGCATGCACACAGTCAAATTGGGGAATGGCTGGCTAGGTACATTTGACCATAAAATGAATATAAGCTAATAGTGTGTTCTGCCTGCACAAAAGACCAAAAGCATACCGGATTGTATCAACAGGAGGTTCATTTGTAAATCTAAGGATGCAATTCTTCCTCTCTATTCAGCACTGGTAAGGTCTCACCTGGAAAACTGTGCCCAGTTTTTGTACCCACACTTCAAAAAGGATGTGGACAGATTGTAAAGAGTCTTGACAAATGCAACAAAAATGATTAGAAGCTTGAGCAGCATTACTTATGGGGCTAGGCTAAAAGAACTAGGGTTATTTAGTCAGTAGAATAGCTGCAATATCCACCATCACTTGCTGCTGAACGGATGCCATATTTAAGTTGGAGAAGAGATGACTGAGAGGCCATTTGTTAACAGTCTTCAGATACCTGAGGGGTGATTATAAAGAGGATGTAGATGGGATTTTCTCTGTGGCCAGAGAGTACAGGATGAGGAGGAATTGCCTCAAGCTACAGCAGGGGAAATTTAGGTTAGATATTAAGAGGAACATTCTGATAATGCAGGTGGTCAAGCATGAAAACAGACTATCTAGATAAGCTGTGGAATGGCCATCCCTGGAAATTTTCAAGAGCAGGTTGGACAGACACTTGTTTGAGATGGTTTTAGTCAGGGATGATCCTGCCTTGAGAAGGAGGTTGGACTAGATAACCTTATGAGGCCCTTTTCAGCCCTTCTTTCTTCTGATCCACTTTATTTTCACATATCAATTCCCTGAAGGACTAGATACTACCAATATAATATGTTCCTGTTGCAGTGCACTCAGGTGCCCTGCGTCTGAGAGTGGAGACTGCTCTGGGGAGACCCCTAGTGGTAGAAAGGTGGAGGCTCAGCTGCCAGTCACCAGGGCTGCACAGGTGCTGGTTGCTGGGGCAACTGGTAAAACCAGCTGACAGGAAGGGGCAGGGCTTATCCCTTCTTAAGCCCAGGTAGGAGGCCAGGAGGGCAGTCCCTCTCTAGCAGCCGTGGGAGTAGGGACTCAGCTTGGACAGACAGAGGGGAGGACTCTGGCAGTGAGAGCATCCCCCGGTCACTGCTG
>NW_017729032.1:232045178-232051509 GCF_001723915.1 Gavialis gangeticus
GGGAGCCCTCCTTCCCCCCACCCCGCTCCCTCACTCTCTAGTAGGGACTAGATTTTGTTTGACCGGACGGTCTAGTTTTTATGTTGTAGCCCAGGGTCTTTATGTTTTATGTTTTATGTTTACTGTTTTGACCGGAGGACCGGGTGAGGTTGTAGGGGTTGGAGGAGCGGTGGAAACCCCGGTGCCAGAGAGGGCATGTCATTTAGGGGTGCACTGACCCCAGAGCCCTGAGAAGGGGCACAGTGCATTGGGGGCCAGGGAAGGTTGAGGCCGCCTGAGCCCCACAGGAATCATTGACCCAAGGAGGGGATTTAGGGGCCAGGTACGGCTAAGGCCACCTGAGCCCCGAGTGCGGAGAGAAGCCCCAGGGAGGGGTGCATAGCCGAGAAGCCCCAGGGAGGGCGAGCGCATAGGCAAGGAGCCCCGAGAGAGAGAGGGGGCAGCGAGGAGCCCCGAGAGAGAGAGGGGGCAGCAAGGAGCCCCAGGGCGAGAGAGGAGGTCAGCGAGGAGCCCCAGCAGTAAAGAGGAGGGCCAGAACATAACAAGGCCCAGGTCAAACCATGTCAACTCCATCTGCGAGGCTTGGGCTGCGGTGTAGGGGAGGAGAAGGAGCCGCAGGTAGCGCCCCCGTCACCGGGGTGCGGAAAAATGGGCAGCCTCCTGCTGATTACAACCATCTTCTAATCAAGTAAGATCGAGGCGTGGCAGACGAGTAAGCAGGCAGTTGGCCCATTACAGGAGGGCGGAGCCACTCCCAGAAAGGCTCCAATATTGATACTCCTGTCATAGTTCCACACTATACTATATTTCATTTCCTCTTTAAAATAATTGTGCTATTCAACCGACAGCTATAAGTGTCCCTCCACAATGCATTTTTTTCCAGCTTCTGAATTTTTGGTAAGCTCTCTAATCACTTATTTTTTAAAAGCTTTCTTCAAAAAATGAAGATTTTGTTCCCCTTCTCCTACCTCCCCACATATACACACTTTGTGAAGTTTTAGTGGCATTCCTGGACAGACGTGCCTTTATATTTTCCCTTACCTAGGTGTGCTGAGAATACGGAACATACTTTCCAGCCACAAATAATGTCATGAAAAGATGTACCTGTATTACAGTATAGAACATGAAAGTCCATTTTTGTGCATGTGAAAACATGTTCAGCGGGACAGCGAAAGGAAAAAACAAAACAAAATATCAGAGAGAAACTCAAAGAGAACAAACAGAGTTTGAAATGTCCACTTTATATAACAGCAAACAGATTTGGTTTTCAATTCAAATAGTCAGAGACTTGTTTTTTTGCCCCACCCCCGCAGTGGAGAATAATTTCTCTGTTACTGTAGTGGTTTGGGACCACATTTCACATACGCTAAATCTTAAACCACATCCTACAATAATAGAATATTTGTAGACATGCTCTGGGAGCAGGGGGTGCTTTTTAGAGTGGCTCTGAGAACCACTCTAATTAAAGCACCTGGAGCATCACGTGCATGGGCAACTGATGTCTCCTAATAATGGGGGGCACCAGTGGTCGATCACCAACTGAGGGGGAGGCCCCCCAGAGGCTGATCACTGTTGCTGGCCAACCAAAAAAACCCCAAAAGTGCTGGCAGCAAACCTGGAAGTGCCACCAGTACTTCTCTCAGGGGAGGCACAGCCAATCACAGGAGGTGCACGTGCACCTCTACACATCACCAATGGTCAAGTGTATGAGTGTCCCCACTCTGAAAAATGGTGGTGTGGGCTTTAGTTAAAGCACCCCCACCACCAATGAACGAGCTTTAGGTAAAGCGCCCCCACCACCATTTTTCAGTACGGGGATGCTGATACACATGACATTGGAGTCTGCTGGAGTGCAGTAATTGCCATGCTCCAGAAGACTTGATTAACTGAGCCTTCTCTGACATGCTGTAATTACAGCACGTTGGGGCAGCCTCCTTGCATGTATATAGGTGTCCATCATTCTTAAGAGTTGTACGTTCTCATATTTACCAAATGTTATAGTTACCATTTTACTAATTAGGTATCTGATACTGTAGATAAAATTATGTTTTTCCAGACACATCTGAAACAGTATCACACATATATACAGCGTTTCTAAACAATTTAATGGTTCTTTGCAATCCATTTCTGCAGTTGTTAATCAGCAACAGTTTGACTGTATTTTATTTACATTTAGGGGAATAGTATTTAAAAGAGAAGATTCCTGCAGAGACTCTGGATGTGTTCCTGTCATTACAACTGTACTGAAATTCCTGACATTTGAAGGATAAAAATCAAGTAGCTAGAAAGAAAAGAAAATAAAGAAAGAAATAACTAGAAGTTCAGTTGTCATACTTGAATTTACAAATCATTTGAACTTTATGACCTGATTAGAGGCATGGGAAAGTGAAGCAATGATATTTGCTGTAAAAGACCACTAAATACAAATTGGAAGGACCCAAAGATATCATGACTTGCTTTCTCTGGTGGAATTTTTTGCCCTTTCACAGAAATAAACAGGCCATGAGATAAAGTGCATGTGTAACAGTCTATGAAGTAAATACCTGTTTATTAGTTATATACTATATTTACTTGAATCTACGTCAACCCTGAATTTAAGATGACACTCCAATAATTAGATTCTATATATGGAAAAGGAGATAAATTTATTATAAATTTTCCAAGTGTAGAATCTAATTATTTTTGGAGGGCTGTCTTAAGTTTATCCCCCTCCCCCCACTACTACAGAAGGAAAAGCAGTGGCTGGGGATCAGGTAGCACCCTTGCCCTCTCCCCCCAACACTGCTTCCCCTTGAAGCCTTCCAGCTTCCTTGTCAGCTTCACCCTCCAACCCCATGATCCCCACAGCCTCTGCCCCATAATCTTTATCCCTTCCTCCCCAAGTCCCCACAGTCTCTGCCCCTTCACCCTATTCCCCTCTGTCTCTTCTTCTCCCTCCACCCTGCTCCCCACAATCTCTATCTATTTCTCCCTCCCTTACTGTCAGATATTGCTTGGGCCTTGTTTCCTCCCAGAGCAAAGCACATGGAAGCACAACCCCTGATAGCTGTGCAGCAGCAGTGGCATTGCTGATTTACTGGGCACGGGCAGAGTTTCTCTGTGCTCCACACCTAAGAAGGATTCCAGCCTGGGCTGGAGCCAAAATGCCTGAGAGTCAAGGAAGGAGGGCATAAGGGGTGGGGTGCGGAAGCTGCAGAGGGCAAGTGGAGCATGGGCAGGAGGCTGCTGTGGGTCTGATTCTAGCAGCAGCTGCTTGCCTCCCCCTCCTCCCCCCAGCTTTGTACACAAATCTAAGATGAAGGGCTTTTCCCCCCTATGATGATGGGGATAGGGGGACAACTTATTTTAGATTCAAGTAAATATAGTATTTATACAAAGCTTTTATTACAATCAGCAAGGCAGAGAAATTCTAAGAGCACAGCAACTTACTTCTTAGCCAGAGTAAGGCAGCATAGCGAATGCTGAAAATTTGAAGTCACACAAGAGAAGTGTTTTTCTGCAGCAAGCAGGATCAGGAACCAAAATGACTGAGCTTTAAATGCAATATAAATATTTGTAAAGTTGTAAGCCATGCTGCCATACTATGCTACATACTAGTACTTTTGCAATGTAAAGCTTAAATGAGATCATGGAAATAGTCGTATCTACTTTGTTGTAACCATCCACAGTATGTTCATATAAAACAGAATAACCCTCAACAAACAAAATCTTTACCCTAAATACATTTACTGGATTGAGCCTTCTTGTAGAACAATAGATGTAGGAAAAGTGAGTTCAAGTGATATATGCTTACAAAAGTGTAACTAAAAATGTTCACCTCTATTAATAAGGTAGATACTTTCCACCGTGTCCCTACATAAATCTGCAGGCACATGACTTTGTCCAGGCAACACCACATGGGATGAATAGAAAGAATTCAATCCCCATAGCATGCCGAGAGCTGGCTGAAAAAGGAGCAGCTGCAATTTCAACAGTTGGAAAACATCCTGTGGTAACATCCTTCCCTTTCACAAGCCACCTCCAAATTGCTCATTAGTCCTTTACCCATGATATGACTGTGGTATCTTGATGAAGCTTGCAGTGAACAAAGGATTCTTTTTTTTACATACAGAAACTTCTATACAACTATTTACAGTAAAGAGTTAACATGTTTTCCTTTTTTTTTTTTATAGCCCTTGCCCTTATGGCTGTCCTGTTACTGTTCTGCCACCTAGAACTTCCTGCTGGCTTTACCCAGACCACCTGTTAGAATGCTACACTTCATGGATGCTCTGAATGTCCAGAAGGGCTTACCCTATGTCACATCTTCCTCTTTTTATAACTTCCTAACTAGAGTAATAACATTAATAAAGCAACTATTCCAAAATCAAACTAACATGTCTCCTATCACAAACCCCATCTACCATATACTCCATGCACAGAACCCCAAGTTTCTCCCCACTGATTCACTGTTTGTCCCAAGGAACAGACTGAGGTTGCCTTGGGATAAATCCTTATGTCCACAAGGCTTGCCCAGACATGACTCTTTCTACAGGCAACTGGTAAGGAGGCAAAACAGCAAACCATAAGTTTGGAGACAAAAAAACAAGACAAAAAACAAGATGAGAAAAGTTTCTTACCCTCTCACTCAGCTAGTGTCCATCCTGCCAATTTTGCATTGAATCATTGTCTTTTAACCGTGGACATGGTCTTGCTCCTTGTTGTAATTTAGCATCTAATTGTACTTTCCTTGTTTTTTCTGGGCTATTATAGATTCTGTTGTCACCCTTCATTTTTGGTCCACGCCTGGTAGTTGAATTTTTATATATCTGTTGTAAAGAAGTTCCACAAGTGACTTTTGATATTGCAGCTGTGTAGCTCTGTAGCCAAGTAGTACAACTAGATGTCTTTTTCTTCCTCTGTTATTTCTCAAGAAGGGTCCTCACAATTCATACTCCACATTCTGTCTATTCATTGAGTTGAAGGTATCTGGGACTGGATTTATCATGAGAAAAAAATCAACTTTTGAGCAAAGTCTCAAAATTCTCTATTCCTGAACTGTGGTGTGTTGTCAGTAACTACAGTCCTTGAAATTCCATGGAGTACAAATATAGATAGGTGTCATGGTGCTATCATCAAGCATCACTGCTTCTGACAAATTAGTACAGTAGTCCACTATCATATTAGGTGGTCATGTCTTCCCAAACTGAACAGATGAATTCCTACTTTGTTCCATGGGAAAGCAAGTTGTTTACAAAGCATGATTGATTCTTTTTGCTGGGCATTCCTTTACTTTTGATTTGTTCCACATGTCCTCACCATATCTTCAATATCACTATTCATCCAGTGCCATAAGATAATATCTCTGGCTCTAATTTTTGATTTGGGTATTTCCAGATGTCCTCCATGTATTCATTCTAAAATTTTCACTCATCACTGTAGGACTTATAGCCTGTGTACCCTTCATGAGTACCACTGAGGTCACTGAGAACTCATTTTTATTTTGAGAATATGCAGGTAGAAAATGGTGATTTTCCCTTCTTTCTTATTGTTTGTATCACTGCTTGCAATGTTTCATCTTTCAGCATTTCCAACACCCGTTCATTCCAAATGCCTGGAGATACATTGCATTATGCTTTAACCATGTCCACATGTACAGGTTACCATTGGCACTAGATCATCAGGTTGTATATTGTTAAGTATGCTGTTGAAAAGGTGTCTGCCATTAATAAGTCGTGTCCAGGTTAGAACTTCAGGGACATATCATACTCCTGAAATTTCAGTCATTTCTGTATCCTTGGTGATGCATCCCCAAGTTCTTTTTTGAATACTTCAGTTAGTGGTTTGTGCTCAGCTTCTGCAAAGAGTTTCCAACCATACAGTAAGCCATGGGATTTTGTACATCCAAGTCAGGCCGAGAGTCTATTTTTCAATCTGTGTATACATTTTTTTCTGTAGCTGCTATAGCCCTAGCTGTATATGAGACAGGCAGCCAATCTGTTCCATGACACTGTAAATAGTACAGCTTCCAATCAATATTTTGAGGCATCTGCAGGGAGTTTGATGTCTTTTAATGGGTAAAAGAACTGTAGCACTGTGTGGAACATGGCATATTAGTGAGGTGGAAAGCAACACCATGGCAGATAAGGCAGAGAGCAGAAAGCAGAAGATCATATCAGGCAGCAAATACAGGGCAGGAAACAGAACGCAGAGCAGCAGCTTGGTCAGGGAGCACAGAGCAGTAGATTTAGTGGGGGAAAGGATTGTAATAGTATTGAGGGAGGGGGTGCAGCTAATTTGTGGTACATCTGCCGACAAAGGTAGGACCCCTCAATGTCTTAGATCATTAAAT
>NW_017729032.1:232056509-232059027 GCF_001723915.1 Gavialis gangeticus
CTTTAAGGATTGTAATAGTATTGAGGGAGGGGGTGCAGCTAATTTGTGGTACATCTGCCGACAAAGGTAGGACCCCTCAATGTCTTAGATCATTAAATTCACTGTCATGATCTGGCATGCAGACCCATGCCACACTATTGTGGAAAAGGTTCCTTAGATGAATTATGTAAGCTCATTACCAGTTGTGTAGTTAGGTATAAACTTGTTGACTTAATTCACCATCCCTAGAAATGTTTGAATCCCTACTTTACCTTCAGGTTTTAGAAAGTTTAATATCACCTGTTCCTTTGAGTTCTCAAGTAAGATTTCCCTTGAGATCAGTTGCTTACCCAAATATGTTATTTTTGTTGTTTGAAACTGGCACGTGTCCTTTTTCATTTAAGGTTAATTCTTGCAATACCCAGTACTTTTTCTCAGTCATTCTTCATGTTCACTGGCACTACCACACCAAATCATGATATAATCAACTGCTAGACCTGCTACTGCTAGACCTGGCTTATTGCATGATGAAATACTTCTGGAGCTGAGCATATTCCAAAAGGTAGCTTTAGGAAACAGAGGGTGTATTTACACAAGATATTATATCTCTGTAGCATCAGCAGGCAGGAACTGTGACGCTGACACTACTGCACAGTAGCACTGGAAATGACCCAAGTGCTGTTGGCACTGTGCAGTAATTGCAGTTCCTGCGCAGTTATTTAGTGTTTGCGTAAGCAAGTACTAAATCACTGCACAGTAACAATTGCACAGTCTGGCATACATGTAGATGTGCCCAGTATCTTTCAAATGGGGTGCTGAAAGTACAGATCTTAGCAACCAAAGAGATCTAATCAAAATGCTTTCAATGCACCTAATTTCCCGCAGAATTTTGCTCCTGTCATTTGTGACAGTAGTTCACTTCTGGGTAAGCAAAAGTGCTCTCTCAGAGTGTCTTTATATGTGCTCCTGGGTTGTGGGGGTGGGTTGGGTGGGAATCAATGTGAAGTTGGTGAGAGAACTTCTTTGCACTTTCCTTATAAATTTCAGCTTGTGTTCCATAAGAACCACATGCTTTGCTGTTTCTCATCTGCTTAATGGTTTTCAAGGCCTCTTGATTAGACAGAGGATCCCCAAGGCCGTCCTTAATGGGAAGTTGTGGAATGGCTCCAGTGGCATTGTCCACAACATTAGAATCTCAATTCAGGGGATCTTGCAAGTGTACCTTCTACTGTGCATTGATGGCAGAGCTGTCTTTAAACAGTGTTATTCTATCCTTGGACCTCAGAGAGAAGGCTCTTTGCCAGCACTAAGTATACAGTTTACTTCATGTGTCCTACATATGATACTCCTTTTAAGACATTTATAGTGTTTTAAGATTTTTATAATGTTTAAGACATGTATAGTGTTTAAGACAAAAATAGTGTTTTTTCATTTGATACATTACAAAATTGTTGATTTATATTCAGTTTTTACTTTAATATAATCCAGGATCTGGAAGTTATAGTGGATCACAAACTGAAATGTTTTATGTTCATATTACTTCATCATGGTGGAACATAAACTAGAGTATCGCATGTAGAAGACATTCAGTAACCCTTCCATTTCGCTTAGCTACATAAGTCTTCAACTGTGCTACTGTGTCCAGTTTTGGTCAACATACTTCAAGGACTGTGTGTACCAGTTGGAGAAAATCCAGGGATAAGAAACCAGAATGATCAGAAGTCTAGAAAACATGAACAAGGAGGAAAGGTGGAATAAACTGAGTTTATATAATGTAGAAACGAGGAAACTGAAACTAAAGGGAGACAGGATAACAGCCTTCAAATATGTAAAGGTTGCTTCAAAGAGGAAGGATTATACATTTTTTCCATGTTTACTGGGATTAGGATAAGTAGTAAGGGTCATAAATTTCAGCCAGGAAGATTTAAGGTGGACATTATCATTAAAGGCATTTTTTTTCCTAATTAAGCACTTGAACAATTACTTAGGGAAGCTGTAAAATCTCCATCAGTGCAATGTTTTAAGAACAAGTTTTACAAAAGAAGGTCCCAGGTAATGTGGGGCCCTTGCAGGACGCGTTGGGAAACTTGGTCATCACACCAGATGACAAAGCTAACATGTTTAATGATTTCTTTGCCTCCGTCTTCCTAAGTAGGGACCAGAACAGCAACCTCCCAGCCAGGCCCCCTTCGGGCCCCGGGGGAGGCACACCTGGGCCAAGGGTTAGCGAGGACTTAGTAAGGGAGCTTCTGGAGGGGCTGGATGTATTCAAGTCAGCCAGTCCGGATGATCTCCACCCTAGAGTTCTAAAGGAACTGGCCGAGGTCATTGCAGGTCCCCTGGCACGGCTTTACGAGCACTCGTGGTGCACTGGAGAGGTGCCGGAGGACTGGAAGAGGGCCAATGTGGTTCCAATCTTCAAAAAAGGGAAGAAGGAGGACCCGGGAAACTATAGGCCAGTTAGTCTTACCTCGATCCTAGGCAAGCTGTTTGAGAAAATAATTCTGGCACACATCCAGGAGGGGCCAGCAGGGGACTG
>NW_017729032.1:232064027-232076437 GCF_001723915.1 Gavialis gangeticus
TCCTGACAGATGTCTAAATATAGTCTGAGAGGTCATCTAGTCCATCTCTCTGCCTCAAAGGTCCTTCCAACTATATATGTAAGTTATAGATATATATATATAAAGGAATCTAAGGCTTGCATTATATTTTTAGTTCACTGGGTATACTGTTACTAGATGTTGGGCAGAGGAAAGAGAGCATTCATAATGATACTAAATTTTATAAGGTGCCTTTCTCTATAATCATCCAAACCAAAATCCTAGATATCAACATCTCAGAGCTTTAGTCTGTTAGAAGCTTGATTCTAGATCCAATTTTTGCAGCTTGAACTCATCTCTTGTTAAAGTAAAATTTATCTAGGCTACTGCTACAAATGCAACTACAGTGACTGAACTAACATTCACATGCATTACTAAGTTTAGGGGTCAAGAGGGAGTAAGCTGGTAGCTTTTTCATTTTAAAAAATCTCTCCACTAACACTGCAGGGACAGTAAGATTGTACAAGAATACTTTAGCCCATATATACAACTTTAACATTGCCTTGTCATTGTTCAGTTTTCACAGGTATGGATTATGTTCAGGCATTCAAATAGCTCCAAATCTGTCACAGATATACAGATTTAGCTAATAAGCTAAGCTGTAAAATGCACTGAAAAACATGAACAGCTTGCATTCACTGTAGCAGTTTTGCTATCAAAAGCACTAGAAGCAGTAAGATAAGAACATCTTAGAGAAATGTACAGCTGTGAGAAATCCGCATTGGGAAAGTCTTAGAACCACAGAAGGTGGACTGGAAAACAAGCCTGGATTTGTATAACGATGGAAAATTCCCAATGTAGAGAAACACTGGCTGAACAGCAACCAAACTCTCACAGCCCAGTAAACATAACTGAAGTTATTACTGATTTGCAAACATCTGTTTTCTGAAAAGAAACATACTGTGGGATCCAAGGACTGCTTGCACATGGAAAGGGGTTTCCCTTAAAAAAGATCTATCCATCTATCTATATTTATGGGAAATGGTTCAGTCTTTAACATTAAACAAATGTTATGTGGAAGCCTCATCTTGAGCTGCCAAGTCATGCAAAAATGACAAACTGCCAAATCTTCACTGGGATTTCACCTTGAGTTTAAAGCATATCTTTTATTTTCTGTCATGGGAGCAAGGTCAAGAAACCAGCCCGTTTTCCAGGTTCCCTGTGCTTTGTATTCAGTGCTAACCCTGAGACTCTTCTAGTTGTATTCCCTTCACACAGAAAGCCTCCTTTCTTCACTCAGCACCCCCCCCCCGCCAAGATCCTGCCTCTTCCTGTTCACCTTTCTGCCCTAATGAGCACAGGTGGGGATACTTTTGTCCACCCTGCACGCTGAACATTTAATCTGAGTGCTCTCAACATGGTCCCCTTTGGGGGCAGTTAACTCTTTTCTTGCCTGGGTAAGCATGTGGTCTACACTAGCCAATGTGCTTCCAACCTTTTTTTTATGGGTGTGTAAATCTCAGTGTAAGGAAAAAATGGATATTTGAAGAAAAATCAGATCCCTTTCTTCAAAGTTATGAACTTTATATTCTGTAAATGCATCCTGCACTCAGCCAAGCTGTCAAAGAGACAGAAGGCAGAAAAGTCCTGCTTAGCATGCCTGAAAACTGTTTTAAAGCCTCATAGCCAAAACTATTGGGCCAACTTAGGTCACAGTTGCAGATACAAATCAAGCCACATTTTAACTTTTTAGTATCGCTTTAAATCATGAGGTCAATATTTGTCATTACAGCTTAAGTGGGGAAAACTATCCAAACAACTTTTCTGGATTTGGATAAAACTTTTCATGGAAAATTTCAACCTAAGGAAACATGTTCAAGAAATTTATGAGCAACTGAAAATGCATCTTGGAATAGAAGCTGAGGTTTATTTGTAACCACAGAACATGCTATTTGCACCATCTAGATTTTAAATATAAAATATATTTGAATATTTCCAGGCTGAGAAAGAGAAAAGCCAATGCGATTTCAAAGAAGGCTGACTGACCTGAAAAGAAAGAAAAAATGTTTGTCCCAGTCCTGCAAACAAGTACTTTATTCATATGAAATTATTTCTTCAGTAGCATTAACTAGGGAGGGGGTAAGTATGACATGACCTTTGGGTACCAATTCAGAGAGGGTGCAAGATTGGTGGCCATGACCTCTGACCTGGCCACTACTGCCTTTGATCAGGCTGTAAAAATTGCTTGTTATACCTCTGCATTTCTCCTTTCAATCTTCCTACAGGCAGGATAATTTCAGTAAAGTTAAGCATGTGAGTAAGAGAGTGCAGGAGAGAAACCATATGGGAATCATGGCTGAGTGTTTTAAATGCACTTTTACATTCAAAACTTCTTGTGTATTTAGTGCTACAGACAAGGGCCATTACATTTAGAACTTCTTTTTTCCATTTTTTGCATTAAGCGTGATTATAGCTTACTTGGTTTTTTGAGGCTTCTTTTCTTTGGAGACATTTTAAAATATCATAGCTGTAGGAAAAACAAAAAGGAGAAAGGAAAAAATTAACAAGAAAGATGAAGGTGAAGTAAAACCTGTAGTCTAGCCAAAAGTGTTATGGAGTTTTTCCATTATGTGAATTGGGTCTCTTAGAAGGTGAAAGATGACAAAGGGATACCATTAGCATTAATCATTCAGCTCCTTCTAATTAGCAGGACTGCAACTTTGTCTTGGCAGTTTTTAGGAAGAGTCATTTTTATGGGTTATGGTGAAAAGGGAAGAGTCGTAGAAGTATAGTAAAACCTGGGAGTTTTTAAACAGCAACCTTGCTAGTTTTAATAAAAATGGAAAATTAAATTGTACTGCTGTGCTGAACGTAATAGGGTTTGCTCTTAAAGACCTGACCTTTGTAAACTCAGCCTCCACTTATTTTAATTGTCTTTTTTTAAACCAGGGAAGGTGAGACCTTCCCGATTATTCCTTCATGGAACTAGATTCTTCACTCAGAATCAGCTGTTCTGCTACTTTTCTTCATTAGCTATCCATGCTTCTGCCTAATTTTGCATCTATTCATTAGGTTTATTCAACATTTTGGGCCTAATCCTACTGCCTTAACTCATGTGTGTAGTCCTATTGCAAGATTTCTCTATTATCATATTTCCTCTCCCTTTTGCTTATATTCATTTTCAAATATGAAGTTGTAGATTCCAAAAGACATCAAAATGAGGAACTCCAAGGCAACCACAACGTACGTCTGACATTAACCATTAAAGTTAATTTGATTTGGGATGATGTTGGGGGCTAGAGGGGGAATGCTTTAAAAGGATAAAGGTCCAAGTATCTTATCAAAAAAAGCGACAGGCAAAGCTTTTCAGGAAATGGAAAATAAAAATTGATTCCAACACAGGCAGAGGTACAAATCTGAAACAGTTCTATATATCACAGTATAGGAGCAAATGAATAATAATTTATCATTGACTTGTGATCTTGGAACTACTGTAAATACTCAAGTGTAACTGAAGTTTTTATGATGCTCATGGGAGAAAAATAGATTTTTTATGTCCCATGAAAGAGGTGAGCAGTTACAGAAATCAGTGAAGCAAAGGTCTGGAGACTGGTTCACAGACTACTGATGACTGGAGAACACTTATTTCTGTTCCACAGAGACCTGGGTGGTCAAATGGTGGTGGTTTTTATTTCCAGCTATTACATTACATTGAGTGACAGCTAAACATACATAAACATATTTATAATAAAGTTTTCCCATGTGAACAGTTGTTATAGTTGTCGTAAGGATATTGCTCGATAACTAATGAGCCAGGAGGTGAATAGCAGGGGAAATGGTCGACTTAAATGAGATGAGAGGTCTCCACCTGGAATTCTCTCTAGTAAAATGTGGTCCACACTCTTAAAGTCTGAGAATTTTTGCACTGGAGAATTTCTCATATTGCCTGTTGTGAGAAATCCATTTAAATAAACACCAAAAATTCAAAACCAGTACAGGTGAAACCTAATTTGCTATGCAATTTTGTTACTGTAACCAGAGGCATAACTAGTATGTTCTGTGCTCTGGGCCAGCACTTCCCATACCTGGTGGGTTTATGGCCTACCATAGGGCAGCAGGAACTCATACACGCTCTACTGCAGCTGCCACTACTGCTTCCCTTGCCATTGTTTAGCTTGATGTTGAGTGATGCCCATTCCCCTTGCCTGTTGTAATGGGTGGCAAAAGAAGCAGCAGTTGCAGCAGGGACCCTGTAACAGGATGGAGCCCAAGGTCTGCCACAATGCCCCATAGTGACCACCTATGGTCACTATGTCAGTGATGGCCTTAGGGGAGGGCAAACTGGGAGACCTACCACAAGCTATTATTCCCAGGGCTAGGCCTGCTCTTACCCTTGTGGGTAGCTTGGGTAGAGGTGACCCAAACAGGGTGTGGGGCCCGGGACCAATCAGCCCATGCAGGGCCCCGCCCCCACACCGATCCCAGATCTGAAGAAGGGAGGTAGCGGTGGTGGGGTGGAGGGAGTAAGTGGCTGGACATGGAGCCACTGCTTCACCCAGCTCTGCACCACCGCTGCTCCATCCAGCTCCCTGGGGCCCCCCAATTCCCCTCCCCCCAGGAATGGCCCTGAGCTTGGGCAACCCTAGGCACTGCTTCTCATAGTCAACTTCCCTGGGGGAAGGCTCCTCTCTCTGAAACCTACAGGGTCTGACTGCTTCTTCTAGCTCAGGCTCTGGGCTTATATGCCTGGAAGCCTTGCCCCCTTTCTGTCATGTGTCTTCCCTAGCTCCATTCAGAGGTTTTATTCTCTTAATTAAGGGCCAGCCTACACTTCTGCAACTGTGGCCCCCACACAGCTGGCTTAGTCTCCTGTATCCTCTTAAAGGGTGCAGACAGAAGTGCAGCTCCCCACTGTAACTGGGAAGTGTTCTGAGTTACAATGATCCCCTGGAGCGAACAGAAGTTCGCTGTTGGTTCTAGGAGGGGAGGAAAGCTAGCTGTTGGGCAATTTCCCTTAGGAACGGCCTCCCTCTTAGCGACACTGCAAAGTTTTTAGAATGGGAGTGGGGAAAGAAGCTGTGGGAGCTCTTTCTAGGGGTTTCCTAGCAGGCACTGGAGGGTGAGGTGGGTGAATTTGAACACTCCTACTTCGGGAAGGGGGGGATGGGAGGGGAATACACGCACCCTGCCCTCCACTGGGGGATGAAAAACCACTGGACCAAACTCCCTCTATTCCCTTTTCCCCCTCCCATTCTGAAAAGAGTTTGAGGCTGGCAGGCAGGCAAACACAAGTTACGGAAGACCCTCTGTTTTGGAACGTTTTCATCTGCCCCTCATGCAATGAGGGTTCAGATTTTTGCTCAATTGGCCATTTTTTTAACTGTCTGCAGCCATGCACTTGTGTTTGGTCATGGCTATAGACCACTTTCTGGGGCCAGATTGGGTGAAAACTGTCAGTTCTATCTGTGCCCAAAGTGACAGGAGCCCCCTGGCTCCCTGTTAAAGTCCCCCTCTCCTCCCCCTCCATTATGCCTGAGTAACAGGGTTTGGGTTCCTTGTTACTGGACCCAAGAGTGGCTGAAGTAGTGGTTTGTCCATCCTGGCTATGGCTGTTGCTTTAGCAGGGGCATGGTGTGTCTCTACATCAGGAGTGAGCAAAATGGCAGATCCAGCCAACAGCTGGACTCGATTTCCCAGCAGCTTCTGCCTGCATCACTTCAGCTGGCTTCCATGAAGACCCCAGAAGTAGCAGGGCCATGACAGCGTGGGGCCAGGGTTTTCATGGAGACTAGTCCCAGGAAAGTGCTGGCAGGACATGCAGCTGGGTAGGGAACTGCTCTGGGGCTGAAGCTGGGATCGTTCAGTGGTGACAGCTGCAATCCACTGCCAGCACGCCCCTACGTGGGGGTCCTGACCCAGACTTTGTCCACGCCTGCCCTACACCCATCTAAAGTCAGCTTTTAGGTCTGGTGCCCCCTCAAACTACCCCTAATTATGCTACTGACTGTAGATAACATTCTTCTTATTTGTTTCTTTGCTTTTGCTTTCACTGGGGGAGGTGGGGAGGAGAGGGAAAAGGTGGTCTCTTTAAAGGGTGGCCTGTTCTAAATATCTGAAAGGAGGTTGCTCCAAGGATATTCTCCATTGTGGTCCATGCCTTTAAAATACACTTCTCCACTTCATCTGTGACAGCTTGGGCATTTTTTAGGCTTCTGGGTATCTTGCCAGGTACATTTTTTTCTCCCTGGCCAGTAGGAACCTGGGTGATGGGCAAATTTGGAAAGTGATGATTTATTACATTGTTTTTAAAATGTTTATTGGTACTTTAAACTCTAGAGATTTTTTTCAATCTTCCAATCAATAGGAAAAGGTTGACAGAAGGATTTTCAAAATAAATTGCCATACACACTGAATTTCAATGGAAGTTAGAGAACTAATTGCCATTCACATTTTTAAAAATCTTTTCCCCAAAATGTTCTTGCTCAACAGAAAACATGTGCAAAGTGCTGAAGTTTTCAAGTTAGGAAAAAAGCAGTTACTTTAGTAACTTTTTTTTTGGCTCTATGCTTGACCAGCTAACCCAAAATAATCCTAAGGTTTTTTTGCTAAGAGGAGGAAATATTTGCTTTATGATTTAGACAAACCAATTCAAGCATATCACCAAAAGATTGCCAAACTGAAACTTGAATTTTACAACATTAAAGTTGAGGGATATTTTATATTCAGTAAAATTGAGGATTACCTATCAAAGCAATAAATGTTTCTTTTCCGATTATGATTATGAGAGAGACATCTGATGCACATGCATTCTCTTGTAAAAAGGCAAAACCCAGATGTTAGTAATTGTTCTGATATGGATGAATTAGACTTTCAAGACAAAATAAAATCTTATTTCATTGGAGTTTTAAAGTTAAAAATGTTTTTCAAGGCATGATGGCACTGATTTATACTAATAATATGAATATTTCCTCTAATTTGTAACTTAACTCTACTGTGTATTCTATTGTTTTCCTGTAAATCTCTATAGTACGTTTTCTGACAAGAGGCAGACATTGTCATTACAGAAATACAGTTCTGACCCTCTCCCTTTTCCAAGGTCTTGTTTCTTCAAAGAACTGAGACTTAAAGCTCAATTATTGAACTGGGGCCAAAATTAGAAGGCCTGATCCTTATCTTAAAGTAAGTGGAGTTAAAACTTGGAATAAGTATGGTATAGGTCTGATCAGAATCAAGTTACTATTCCTTATTATTATTAGATTTATGGTAGCACCTCCAAGCCACAGAAATAGACCAAGACCCTTTTGCACAGATGCCTTTGTTTTTACAGTCATAGATGCCTATATCTGAGTGGACTGGGTAGTTTTGCTAGGAGGTTAGAAACAAAGGATTTGCACTGGATGGTTTGGATAGGGACGATACTACCTCTGGCAAGGGGTTGGACTAGAAGACCCCTAAAAATACCTTCCAGCCTACTTCTCTATGACTGTATGCCTGAAAGTCTGTTTCTAGCAATGTGAAAGAGATTTTCAAACCTTCATTTACAGGCAGATCAAAAAGGCATCTATAGCTTCATTTTTTTTAATGAAGCAGTGTTTGATTTTGATAATGTAAGGTTGTAGTGGAGCTCTTGGAGTGTATGTAGTTGCATATCAAGTTTTAATACAGGCAATATTTGAGAAAGGAAAACAGGGCTATTGTTTTGCAAATAATTCTTATAATATGTCAGTAAGAGGTACGGGTGAGGTAATGGCCAAGTGTATAAGGTGCACTTTGGCTTTGTCATAATGAACAAAGCTTTTCTGTGACTTAGTCCATTAATGTTCACTCATATAGTACTGGTTTTCTTAAATCACATCTCATATAGTTTAGCTGATTTACAGACATTGTTAGTTGAATTAACAAATGAAGCCCACTCACTTCTAGCTTTATATTTGCTATGGCAAATTTTGCACTCTGAGGGCACATCCAGATGAGCATAGAAGTTTGTTTCTCTGGGGACTAGTAGCAGCAGTACAACTTGTGCCACTGCTACTTGTCCCTGAGGAATGCCCATGCCATGCATACTCTGGCGCATGGCAGGTTACCCCAGGTGGGGTAGCAGAGACTGGGAACAGCAAACTGTGCTGGCCCCAGCAGCCTTACCTGGGACTGCACCTGTAGCAGGAAGCCTGGCTGGCAGGTGGAATGTGTCTCTGGCCAGCCAGGCTCTGGTTTTGGGTGGTGCATGCTGCTGCCATCTGTGCCGCCCCACTGTTTTTTCTTTTTTTTTTAATCTCTCAGGGTCAAACCCTCCCCACCCCCATGCTGCAAGGTAGAAGCATGGGGAACACCTGCATGTGCAGTGTGTGGTGCTGCAGATGGGTCTGTGGCACCACATACCACATGTTTGAGTTCATCTGGACATGGTCTCAGAGTACCTTTATTTTTAAGTTTCCCTGTAAAAAAAAAAAAAATTAAAACAAATCAAACTTGTTCCTGCAGTTGGAAGATCCAGTTTCAGTGACAACTGAATAGATAAAGGACTGACAATAAAGTATAGGTGTTTTCACCTAATTCAGTAAATGGAGTTAGCTCAGGTTGCTGATACTCAAAACACTGCAGATTTCCTGCAACTGCCATCACAAATTTACACCCTTAATAACAGCACAATTAGACAGGTTAATAACAGAATAAATTATCAGAGGCTGCAGATGATAACATGCTCTTCCTTTCCTTGTGTTTTTTCTTTTCCATAATTTTCTTTCAGAAGCAGATCCAGAGGGGTTGCAGTGGCACAGTTACACCCTCCTTTTGGATTGGACTACACAATAGGATGTTTTCAAAGTCCCTACAGTAGGTGAGAATCCTTTGTCTCTTCCCCTTCATGCTCAGAGGCATGTCCCTTCCCCTCCATTTCCCCCACTTCTGTCACTGCTGCTTTCCCCACTATTCTGGGGGTAGGGGCTGCTTCAGAGCCAAAACTGCCTGCTCCTGCCAGCCTGCACAGGGACTGGGCTCTGCTGGGACAGGGACAACAACAGTGGCAGCAGCAGCTATGGTGGGGGGGGGGGATTCTCCCTCCCTGCACCTGCTCAAGGAGGACCAGATAGGGTGGGGAACCCTTCCTAACACCTAAGGGTCAGACATGACTCTGACCATGGAGGGGAAGAACAGGGGATTCTTACCTGCTTTCAGGGCTTTAAGAAATTCTGGAAGGCTCCCCCACTTGGTCTGCCTGCACCAGTTTTGGGGCTGGGGGGGATGGAGGTAGAGAGGCTGGGGGGGATGTGTGCAGCCACCCCTGCAGCACAGGTCGCTGCTCCCACACCCTCCTTTTCCAAATCCTGACCCTCTCCTTCTCCTTTCCTTGGTCCTCCCATTCTGCTGGAGTGGTTTTACTTTTTTCACATCCTTGCATGGAGGATACATAGAGTCCTACTCTCACTTCCATCAGTGAGAATGAGAAGCAACTTCAGTTAAATCAATGGAGTTACATGCCTGGGAAGAAGAGAATTGGCATTTGAAGTCTGTCTTCTAGTTTCAAAAAGCCTGGTTCTATAGCTGCCACTGCCACCCACAATTATCTGCCTGTTCTATTAAACTGTCATTTTTCCCTCAGGGAAACAAGAATATTGTAACAAGAATGTTATGCAAAGCTTTATTCCAATCCATGTACAGATCTAGAATCAGGGCTTGAGGAACCATGCAGCTGTATTTCCACAGGGTGAATATCACTATATGTTTTACCTTTTCTTTTTCAGTTTACCTGCAAGTCAGCCCCCTTGGTTCCTTCTGCACAATGAGACAGAAAATCATGCTTAACATCTTTTAGCAGTTTTGCTGTAGCTATAAGCAACAGCCATTGCTGTCATAATTATCATATCTATCTTGTATCTATGTAAACGAGTACAGAAGCCCATAGAGATTTGCTTACCTTTATATTAAGTCTACTCTTTGCATAAACTGTCAGCACTGGGAGAAAGGAAATTTCTGTCCCTAAAGCTTGTCTGTGCATCTTATTTTTATTCTCACAGTAAATCATGTATCCACTTAAAGTAACATAGTAGCATATGACTCAGAATTGAGTATGACACAGTAGTACATAATGAGATGCACACTCAAGTCTTGAAATGTAGTTTTATCAGTAGAGACCATTTTAAGAGCAAACAAAACCCCTGCAGGAAACATGGGCTATAGTGCAGAAATCTTTAGATTTGCATGGAAAAATGAAATTAGGGACACATGCATTAAAGCTTTTCGAAAACAATAAGCCAGATAAGAACCCTCTATGCCTGATGAATGGAAAACAATTAAGATAATTCTGAAAAATTTATACGAACCTTTATTTGCATATGCTCCAAGAACAGATATAATAATCATTAAAGAAAACAGTGGTTAAGTGACCCTGATGTAGTAGTCTGCCTAAAATCCAACCAAACACTAAATTAATACGTAACATTGATTTGGCTTAGTTAAATTTTCATATTTCAGAAAGAAACTGGGGTTTCACAGTAAGCATGGAGCAGTTTAATCATTCATTTTATGAATCCTGATCTTACTATTTTTGTTTTAGTCCATGTAAGCCAAAATTATGGCCAGTGGATTATTATTAATCATATGTATTGCAGTAGCGCCTAACGATCAACCAAGTATGTGGACCCATTGTGCTAGGCTGAATATAAATAAATATGGAACTTGTGGGCTAAATAAGCAAGACAGATGCAAGGCTGGGGAGAGTATACAATATATCAGCAGAGAGATAAATATACTGTCAACGAACATCATTTTCATTCCACAATTTTCTGAGGCAAGTTTACTTAGATGGAGATATATGAAATGGAAAATAAAGGGATGTGAATGATGGGAAAGCAAGGGAGAGGAAGGTTAGAGGGGCAGATGTGAAGAAGCTGAAGGGAACATATTATGAAGGAGGAAGGAGGGAAAAAGTCAGAACTGGTCAGAAAAATTGTAATTCCAAGTCACTTTAAATTGTAAAATATAGACTCTAAAGTGTCTGTTCCTACCTATTTTCTTTTTTTCTACCCATAATTCATTTCTTACAGAAGAATCTCTATAATGTGGAGACCAGCCTACTTCATTACAACTTGGCTAACAATCTCATATAGCATGGGTCAGCAACCCATGGCCTGGCAAACTTTTGAATTTGACCTGCAGATGTGGGGCTTCAGCAGCATCCAGCAGGCAGTGGGGGACACCTTCTGTGGTGCTCTCCCTCTGCTGCCAGTTCTTGCCATGAGAGGTCAGGGAGACAAGCAGCAACAGAGATGGCAGGGTTGTAGCACCTGCCTATGTCTGACCTGGGGTGTGTCACTCCAGCCTGCAGCTGGAAAAGGTTGCCTTCCTTTGCCATATAGCATCAACCCCTATCTTATCATTCTGCTAGTTATCATGATCCTTTTTCTTAACAATACCCAGCACCCATGAATCCCACTGAGCTTAACGGAAGATGCAAATGCTCAATATTTCTGAAAATCAGACCCCTAGACTCCAAGAGCACCCATCACCAAGATCTGTGAACTCCCTTGGCTACAATTCAGTGTCAGGGCTTACTTTGCTGGAAATATTTTCTCCTCTAAACATTTCTTATTTTCACGGCCTATGATAAAATTTTTTTTAGTTTGGTATCCCTTTTATACTAGTTTTCTTTAATACTGTATTAATGTCGTTACTCCAGAGTTGCCAGCTATCAGCAATAAAACATGTCCAAACAGGAGTAGAAAACCATGGTTCTAAAAACAAAAATCAACCAAACATTTTCTTTGGTCAGGAACTCTGTCATTCATGAACCCTGAATACCCTCATTCCTGCTATTAGGCTGTCAGAACTGTGACCCCAGTGTTTAATTCTACTAGTACTCCTAATCAGCCAATTTGCAGTAGTATCATCCACCACCTCATCATCTCCAATTTCATAGATTTGGATCTCATCAGTTCTTAATTTGTCATTGATTATCCAATTTCTATATTTTCAAAATACTTCTTTTTTCTGGTAACAATTCAGCTTGCCCCTTCTTTATTTATGACTGTAATAAAGTATTCTGGTTTAGAAAAATAAGAAAATATATTGTTAGGTTATTGACTTTAACCTGAATATGTAAAATACTGAACAACCTCAACAATACTGGAAATTCTTGTGGGCTGGTGAAGTTCCAGACTTAAAGTCATATATACTTTTAACTAAATTATTTCTTTGATCTTTTTGGACAGGTGTTTATTGTACAATTGTCTGAAGTCATAAGGGACAGGACCCTATGGACAGGGTAGTTAGTCCCTTCTGGTCCTATGCTCTGTGTTTTTTTTAATGTGAAAAGCAGCAACTTTGATGTGATCCATATTCCACAAAATGCAATTCAGCTAAATTGGTCAACTGAGGTAAAAAATAATAATGATTTATTTGCTACCACAAGACTAAGACTTGGTTTTAATGCTTAGATTACCACATCTGAGGGCATC
>NW_017729032.1:232081437-232082582 GCF_001723915.1 Gavialis gangeticus
TCCATATTCCACAAAATGCAATTCAGCTAAATTGGTCAACTGAGGTAAAAAATAATAATGATTTATTTGCTACCACAAGACTAAGACTTGGTTTTAATGCTTAGATTACCACATCTGAGGGCATCTTCCTAAACCATTCTAATAATAACTATAACATCTCTAAAAATAAAGTATGCTTTGAAGAAAGTCACATTAGACTGTATCTCTTATTTTTGTGTGCATTCTAGTTTAATTAAAGGGTGGCAGTCTGCTCCCTGAAGTCAATGGTGAAATTTTCATTGACTTCAGTGGGGTCAGGACTACCTCTTCATGAGTCAGAGGAAAACAGAGAAGATAATTACAGGTTGGAATGCTAGCACTGCCTATTTTGAAAGTTGCCCAACACTACACCTTATAAGGCCTTATTTTCAGCTGCTGCTTAAAACATGTATACTAAGTTGCGTGGGGAAGGATTAAATGGCCCTATCATTCAGCTGTGCTAATTAACTCAAATGAAGCCCTTGATAGATCTGGCTATACCCATTCCAATTTAGGAGGCAGATAACTTGAAGTAGCATGGCATGCTAGAGGGGCCACTGCCTCACACAAGGCATTTTTCATACAGACTCAATCCTATACTTGCTGAAGATAATAGTAAAAGTCCCTGGGACCTCAGTGGTGCAGGATCAGGACTTAATGTCAGGGTCTCTTACAGTAGTGCACTATTCCATTTTTCAGTGTGCCTGTCACATTGTCACTAATCCTCTGTTCTCTAGTGTCTGCCTGTAGAGTGGAATGTCTTCCTCAAATTCTCAATCAAAAGTTTGCACAGCTGTTTAATTACTTGTTCACTTGCATGGAAAAAACCAAATGTCAAAATTCCATTTAAAACACAAACATAAAGACAACCATAAATCAGAAGATGTTCATCTTTACTATGGTTTAAAAAGTGCCTGTTTAAGGAAAGACAAGATTTACCCACACATTACTTACATTATGCAGAACCATACGAACTTGGGACTCCTTGAAAGGATTACATGAATGTAGAGAACTAAGAGGACTCTTACAAATGAAGGCAGGGCATCATCAGGCTCGTCAGGGGAAGGGGTAGATGAGGGCAGAGGAAACATCAGACTACCAGACCAAACAACACCCACAACTACAGC
>NW_017729032.1:232082593-232088742 GCF_001723915.1 Gavialis gangeticus
TCCCTTCCGACCCTAGAAACTATGAAACTATGAAGCTATCAAATAGAGTCAGAATGACACTACCATAAATTAAAACAGCCCTCAAGCAAAAACTAACAGCCAGGAAATGAGAAACAGATTTAAAACAGAGGACAGAAACCAGAAAGCATGGCCACTAATGAGATTCTGCACAGCACTTATAGTAACAAAGGAGGTGACAATGGCACAGATACAATATTAATAAGAAGGTGCAAATTCTATTTCCCATTTATGTTCTCTTTCACCTTGCATGACAAGACACCGGACACCTGGAAGGTAAAGGAGACAAATATTTAAGAATTTCACCTTTAATAGGGATTGAAAATTAGGAATGGCATAAAAGAGAGAACTCATACCTCCAAGTCAAACTAAAATCCCACATCAAAGGTAGAATGAAGGGAGGAGGAGTGAAATGACCGAAAGCATGCAGGATGATATAACTTGGACAACTGAAAACAAGTATGTTCACATGCACAAACCTATGTCCAGCTAGCTCAAAAGTGAAGACTTTAGTCAAGATTTGGGCTTTAAATTTAGTGTAAAATTAGACAATTATAGGATCTTATTAATTAGCTATGGCTCAATCCTACTCCTATTATGGTCAACGGCAATTCTCTCACTGATATAAATGTGAAGAATTCCAGTTTTATATCCTATATACAATGTTACAGAAGATGACTCAGAATAACATTTAGATATTTATCAGGAGAAGCTTGTATGTCAAGACAAAGAGGAAGATCAAAAAGTCTGCAAAGAAACCATAGGTCCCTTATAGAATTCAGAAGGCAATCTAGTTATGGATGCTACTGAGAAGGCTAAACTATTTAATGCCTTTTTAAAATTCAGCCTTCACAACTAGGGAAGATTTGAGCAGATTTGATAGCAAAGATAAGGAAGGAATCAAACAGACTTGAGTAATGGCAGAACAGGTTAGGAATGACTTAAAGAAGCTAGATGCTAGACAGCAGAGTTGGATGGGATGCACCCAAGGATACTGAAGGAATAGGCTGAGGTAATTTCAGAACCATTAAGTATCCTCATTAAGAACTCACAAAGGCTAGGTGAGGTCCCAGATGACTGGAAAGGGGAAAATATAGTTCCCACTTTTATTAAAGAGAAGGACGATTGGGATAATTCCAGAATTATCAGTCTGACCTTGATACCTGGAAAGATCATGGAGCAGGCCCTCAATGGAAATATTGTGAAGCATGTAGAGGAGAGCAAGGTGATCAGGAACAGCCAGCATACATTCACCAAGAACAAAATACCTGACCCACCTGATTGTCTTCCATTGTAAGGTGACAGGCTCTGTGGATGTGGTGGAGAGCAGTGGATGTAACCTACTTTTATTTTAGCAAGGATTTTTACACTGTTTCCAATGATGTTCTCCTTAACAAGCTAGGGAAATAGAATAATTGTAAACTAGGGCTTGAAGGGACAGCCAAAGGTCATCTAGTCCAACCTCCATCCCCACCATCAGAGGTAGGATCGTCCCTATCCAAACCATTCTATAAAGTCCACTTCCTAGCCTATTAGCAGAACTATGCAGTCGACCGTGACACCACCACAAGGCATAACACCCTAACTTGCCACAGTCAAGGCAGAAGAACAATGGTGGCGAGTGTCCTGATACAAGGGTTGTTAAGATAAGTTTGAGAGATCCAAGGAAGAGGGCCATGCCCTGTGCTACAGAGGAAGGCAAAATTCACCAAAATCTATACCGATTTGAGCATGGGTTAAAATTCCTTCCTGACTCCAAATACGGCGATCAGTCTGACTTGCATGGAGGCACAGGATCCTCTAGCCATGAAACTACTGGGTTTAAGTCTCAGGAGGAGCACTGACTTACCCCAGCCAAAACCCATAACCTTTGCTTCAGTCAAAACCCTATGCTTCTGAGGAAGGCAAACACTCCCTCCCTCTATTGCTCCCCTGTATATAGCAATAAGAGGGGGAAAATTCCATCCTGGCCTCATGTAGGAATCAGCAAAGCTCAGAAGCATGGGAAATACCCATAGCACTGCATAGGCATAGTTACTCCTAGATCATTCCTGAACAATGCTTGTCCAGCTTTTTCTTTAACACCTTCAATGATGGAGATTCCACAGTTCCCTAGGCAATCTATTCCATTGCCTCACTGTTATAACAGTGAAGAAGTTCTTCCTGATATCCAATCTAACTCAACTTTGCTGCAACTTAAAGCCACTGGTCTGTGGTCTGCTTTCTGCAGTGAATGAACAGGTGTTTTCCCTCTACTTTATAGTAACTCTTCAGATAGCTGAAGACTGCTATCATGTCCTCCTCTTATTTCCTTTAACTTCTCCTCATATGACTTGCCTTCCAAGACCTTTACAATTTTTTCTCCTGCCTCTGGACCTTGTCTAACTTCTCCATGTCCTTTTTTAAAATATAGAAACAAAAACTATACACAGGATTCTAGATAAGTTCTAACCAGTATCCATTAAGAGGCACTATCTCCTCCAATGTCTTGCACCTAATGCTTTAGGTGATGTAGTCTAGAAACACATTCACCCTTTGTGCTACTTCACCCTGTAGACTTATATTGAGTCTGTGATCTATAAAGACTCCTGGATAGTTCTCCATAGTACTATCATCTAGCCAGCTTTCACCCATTTTGTATTGTTTTTGATTTTTTCCCCCAAGTTGTATCACCTTGGATTTGTCACCACTTGACTACATTCTGTTTGCTCCAGGCCAATTTTCCAGTCTATTAAGATCCTTCTGCATTGCGCTTCTGTCTTCCAATGTATTCACAGTCTTTCCCACTTTCATCTCACCTGGAAATTTGCTCAGGAAGCTTTCTATCTAGTATTTAAATAATTAATAAACACATTGAATATAACTGGGCCCACAACACCCCATGAGACTCCATTGGAAACCTCCTGTCATTGTGACATGGATCCATTTATAGTTAGCCTTTGTTTATGGCTATTGAGCCAGCTGGCTATCCACCTTTTAGTAGTTTTGTGTAGCCCACACTTCTTCAATTTGTTTATGAGAAGGTCATGTGAGAGTCTGTCAAAAGCTTTGCTGAAGTCCAGATACAATATAGCCACTGCATTCCCTTCATCCACCCAAGTACTTTGTTGAAGAAGGCTATCAAGTTTTTTTGGAACAATTAGTTCTTAGTAAAACCATGCTGGGGGCTCATGATTCCCCATCCAGTTGCTTGCAGATAGACTTCCTTATACTCAAGTAACTTCCCAGGTATTGAGGGGAGTCTATTAGGTCTATAGTTCTCAGGGTTCTTATTTTTGCCTCTTTTGAGACGGGGGCACTGTTTCAGCCACTTACCAGTCCCCCACAACTTCATATTTATTTGTGAAATGCTCCAAAGTCTTCTGTGCTAGTTCCTTCGATATCCTAGGATGTAGTTCATCAGGACCTGCTGACTTGAATAATACAAGTCAACATAAAATAAAGTCAATACAAATCAATATTAAAAAGTACAAACTAAATGGAAGTACTGTAAGATGGATACATAACTGTTTGGCTCATCAGACTCAGTGAGTAGTTATTAATGGTTCAGTGTCTCAGTGAGGGGAGGTACCATATGGGATTCCTCAGGGGGTCTGTCCTGAATCCAGTATTGTTTAATATCCTCAGTAATGATTTGGACCAGGGCTAGCTCCTCCACTCTCAAAACCCATGCACTGCAATGCTTCCAAAACCAAATACTCCCTACTTCCCACAGGATTTGCCCAAGGTACCATTTCTGCTTGTTACATCTCTGCTTGTGATTATATACATAAAAGTACATCATAATTCATGGGCAACCTTAGTTTTGGCATTTCATTATTAGTATGCTTTTCTCTGAAACTTAAATAATGTTGTTTTAACTTAAGTGTTGTTTTTGTTTTGGAACATCACTGAATATAGGTTCTTATAACAGATCAAATTCTCTCCTGACATGTATTTCCCCCCAGCCACATACATTTTCTTTTTCCCCATTCTCATGCCTCTGGGCACTCATACAATATATATATAATAGTTTTGGAAAGCACACCTGCATGTTTTGCATGAATCATATGCACAAGATAAACATGTAGTTTAAAGTTACATCTGATATAGGATAAAATTGATTTGGAAGACTATTTTATATGAAATGAACAAATACGTTATACGGTTTCATACTGTAAATACTGGTATATATGTTTGTTTTATTAAATTATTATTAAATTAGAAGATGACTACTTATAAAAAACAGGAGAGAAGGTGTTTTTAAATAGAATTGGAAGCTAAGCCTCAGCTATAAGAATCTTGGTTATACTGCTATAAAGTGTGAAATAGCGGAGTGCAATTCATAGGTGGTCTGAAAACAAAAGATTTTAATATTCACAAGGCATCCAGACTCATGAAGATGCCTTATGCAGTCTGTTTAACCCCTATATATTTAAACATCTGTCATGCCGCCTTGGTTTCTTTTATGAAAATATTTTTATTTTAAAAAAGACTTTACTTTTAAAGCTCAGCTGGCCTGAGGCAAAGATCTAGCTTTTATGTTAGTTGCATAGGTTAAGGTTTATATCACTATTTAATACATATGGAAATAGAATAGGAGTGATTTCTGTATCATCTTGTATCTGGAATGACTATGATACAGATCACTGTCCTTAAAAATTGAATCTATTTACCAACAGATATGATAAATTTTCTGTACTTTTAACTGCATCCAACATAAGGCAAATATATGTTTTGGTTATACTGAAGAAAAATCTTTCCCTAGACTTTTGAAAAAGAGAATAAGCTTATTAATTCATATACTAATTATGAATCATCCCCTTAAAATAGTGTTAGTTGCTTAAGAACCTGTTTTAAGCCAGATATATCAGGCTAAATTCATTGCCAGTCTAACTAATTTGACCATAGCTATGTCAGGGATATACTAGTCTCCTTAGTATGGATCATCAGTTTCTATAAACAAGCATATTGGTTCCACTGAAGTTCATGAAGCCACACTAATTATTGCCAGCTACAATGTGGCCTAACGTATTACATATATTGGGGGATGGATGAGATTCAGTATCTTCATCAATAAACCAACTAGAGTGCTTAGGATTCCCACCAGTTTTCTGCATTTTACCAATGTGCAAATGCAAACTACCCTGCGCTTTTTGCTGCATCAGTATCTTAAAAATAGACTTTTTGAGGAATTCTACTGTTTCTCCTATGGTGAGATATACCACTGTTGACCCAGTCCATTTCCCTCTGCAACAGCTCAGCATGCCATCTGCAGAATTCCCAGCTCTCAAAAGTCTGCATAGCAGGAGACGAGTTGAAAGTCATCCTATATTTTTATACAAGTGGAGCACTAGTAGCATACACTAAACTATAAAATATTTTAAAAATCCAAAACCCAGCTGCCGGCTGCATGAGCCATATTTGAAATTCTTATAAAAGATCAGTGGTTCTCAAAATGTACAAAAGCGTTATTATCTCTAATTTGGAGAAGAGAAATAGAAACAGAGAGATTAAATTAGAGTGATAAAAAATTGTGAAAGAACTGAAAATGGAATGCATATCTCCTGACTCCAAATTCCATGCTTTAGCCATATAGTCACTCTTCCTACTTATTATAGAGAAAAATCCTATCCTGGCGGAGAGATAGCAGACTAACTCAATTAGTTAATCACTCTTAATTGTTTGATTCTGTTTTTTGCTTTCCAAAATATTACTCATGTATAAGTTCAAATAAATTGGCCTGTCCAAATAAAACTATTTATGAGTGTTGTGATTTATGATTTTCTCAAATGGTAACATAGCCAGAATGTTCAAATGTGGGGGTTTCATGGACTTCAATGGAATGCCCATGGAGTTACATGGACTTAACTGAGCCAATATGCTTGTTTATAGCAGCTGATTATATGTACTAAAGGGGCCAATTTATAATGGACCTCAAATATAAATGGTTTGACTTTCAAAAGAACTGAGTAAATAAACACCCTACTAAGGATATTTGGAGAGTTATATTCCGAATGTCTCAGAAAAAAAACCATGCTAACTTTAAGTGCCTGACATGAACACAGAGTCTCTCATCAAAGACTTTAATCAGGCATGGTGGAGCCTACAGGCCCTCACTTCCCGGCATTACCTACATTATACTGCCTCGC
>NW_017729032.1:232093742-232116067 GCF_001723915.1 Gavialis gangeticus
ACTTCAATGGAATGCCCATGGAGTTACATGGACTTAACTGAGCCAATATGCTTGTTTATAGCAGCTGATTATATGTACTAAAGGGGCCAATTTATAATGGACCTCAAATATAAATGGTTTGACTTTCAAAAGAACTGAGTAAATAAACACCCTACTAAGGATATTTGGAGAGTTATATTCCGAATGTCTCAGAAAAAAAACCATGCTAACTTTAAGTGCCTGACTGCACATAGACATTTAAGATTAGGCATAATATTTAAGATGCAAGTTTTTATGGGAGTGACATATATAACAGTGGACCTTATAAGATAATGGTGGTGTTTTCAAACCTGGGTGACTGACTCAAAAAAAAAGTTTGATTGGCTTTAAATTCACAATTTGAGGTGAATATTTTGCTTATGAAAGAAGATCCTTTGGTTGCATAGCCAACCCTCTTGCTTTAAGTCACAGAACTTTTGTAATCAGGTCCTGATTGAACAAAACACGTGCAAGCTTTAATTCCTACTGGCTTCAATGAGAGTTAAGTAAATGTCTCTTTGCTTATGGTGAAAAAGGCTGATTTGATTATAAGGAAAGCTAAAAAGCACCTTTAAGTTTAGGATTGAGATTATGGTATCAGATATTTATATTTTCAACATAGATACTGTAAATACTGACCTAGGATTTTTCTCCTTAAACTGTCCTTCAGTTAGAAAACATTTGGGAGATACTTTGTCATAAGAGATTAGTTATGTTTCTAGCTGCAAACCTCCACCTCTAAGGCTAGGGACAGACATTACACATAAACTGATTTCAGTGAGCAGAAACTGATTTAAACCTGTAACAGAACAGATGTTCAGTGTACATAAACCAGTTTGAAAATGGCGGAAACTGGTCTGAGATAAACCTGGTTGAATGTAGTATCAGATTTAACTGATTTGGGTCAACTGGTTTATGCAATGTCTGTCCCAGACCCCTTCCTGGTTTAAGTTAAAACAGAGTCCCTCAGCATCCTAGCATACTCTCTGGGCTGGGCAGGGTTCTCTGCTCCACAGCAGAGCTGTTCCCACCCCTCTGCTCCCTGGCTGCAGCTCTTGCAGAGATGGCAGACATCTGCCTGGCTTCCTCCCACTCCCCATCCCCTGTTCAAGCAAGGATTCCCCCCTCCCTTCTGCCTTACACAGAAACTTCTTAGCATTAGCTAGCATACCACATGCTGCCGATGGTCTGTACTGTGGGAGACAGGACAAAGGCAGGCAGGACAGTGTTGGTTTAGGGCTTTTCAGAGCTAATCCATAGGTAGCTGGTATTGTCCCTCCATTCCTTCCTTGGGAAAAGCTGGTTAAGAAGATCTTGAACTAATGGAGAGAGGCTATTGTTTTCTTGATGGGCTGATAAACACTGAGTTAGGGGTGATGAACACTGCATGAAATCTAGGAGATTTCAATTTCAAACTTTATATAGAGAACCAAAACCTACACTTAGCTATCCCAAAGTGACTCTATTATGAATGCATATTTTTGAAGATGTTACTTTGAACTCAAACCAATGTAAAAGGGAAAAAAATCTAGTGTGAGCAACTGAAATATTATTCAAGCATTTTCTGAAAAAGAACTCCCATTAAAAAGTGATATTGATAGTGATATTTAGACTTTCATAAAACTGACATATCAAACAAGTTCTCATTATTTCTTTTCCCCTCTCTGCCATCTGCTATAAATAAAAAGACTGTGTTTGTGTAAGTGAAAGAGCAAGGGGAAAAGAGTGCACATATCCCCAAACTCTGAAAAATGCTCAGCACTTGAGTGCTGCATAAATAAACTAGAGGTAGATGTCAGAAAATAAGTTTATCTATAATATGTTATGATAATCCCCACATTTTTTGGTACTGAGAAAGGTTGCTAAGATGTTTCATTAAGAATTTTTGCTATGTATAATGGCAGAGGGACACTGCCTGTTTGGAACCAGGAAGTAGGGGAATATGTTTGAGGAAAAATTAGAACAATTATCTGCCTGGCAAGAAACCTACCCCTCCTACTATGCAGCTCACATAACAGTAAAGCAGAATTCCAGACCTCGATACCTAGGAAGTATAATGGATATTCTACCTCTGCTCCAGTGGCAAACAGAGTGCCCCAAAGGAGAGAAGATAGAATAGATAGTAAGCTAAATATTACCTAACTTACACATCAGCAAATAGGACTGTCTGGTTGTGTGGGAGGAGAACAAGTTGCCCTGTATAAATATTGCTAGTTCTTCTATGCAGCTTGCATACAACCAAGATCTCTAGGGGTCATTACATTTGCCTCTTAGCACTTGCCCAAGGCCAGTACACTTCTGCATTGCCATTTACTCTGGACTAAACCTAACTGATCCAATATAGACTTCAGTAAAAGCCTTCAGGACTGAGCGTTGCATTATGACATTAAACCAGTATTTCCCAAATCTCATGGGTTTATGCCACAAGTAAAGCTGGGTACTCTTGCACCCCCTACTTCAGCTGCTACCACCAGGTCCCTCACCACCAGTGAGGCTGGCAGAAATCAATATCAAAGGGAATCAATGGCAGGGGAAGTAGCAGTGGTGGCTGAAGTAGAGGGACCAAAGTGTGGTTGATATAGGGGGACACTGCCAATTGCCACCGTGATTCGCACGTGCCCATGCCAAGAACTTTTCACGCCCCACCTCAGTGGGCAAAGCCTACTGTTTGAGAAATGCTACATTATAGCATTACATTATAAGCATTGCATTACATTACTGAGGCACTGCATTATAAACCTACATTAAGGGCATGGACACATGACCAAATCATGGCAAAGTACATACAGGTGGGGATTTGTAATGCACTGGCACACCAAGATAACCAAAAGCTAATCCATGGTATCTTAGCCTTCAATAAAAGAGGGTCTTTTATTTTTTTGGTTTCCCATGCCCTGTAATTATCAAGGGTAGTTTGCCTCCTGTGATAGCAACAAGCTGCCTGATTCTGAAGGTCTATTTATATGTTAGAGCATTTTTATGTCTTCTCTAACTTCATCACTGTTATAGTACCCAGGTAGGAAGTGATAAATTGCAGCTGAGGCCTTTATATTAGTTGAGAATTTTCCCCAACTGGGAAAATCTCATCTGGCCTATTATGTACAAAAGTTAATCCCACTTCACTGTCTGGACAGCATTAAAGAGATGTACTGCAAATAAAGGATCTGCCCTATAATGTTCTGTAAAAGCACACTGAATGGTTGTTATATAAGTATGCGTGGATGCAGGTATTCACCAACATTTCAGTTCTCCAAGTGGAAGGAGTCAGTACAACTCATTGGTGCCTATGCTTGAAAGGAATGAAGGCAAACTAATTTCCCTGAAGTACATGCTCTGACAAACTCTTAAGACTCAAATGCATCTAATAGATTAAATTATATGTGGTGAGATTTTTAAAAAAAAGATAGGAGGCCATTAAACAATTTGATGTTATTAATCTGTCAAGTACAAAACTTCAAAGGAAGCAAATATTTGTAAAAATAACTTTTAAATCACGAAGGAAATTAAATATACAAATATCAATAGGAAAATAATGGTAATGGAAAACTGAGAAAATACTGGAAGAGAAGCAATTCATTTATGTTTCTAAGGATGTCTATGTTATTTAAGGTATATAAATGTAACCCAGGTACACCCAAGGGTGTTCCCTATTTTCAGCTGAATGGGATGGGTAGGCAGGAGGGGATGCTGTGAGAGGGATGCCAGAATTTCAAGCAGATCCCTCTTTTCTCTATAGAGTTAACCCAAGCCCAAAGTTCTTAGCTATATACAATTTATTAAGTTATAATATACATAAACATAAAACTAAATATCATATATATATTTACACAGAGAACACTAACCTAAATCACAATACAACATTTAAATTACACAATATAAGGCCCAAACATGAATAATTTTAATAACATCTATTCTTTAATATAGTCCCTGGCCCATGGAAAGAGATAGTCCTCCTTCCAATGGGGTCCCTTGGGGGGTGTCCAGGAAGCACCAGAGGCCCCTCCCCTTAGGGCCTTGACTAGGCAGGAAGCTGCTCACCCATCCCCTTCTCTGGGCTTACCCGCCCCAAATGTCTTTCCCCTGTGGGACCCGAGGACCCAATGACTCATGGTCCCTCAGGTGGCAGTGATCAGGGCGCAGCTCGATGGGGTGTCCTCTGCTGGAGTGCCTCTCCAGGCCTCTCCCACTCTGGGCACCGAGGGTTCAGCTCCTTTCAGCTGCTGCACCACTGTTGCTAGCTCCTGCATGCTGAGCTTCACGCTGCAGCACTACTACTTCCACGTGCCCTGGGTCAGCGTTGAGGGCTCTCTTAGCACAGGCCAGGCCCTTCAGGCTCTTGCCAGCCATCCTCATGCCACAGCTCCCTGACTCCCAAGGCTCGGGCCCATGAGCTGCCCTGCGCACTGTGAGACCTGGCTGCTTGCTGGGAGATAAGGCCTGAGCCGCCTCACTGCAGCCCCCACGGCCCTGCTGGGGTTGCAAGCTCAAGCCGCCACTTGTGGCTCCCAAAGCCTGGGCTCCATGCACCGAACTGTGCACCGGGATGGGCCCGAGCAGTCTCACACTGCTCCCAGGGCTGGGTCTCCACGCATTGTCCCTGTACACTGTCAACAGCCCGAGAGGTCTTGCACTGCTCCCAAGGCTGTTCCTCCAGTGGCAGCTTCAGGAGCCTTGGGCCTATTGCCCGCTGAGGGAGAGCTCCCCAGCTTTTCTTGGCTCCACTTTCTTGAGGCCCTTGCTGCATCTGCCCCTCGTGCTAGGTACACAGCTCCTTTTATATGCTCCAGGGCTCCACCCCTGAAGTCTTCCAGACCTGACAGTTTACAGCCTTCGATCAGATCTGAGGTAGCTCTTCTCCTCCTCCCTCAGGAAAGAGGTGTGACTTTATTTCTCCTGCTGCCTCCTCATTGCTGGATGGGCTACACCAATCAAAACAGCAGGATCTCAAGCCTGGGACTCAACCCAAGCTGTGAAAAGTGAGCCTTTTACACAAAAAAATCCCTTACCAGTATTAGAATGAGGGTAGTCTCAATTGACAATCTGCCTCTGTTGAATCTGTTGCAGACTTTCTGGCCCTATTGGGACACCAACTGCCTTAAGGGCTGTGTTTGTGACCTCCTCCTACCTTTACAGCCATGCCCATACCTTGCAGATGTTATATATTATCACTTCAGTGGGGTTGCCCGCCCCACTGCAATGCTTGGATCCCTCAGGCCTCAAAGCCTTTGGTGAGGCTTTGACCTTCCTGGCCTGGCCCCTTTTTTCTGGCTGTGCCTCCTCAGCCTAGGTCGACTGCATCAGATATTGGCCTCCTTTTCTCCTCACTCATTTTTTCTGGTGCTTAATCAGGACAAAAAAGCAAGAAACCACTTTAGAACAAATATAAAACAATATTTGGTCAGCCCTCCCCCCATGGGGCTGTCACCTCTCTGTATTTCTATGCCTGCCAGGGTGTTTCAGGCAGCCTCTCTCCTGACAGCTCTGTCTCCTTTAAAGCACTCTCTCTGCCTTTCTCTAGACACTGGGTTTATGTGCCATGAAGTGCTGCCCCTTTGCATCTGGTGACTCCCTAGCCCTGTACAGATGTTCATCTTTAGGTCTAATTGTCAGCTTGCTTGTCCTCCTTAGCTCAGCTGCTTGCAGCCCTTGTCTTATGGCTGCCTGGGAGTCCACTCTATTCTCCTGCCTAGTGTTGTGCAGCTAGGCTTGTCATCAACTGCCTGCTTACCCACAAAGCCAGGCTAGCCTTCTGTGCCATCTCCTTTCTAGTAATAGGAACCTTTGGCTTCCTGTTACACAGCTCCAAGGGGATGTCAGCATCTCCAGACTCCGTGATCTCTTTTATGAGCCTGTTGGATGGAAGAGGTGTGAGACTGGGTGTATCTGGGTAAAAGGTAAAACAAATGGAGAGACTTTAAAAATGCCTGCACATGGACATCAAAATATACATTACATTAGTGGTCACTGAACTTTCTGGCCTTTTGCATCTGATGCCTGCCAAGGTATCAGTGACCACTAATGTAATGCATATGTTGATGTCCACATGCAGGCATTTTTGATCCCAAATCCCAGGGTCAGGAGGCACAATTGTTGGGACTGGGGATCAGATCCCAGTCACAGAATCAGAGAAAACAAGGGTTGGGAGGGACCTCAGGAGGTCATCTACTCCAACTCCATGCTCAAAGCAGGACCATCCCCAACTAGATCATCCCAGCAAAGGCTTCGTCTAGCCAGGTCTTAAAAACTTCCACAGATGGAGATGCCACAGCCTCTCTGGGTAGCCTCTTCCAGTGCTTTACTACCCTCCTAGTAAGAAAGTTTTTCTTAATATCTAACTTAAAATTCCCTTGCTGCAACTTGAAACCATTGCTCCTTGTTCTGTTGTCTATCATGTCTTTAAATGAATGTGTGCCAAAGACTTCAGCTGAACAGCTTAAAATATACTTTGAAGCTATATAAAACGTGACGCCAAGATAAAAATTCAGAACACTAAGGATATGTTTAGTGAAGCATGGGGTTGAAATATCTGGGCTAGATTTAAACTACTGGGCTCAGGTACTGGTGGTAGTCTACCTATCTAGTGTTTCTTGGGTATGTTACCTTCCTTCATGACACTGTAATTCAGTGCCAGGTTAAGCTCTGTGCTGCCACAGCAAAACTATTACCTATCCTTCCTAGTTTGAAGCTATTTTGGATAGCTCCATATCACACTCCAGTTACTACTCAGTCCTACTTCTTATATTCTTTGCCTTAATTCTAAGATTGGCTTAGAGCATGGAATACTTTTAGCCTTAAGAAAAAAGAGGTTTTCAATCAATATGCATTTTACAATTGTGTAGTAGCCTTCAAGTTGAAGTATTCTTATTAAAAACACTGAAGGTCTAAATAAGTGGCTTCTTGAGAAAGGTAGTTTTAAATTAATAGCTAAACTATGGATATATAGGCAATAGGACTGTGTGAAGGGGGATATTAAATAATGATTTAGTAGACTATTAATATGTTTTAGGAAATGGCATCAAGAACTCTTGAAAGAAATGAACCATGCTGATCAGCAGTGACCCCTTAGTTCTTCAAATAAAGCAACAAAGGTCTGAGTATAATTTTTTCATTTGCTCTTTTTATTACTTTGTTTTTTACAAGCAAAAAAAACATCACAGTTCAAGGGAATTCTTTTCCTTTTTGTCATCAGCTTCATATGTTACAATATAATCCTGGTGGCTAGATTATTCCTTTTGGAATAGCACTGAGTGAGGGGTTCTTCATAAACTTCATCACCCCAGGTGTTACATGTACCACATGCTGGGAAATAACAAGAAAGGGCTCCCTGCTCATAAAAATAAACTGCCTTTACTAAGAGAGAGATTTACAGAAATGCTATGATTGCAGCTTGTGTTCTACTAACATGCACATGGTCTCACTCCTTGGTGCCTCTCCATACTCTTCCATTCTGCAAACCATATTCCTTTCTGCAGGTGGCTACATTTGTCTTTATGGCATATGTTGTTGGTTTTTGTACTGTGAGTATTGTCTGATTACAGAAAATCTTTTGCTACTGCTACTGGATGGTGATTTGTTCTTTGTTCCTTCTGACTCATCAACATCAGGCCATCTGATGGCTAATTTTTTTTTATGCCCCCTATCTAAGACATTGGCCTTGGTGCACTCCCTGGGTTTGCTAGTAGTCTGGGTTTGAGTGCTAATACTCTGTGAGTTTCACCTCTACAACTGTGAGCATATCTACATGTTTATTCATGTGCCATAGTTACTGTGCATTAAGTTTAGTACTTATATAACCAAGTACTAAATCCACGCTCAGTAACAGGTGTGACTGCACAGTAGCGCTGGTGCACAGCTTTTTAGTGATGCAAACTGCACAGTAGCCTAATACTACTGCACATTAGTGTATTAGCATGGGTTTTTGCCCCGCATGCTAATGCACAGCAAAATTAGGCTACTGCGCAGTTGGTGTCTCGTGTAAAGACATGCATTAAATATATGTCCTCAGGGGCAGATCCAGGGAGGATTCAGTAGCACACTTGCACTCCCCTTCAATTCCTGTTCCACCCAAAGTTTAAAACCAACTTCCTGGTAGTAGCAGCAGTATTTGTATTCAGGCAACAGAGAGGGAGTCAACTGATGTTCTTGCTCATTATAATACACCCACTTCCTTTTAAACCATTCCGCAGTTTAATGGCCATCTCCATTCCACAGGTGTTAATAACCCTCTCTCCTTTCTAACCGTCTCCAATGGTTCCACTAATCAAGCTATCCTTTGTTCTGCAGTTCTGCTCTCTGCTACCTGTTCCTGGTAATATAGCTTCTATATTACAGGCATGAAGATTACCTTTAACCCTAACTACAAACATTCACTCAGGTGTGGAAATGACTTTCAGTGAAGCACTGGATGTGCTGTCAAGATGCTTAAGAATGCTAGATTAGTGTTTTATGAATGTGAAAGAGATGTATATTTAATTCTAGTAACTACAGAACTTACGAAACAGCTTTTATTGTTGCCTGCAAGATATAGCAAGTTAATGCACATTCCTGTAAAGTTATATTTATTTTTGCTTAAAGTGAATAATATAGCCTGAAGCCCCTAGCCTATTGGTAAAGTTCATAGGGTGTATATATTGTGGTATATGTGATGCACTGCACTCCCCTTTTTCAAAATCCTAGATTTGCACCATGTACAACTTGATTCATATCTCCAATCAGTAGTGACTTTCCTGGACAATACATTATCCTCACATCAGAATACAGGAGTTTCACTAGCATTTTGGCTCCCAGATCCCTTGCATGGGTGTGCAGACAGTGTTAGGATAAGAGACAGTACATAGGAGACAACAGTGACCTATCTGCATCTAACCAGTGGGCACATCAATAGTTGAAAGCACTGAGAAGTTAGCTATCTGGCTAACCTTCATCTTGACACTGCACATGAAGAAAGCATGGTGATGAAAGATAGTAATTCAGCAGCAATCTTAGACGTGTACTTAGTCCCAGCTGTACTAGATAATAGTATCTGGATTGTTTTGGACAGGCAGAGAGGTCAGATGGGAGACAGCAGCGAAGTGACTGGACAAAATAAAGGCATCATCATGTCTGGACTTGACATCACAGAAGTGACATCAAACCACCTCTTCATAGAAGTCAAGTGGCAGAGGTGATATATTGTATTAACACCAACCAGATATTTGCAAAAAAAAAAGGAAAAAAAATTGCAAGCTTTCAGGCACACTCACCCTTCCTCAGGCATAGGGGAAGGCGAAGATTGTAAAATTCCTCTTAAGGGGAAATGAAAATTCGTATTTCACAGGAGGGCTGAAGGTGTTGTAAGATCTCCTGGTTGGAATAGTTCATTTTCTGCAAATTAGGCTCAGATAAAAGTTAGAACAATCTATTTACCTTGATGTTGTCTAGTGTCAAGCAGAACGTTGAATTATGTTTCCTTCTGGTTATATTTCATAATTCACAGGAGGGTGCGGTGATATCTGAGCCTAATTTGCACAGAACAAATCATTACAACCAGGAGATCTTACAACACCTTCAGATGTCCTGTGAAATATGAATTTTCATTTCCAACTAAGAGGAAGTTTACAATCTTTGCACCCTCCTGTGCCTGAAGAATGGCGAGTGTACCTGAAAGCTTGCAATTAATATATATTTTTTGCAAATATCTAGTTGGTGTAATAAAAGATATCACCACTGCCACAAGTTCAGATTCCTTTTGCCTGTAGACTAAAATGGCTACAACCTGTATCCCTGGAAGCCAAGTAGTAATTTTCTCCCTCAGGCAAGAGATGAACCTGCCTCAGTGTATCACTGGGGCACTGCTTGTTCACTGTACAATCATGCCAGGAAGTGGGAAAATTGAAGCAAAGGATTACTGCCCAAGTTACTTATCAAGGTTTGTTTTTAATTATTTTCACGTAATATTGATTTGTGGATGCCTTTCCTATGGTCCTCTTCTTTAAAGATAAGCTGTACTTATTTGATATGCTGACCCAGCTTTTGACAAACACTGAATACTGCTTATTCTAGGCCTGATGGGAGGAATTTAGCTTTCTCACATGTCTTGGAAAGGGCTTAAGCCAATTTTATTTTGTAAGTTGATAAATAAATCTTAGATTTTAAAACTGGTCCCTATTGCTGCTGACAAGAACTGGCAGAAAGTTGCCATCAAAAAGTAACTGAAGAAGTAGTAAAGATAGAAGCATTGTGCTAAAGTAAAAACATTTCATTCACCTGCATTTTTACTTTGGTCTGTCGTCAAGTTTTGCCTTGTGACTAGTCTTATGTGGTATGTCCCATTTAAAAAAAAGCTATTTGGTGTATCTGCACTTCAATTATATGTGTACCTTTTGCCAAAACAATGCTGCAACCCTTTGACCAGTTAGCTGCCGTATTTGCAGTGGTGTTATGAAGCCAGCTGCAGCATAATCCTAATGATGTTGGACAACCAGCAACATTAGGCAAGAGAAACGTGACTAAGTGCTCGTGATACACAACAAAATAATTCTTAAGTTAGTGGAAATGGAGACTGTTGAGAGAGAGACAAAACCAGGAAAAATTGTTTGGAGTCACAGTAGCTGACGCACCAGAATACCATGCACCGATAGGCAGGAGAGTGGTGCAAGCTCAGTTTTGAACACTGTAAAACTCCCAAATAATGTAATGTTAATGGGTAAGAAGAAGGCCACTCACCACAGGGCCTATTTAGCCTGCTAACAGATAATGTGAGGAAATCTCTAAAGCTGTCTCTTAGCCCACTTAGCATTTTCAGTTCTGATGATTTTAAGTGTAGTAGAAGACAGACTCAATGGAGCCCATTCAACCGCACTGTTAAACTGCAGCCCTATCCATGAGCTGTTTGGGGAAAGACTTCAAACACAAAGACACAAACATTTAGGAGCCTTGGAAATTAAGTTGACATTGGAAAAAACAGATCGCCTTGTCACGCTTCTCTTTCACTGGTTTTAGTTTACTTTCCCAGCCTTCAAGAATGAGGTATCAGTGAGAGTGATCTCAAGCCATATACGTAGAGATCTGCAGCTCTGAAGTCACACCATGGGGATAACCCCTCGTAATCTGTACATCCAAAATTGAAATTAATTTGAACTAAAATCATCAAAATATTTGTACTGCTAAACAGTTGTACTGGAATACACTGTGGAACAGTCAATCTGTTCGTCAACTGATGACAGCAGAGAGCTCCTTCATCTGTGATCCTCAGACCACAAGACAAGAATTGACAATAAATACAGTTGGATGATGTGTCCAGTGCAGGGTTCATGTAACCTAAGGCAGTCCTTCACATGCTGAACCTTGACCTGACCCAAAAGACCACTCAAACTACAAAAAAGCCCACAATCTTGGTAGTATAACTGAGGAGGCGGGCAATAGGGAGTAGGAAAAACAGTCATGACTGCAGTGCTGGCTAACTGTGCTGCTGTGATGGATACTATGACAGTTGGGGCTGCCCTGGGCATTGTGTGGCTGCCCCTGGTGTGGAGCTGCTTGGATATGCCTCTGCACATCCTCTCTGCTGAGTTAATTGGAAGTAGTTAAATCTGAATGGTAAGAGTCCTATTGTTTTCACTGCCTTCCAATTCAGTCCAACGTATAGGTCAACAGCCTGATCCTTGTATCCAGGTCTCTAAACAAGCCAGTACTGTGTTGTCTCAAAGACTGCTTCTCTTTCAGCTACTTTCCAGAGAAGCAGGAAGACCAACAGAGCCTAGGTTCAAACTAGAATCAGCCAGCTACAGGGTGCTCTATGTGAAGTGAACTCAGGTGAAGTATACATTACCATGAGGTACATGGTCCCACTAAATCCTGAAATCATCTTGCATATTGTGCCTCTCTTATTTCCTGGAGTTGAAGTGTGGCTACAGCAAGTTATACTTGGAGCAAATCAGCTATACCCAGTTACTCATAAATAAAGGGTTTCAGAAGAGGAGACAGCCTCCAAAGGAACAATGGTGCAGTTCAAAATGGACTGTGGACACTTGTTTCCTAGATATGGACGTGATGATATTTCTAAAAATGGTACACACTATTTATTTGACCATTCTTATTTCAGGAAATGAAATGGCTAGAGAGATTTATTCTGCATTTGGCAGTCAGAAAGCAGCAACCTGAATGAGCCGAACCTGTTTAAGGTGATCACATATTGGGCTGTCTACTGATACCCCACTACGCAATGAAAATTAATGCCTGCAGAGGGAAATTTATTAGCTGGTGTGCTGCCATTCTCACAAAGACAGAGTCACTGACTCCACAATGAGAATCTCCATGACAATAGTGGCTTACTGTTACTTATGGTCCCAATTCAGCAGGGTGCACTTGCAAAGTCCCATTGAGCACTACATGATTAAACACCTACTTAGGTTTCTTGATGAACTAGGACATGTATACTCAGTATTTGCATTTATGAAATGTGTTTCAAATGTGCTGCTATCAAACACCCATTAAATACAAACGGCCTGATCCGAGGAAACCCTGAGTGCGTCAGGTTTGAATCCAGCAGGATTTGAGGGCACAGAACATGGGAGAGATTGCACAAAAGAAGGATTAAAAACAGTACCTTACAGTTATACGTCTCTCTATCAGTGCAAAGGATTTCATAAGCTACAATTTATGAAGAAAGCTGTCACCTACCTTTAGGACAAAACATCAGCTGTTCAGTGGGAAGCAGCAATACTACACAGTAGTTTAGGAGAGGAAGTGAAGAGATGACAGTAACCAATTGCAACTCTAGGGAGGGACAATACTTTTTAACCCAATTAAGAATGTAATCACAATAGAGCTAATTATCTACACCTTTCCAAAAATGCCACAGGTCATGAGACCAACATCTGCACTCTCGAGAACAGAAGTACAGCAAAATCTGCAAGTAGCCTAAGGAGAAGCACGCAAGGAAGAGGCACAGCTTGATTTTCCTTTGAGCTAGAGAAGAAGAAAGGAAAATAAAACCCTCACATAGCTTATGTTTCAGCCAGCAACTGCCGAGATGTCCCTGCTGTGAACTGATCACTGAGAATGATGATAGATGTAGACTGACTCTATCAACCAAACAAAGTTATAATAAATGTAGACTGACTCTATCCACTAAGCAAAGTTATTTACGTCTTGGAAAATAACATCATCAGCTCAGCTAAGAAATGGGGCAAAATGGAACCAGCTCAGTAAAAATAAAAACTGTCTCCAGACTGTGTCTCAGCCTGACACAGGTTTAGAAAACCATATCCCATTTAAACAGTTCTGCTAAACCAAAGCCAGGTATCCTCATTTCATCTCTGATGCAGATATTTCTAGCTATACTGCCTGTTAATTGTGTGAATGGAAAAAAATGCCTGCTCTATACTCTTCAGGTTGTAACATGTTGTTCACAAACTTGAAAGAGATGTTTTTTATTTATATGATTATTTTACAGATACACCATTATACATATTATATTTTATGTGGATTTTTGGCATGAAAAAATAGGCTTAGTCCTGGTCTTGTTTTACATTGTTGAATGAGGCACATAAGCAGACGGTCTTAACTTCAATGCATACTCACACAACTCATTCCAGGGAAGGGGAGGGATTGGACAGAAAAAGAGCTGTAACCATCCTGCAGCTCTATAGAAGGGAATTCCTATATGCTAGCTACTTCAAGTAGCAATGAAGAAACATACTATGGCCCTCCTTCTCTGCTTCACATACAAGGGGCTCTTCAGGTTGTAGGAATTGCTTTAAGGCACTAGGGAGCAGGAAGAGGTATAAAACAACTGGATTTTTTTAAGCCCCTTCCCCCCAAAAAAACAAATAGCAAACCAAAAAATGTTTTTTCCAAACACTAGAAAAGCAGAGAATGAAGCAACTCTCCTTATCCATTTGGCACATGCATCTCTTGCAGACTCAATGGCATGAAAATAATGTCCTTGACTGGACTACTGGAAAGAGTTAATAAAAGTAATGGACAAAAGACTGAAATTATGGATAACGACAGGAAAGGAGTAAAAGGAAAGCATTATCTTACCATGGAAACTGCTGGTGCTGCATATAGATAAGAGTCTGTCAGCATTTCCTTTTTAAATCCCCTATTTACAGGGATTTATAACTCAGCTGTGGAAAGTCACTCCAGGCTGAACCATGGCTTATAAGGTCTCAGGAAATAAGCTTCCCCCCTACCCAAAAATTAAACCAGTTTAACTGTTTCATCCTTAAATACTACAGATATTAACTCTTTCAGAGCTCCATGAATAGCTACTAGAAAGTAAGATGACATTCTGAGTTGTAGACACTTTGCTGAAGCATTTTTTTTCCAAATAATTCCTGATCTTTATAGATAGTTTACAAGTTCAAAATTTGAAGTTTCCTTCTTTTTGAGTGAACAGATAGAGACAAGCTGCAAGAGATGGACTCCAGCTGCAAATATTTTGATTGCAGAAGGAGTATAAGCAAAGTTGCCTGTAAATAACCTTAGGCTTCCCACTGAAGGGGTGAATGGGGCCTGTTCGGGTCCCAGAATAAGAGTATGGAGAGGTGTTCATTTGTAGTGTCTCAGCACTCAGTACTACCACAAAAATATAGGGTTATGGGGGCATAAATATGTCCCACTCCCCTGGGTTGAGGGCAATATATTCACCTCAAAGGTGAGCTCTCCAGCCTGGGGACTAGAGAGGGATGCTCCTTGGGTCCCCTTTCCCCCATGGGACCCTGATCACTGAGAGCCTTGCCTTCTCTCTCCTCTTCTGGGGAAGGGAGCAGGGCATCCGTGGCGAGCTGGCAGCTGCTAAAAAGCAGTCCCAGTAGCACTGCTGCTGCTGCCAGAGCCTTAGTTCTTCCCAGGGCTCTGGGAACAGGAATTCACTAACCCTCTCCCCCATGCTCCCACCCTCCACTTGTGCACTCCACCAATCAGCTGATCAGCAGAGCCAGGCAACACTGGTTCTGTTGCACTTGCAGAGCTGCAGTCACCTCTTCCTAGTAGTGGAAAATTGCTGCCACTATTTTAAGATCTCTGGCTAACCTTGCTCCCTGAAAACTCACTGCTGGGTAGGCTAGCAAGGAGCCAGCTGCACTCCCTCTCCCTCATTTCTTCCTCCAATGTGTACTTCACAGACATTACATATAGCACTGCAAGACACAGCCCTACCAAGAAGTTCGTCTTTGAAAAAGCAATATTTTGTAGGACTTTCACCCTCTTTGTAGTGCTATAAAAATCTTGAATGGCTGTCCACTCAATTTTTGTATTGTTACAAAGGTGTATTTAGCACTAGAAAGGTAACACCTATGGCCTAAATTAGCTTGAAAGTTGCTGCTATTTTCTCTCAGATGCCTAAACCAGAGGCCAGTTCTGACACCTAAGGATTGCTGGGGCACGGTAATACCCAGAACATACCATAATGCCACAGAAAGAAGGAAAATGAAGCAAAATGAAAAAGCCACTGAAGTGCCCAAGCTACCCAGAGTGCTCCATCTCCTGGAATATCCATAGGACCCCAGATCTGCTTGCTTTCTAATGTCACCATCAGATCCATGCACAACAGCCCTGAAACAGAAACAGTATCTAACCCAAAGTGTTGTCTCTGTTTCTTGGTTGGATGAAAACAACATTTAGAATCAGGTTTTGCTTTCCAGTGGTCAGAAATCACAAGTCTGAAATGTGGTGTCTGCAAATATTAGGACCTGACAAATAGAGGTGTCGCCTGCAAAACCTTGTGTCTCTGAATGCATTAGTCTTTAAATGTACCAACCTGCCCTGCCTTCTGTCTGACTTCAGATTAAAACAGTTAATTACCTTTTCTCTGCAAATATTTTGCAATACTTGTTTAAAATGTGACTTTTTTTTGCAGAAACACTTGCCAATAAACTTCTTAGCTAGATTATTTATAAAGAATGCACAAAAAAGCTATTACAATAATTTTTTATTTTTGCGAATATGTTGGTTATATCAGATTTTCCATTAGATTCCTATTCCCTTTTCCTTACTTTTTGGAAACACATAGATTGTGCATCTTAGAACTGGAAGGAATGCTAAGGGTCATCTGGTTCAACCCTCAAAGAACATGTGATCAAAACCATGACTTTGGAAATATTAGCACCACAATCTAACCAGCCCACTTCAAAATGTGCAACAAGGATGAGATTCCATCCCATACAAGCACAGCCAATGGATAAGCAACCCAACTCCTTCAGCACTTGACCACTTTGTCTTTCTTTGTACTATTGCACCACAGTTTGTGGAAAAGTCATTATTTGTAGCAAAAAAACCAATATATTCACAAGAAAATACTCATTGCAGATTTTATGGCACATCCACTCAAGGCATGAGTGTATCAAGGGAAAACCAGATGTAGAATTTGCCCTAGAGCTAGTAAGTTGGGTCTATTATAAACTTTCCACCAATAAGGATAAAACCAAGGTATTCTAAAATCTGTGATCTAGTTATTCAGCCAAAGATCTAACACTCTTTCTCTCTCATTCTTTTATATCTTAAAAAATATGGAGTCAGGCAGACCTAATATTTAAAGCAGCAATTTTTCTATTGTTTAGAAATCTAATCACTTATCAACATTTATATGAGTGAAAAACTGACCATTTGACATCAAGAAGATTTTGAAGGGAAATTTGTATTCTTAATGCCATAAAATAAAATAAAATACAGTAACATAAAACACAACTCTACTGACATCCAGATTATAAGAGAAAGGGAAAAGTGCTTTTAGCCTGGATTGGAAGAAGTGAATTTTCCATGAGCAGTTCCAATCCCAAATTCAGTTCAAACCTGTCCTTTTGAACCATCCAGCTGTAGTGCAAGAGGTGTTCATTTCTTGATGGAGATATGCCAAGGCATATGGAACCAAGAAACATTACTTTATGTAATACATGATTTGGCACACAGCAATTTTGAACATGTCAGAGCAATTAGAAAAAGAGAGAAAAACTGTATTGAACTGGCAGATGTCACTGGTTCACTGCCTATGCTAGCCAGGGTTTGTTCTCGGAATGCAGGCTCAGGGATCAAAGTCTCGCTACTGGCTGTGTGAACCACAGCACAGTAAAATGCGGAGAGAAGCCAATGTACAATGGAAAAAGCATGGAGAGACATTTTTAGACTTTTGAAAATCTTTAAGCTTTTGTTAGATACATTTCTCATGCTCTTTTTCTTCTTGATTCTGTGTTCTAAGTAATGGAAAACATAAGGTATGTCACCTATTTTTTAAAATTCTCTTCATGTTCCTATGTTACTGTCTTGGAGTATCTATATTGTAGGTTTCACCACAAATAAAAAAGGTATTAAAATGGAAAAATATCATGTATTACACAGGCACATTTATGTCATGTTTCTGAGTATAAATTCCTTATTATTTTCACAATTCACTTGTTGCAACATACTTGGGATCCTATATCTATCTATTTGTCAAAGCTCTCATGTTGAGACCTGCCTTCAAATACAAAGTCCCTTGATGCTTATTAGAGTACAGCTTAGTCTCAGTGCCTAGAAACAATGGAAAGTTAGAATTTTAGTTCAAAATTTGGTTTGTGTTATATATCTCTCTATATATATTCATCATAATTTAAAAAAAAAATAAAACCACAACTCATTCTACTCATTACTTTATGCATTACAAATGATAAATTACATGCATTTATAATGATATAATTTAGTCAACCTGTTATGGTCTAGAACACAGAATGCAACAAATTTTTTATAATTCTGATTGGCAGCATATCTATTTTTCTTGCAATTCATAAAATGAAAATAAATTGTACAATACTATGATTGATTTTGCATGTGCATATGTTTTAAAGTAAGAATAGCGCTATACCTCAAGAGCAACTAAGATACTATCTACAGCATTGGTTTATCCAACTTTACAAGTACATAATTAGCCCTTCAGGGACTACAACATAGTGTAACATAAAATAGCTTCAATGACAGATGAAATCAGTACAGCTAGACAAAAACTGCCAATTATTTAGTAAGAGTTTTGTTTAATTTTTAACAATTATCTCGTCCTCCCAACCCCTTTTTCAGTGAAAAATGGAAAACAATACATGAACATTTATCAGTAGCCATTTTTTTTAAACTAAAATTATACTTCTTGTCTTTCAGATCTCTCCCTGAAAAAGGAATATTTGAACAAAACTGAGAATTTTCCATGTAAAATGTAACTCATGTTGAAAAGCCAGTTTTCTGCAAATACATATTTCACTAAAAAGGAATAAAATTTTAGTAATCTGTGGGCGTGTCTACACGAGATGCTTTACTGTGCAGTAGAGCTACTTACATCACCATCTACACGTGTTGACACTTACTGCACAGTAATTTCCTCTACTCAGCAGTTAATTTTGCTACCTGCAAACACAAGTAGCAAATTAATGGCCAAATACTGCACAGTGAAGCACATATAGCCGGCCAACCAGGAGATAGCCAGCCGAGTAGCAGGAAGCAGGAGATAGCTCCCTGCCCCAAGGAGCTGCCTGCTGCCAGGGCAGGCTGCACCACTGGTGGAGACAATGTCCCCTTGTCCAGCAGCAGGGAGCTCCCAGCTCCAGCTCTGTGATTGCAGAATGGGAGTTGGGGTGATTTTACCAGACCCCACTCCATGATCATGGAGTGGGGCCTGGGAGCTCCCTGCACAGGGAAAGTTTCCCACCCAGCCTGGAGTTGTCTGGGACCTGCCCCTGATCAGGGTATTTCCTGGCCAGTCCTGGTCTGTGTGGGGAAGTCTTTACATGCAGTCTGGAGGTGGCTGGGGACTGTCCCATTTTGAGCAATCTCCAGCCAGCTCTGGGCTGCATGTGCAGACTTCCCTGTGCAGCCTGGGGCTGGCTGGGAACTGTTCTGGTCAGGGCCAGATCCCAGTCCCACAGATTTTTCCCAGCCCCATGCCTTGATCAGGTGATCAAGGCATGGGGCTTGCAAAGTGCTGCAGGGGAAGGGCAGGTCCCAGTCCCTTGCTTCAATCCACTGGTGGAGCAGGTAGCAGGGAGCCCCTAGCTGGGTGGGGATTCCCTTCCTGTCTGGAGACTTGCTGCCAGCTTCCCCACTGGCAGATTGGGGCTGGGGGCTAGGACCTGCTCCTCTCCCACAGCTCTTTCCAAGCCCCCTGCCTTTGATTGGGGAGCCGGGGCTGGGAGCTCCCTGCTGCTGGGTCAGCGGGATATTGTCTCTGCATGGGCTCCACCACTGGATTCCGCCCTAGCATCAGGCAACTCCTGGAGACAGGGAACAATCTCCCAGACCCTGCCAGGAGCGAGCTGTCTCCTGGCCCCATGCTCTGTACCTCAGAGCTCCCCCTGGCTGTTGCAGAAGGCTGGAGGAGGTGGGAGCAGACTGCTGCCAGGAGTCCCGGCACGTGTAGCATCCTGCCTGGGGTGGGTTTACTCTAGGATAAATTGCTCTAGAGTAAACCCACCCTGCAGCATTTGCATGTGTAGATGCACCCAGTATTTATTTGTCAATAGAAAAAATAGAAGATTTCAGCAAGTTAAATATTCTGTCATAACTCATAACTATAAATAAGACTATAAATAAGATAGTTGCAGTCTTTGAATTCAGTGAGCTGAGAATGTTTGGGACTTACTTGTTGTCCTGAATGCCACTGTGGCTGTCTGAGAATGGAATCAAAGATGATTTGGTGGAGCTGTAAAGTATGTTGGATTGCAATGAGGAATGAAGGATGGTATGGTATTAGGAGTTAATGGCCATGTCTATTACAATCGACGCCCAGGGAAAAGCCAACTTGCTAAATAGGTACTTTGCATCAGTCTTTCACAGTCCCATGGGACACCCCTGCCCATTATGGGACAGGGAGGCCCAGGTGAGGGTGATTCCTTACCCTCCATCAATGCTGAGCTCATGAAGGAACACCTTGAGAGGCTGGATACCTTTGAGACAGCCGGCCCTGACAATTTACACCCCAGGGTACTCAAGGAGCTGGCTAGCATCACAGCTCAGCTCCTGGCATGGATCTTCGAGAACTCCTGGAGCTCTGGTGAAGTGCCCGACGACTGGAAGAAGGCTAATGTGGTGCTTATCTTCAAAAAAGGGAGGTAAGTGGATCTGGCAAACTATAGGCCCATCAGCCTGACCTCTATCCCAGGGAAGGTCTTAGAAAACATTATTAAAGAGCCCATTCTTAACATACTGGCCAGTGGCAACATCCTAAGGGATAGCCAGCCTGGGTTTGTTGTGGGTAAGTCTTGCTTGACCAATCTTATTTCCTTCTACAACCAGGTGACCTATCACCTGGATAAGGGAAAAGAGATTAATGTTGTATATCTGGACTTTAAAAAAAGCCTTTCATCTGGTATCCCATGATTACCTCTTAGCAAAACTGGCCAACTGCAGCCTCGGCCTCACCATGATCCACTGGCTGGGGAAATGGCTCTGTGGTAGGACCCAGAGGGTGGTGGTTGATGGAAGTCAATCGTCGTGGTGCACTGTGACCACTGGGTCCCTGAAGGCTGTGTCCTTGGGACTATACTATTCAACATCTTCATTAATGATGTAGGACATTGGTATCAGAAGTGGACTGACCAAGTTTGCTGACAACACCAAATGCTGGGGTAAAGCGTCCACGCCTCAGGACAGGCGGGTGATCCAGGCTGACCTGGACAGGCTCAGAAAATGGACGGACAAGAACCTGATGGTGTTTAACACTGAAATATGCAAGGTTCTCCATCTTGGGAAGAAAAACCTGCACCATGCTTATAGGCTCGGCAGTGCTATGCTGGCTAGCACTATGGATGAAAGGGACTTGTGGGTCATGATTGACCACAAGATGAACATGAGCCTTCAGTGTGATACTTCTGCTAGTAAAGCAAACAAAAGGCTGGCTTGCATCCATAGATGCTTCTCAGGCAAATCCCAGGATGTCATTCTCCCATTGTACTCGGCCTTGGTGAGGCCGGAGCTGGAGTACTGTGTCCAGTTTTGGGCTTCACAATTCAAAAAGGATCTGTAGAAGCTTGAGAGAGTCCAGAGAATAGCTATGCACATGATCAGAGGTCAGGAAAACAGACCTTATGATGACAGGTTGAGAGTTATGGGACTCTTCAGACTGGAAAAGCACAGGCTCAGGGGGCGATCTGGTGGCCACTTATAAGTTTATCAGAGGTGCTTACCAGGATCTGGGGGAACATCTGTTCATCAGAGAGCCCCAAGGGATGACAAGGTTGAACAGTCACAAACTCCTCCATGACTGTTTCAAGCTAGACATAAGGAAGAGCTTCTTTATTGTCCAAGCCCCTGAAGTTTGGAAAAGACTGCCGCTGGAGGTGGTTCAAGCACCTACTTTGAATGCCTTCAAGAAATATCTGGATGTTTATCTTGCTGGGATCCTATGATCCCTGCTGAATTCCTGCCCCTGGGGCAGGGGGCAGGACTCAATGATCTTCCGAGGTCCCTTCCAGCCCTAATGTCTATGAAATCTATACAAGCGGTGGACTGTACTGTTGTTACTGCACAGTCATTTAGTACTTGCATAAGCATAAGCAAGTACTAAATGACTGCACAGTAACCAGCATTACTGCCCAGTATCATCCCTGCATGATTTTTTTCAGATGCTATTATGCAGCAGCAACAAGCTACTACTTGTTGCTACTGTGTAGTAGCATCTCATATAGATGCACCCAATGGGTCCAAAGCTGAAAAAGTCATGGGGCATCATGGGATATATTTTGAAGTACCTGGAGAACAACATAAGGAACAGCCACTGTGGGTTCAGCAAGACTAAGTCATGCCTAACCAACTTGGTTTCCTTCTATGATAAAGTGACAGGATCAGGGGACAGCAGTTGATGTGATATAAGTTGACTTCAGCAACGCTTGTGACACTGTTTCCCATGACATTCTCATAAATAAGAAAATATAGATTAGATAAAAGTATTGTGAGGCGGATACATAACTGGTTGTATCATCATGCTCAATAGTCTAGTTGTAACAAGTGTTTAATATTTCATTAACAATTTGGATAATAGGTTTGTTTAACAAACCAGTACTTAGCAAAGCTGTGAGTGACACCAAGTTGGGTAGAGTTGCAGACACTCTGGAAAGTATGGCTAGAATCCAGAAATACATGGATAAAGTGAAGGAATGGTTTGAAATTCATCAGATGAGATTCAACAAGGACAAATGTAAAGCCCTACAGTTGGTTCAGAAGAACTGCATGCACAAATACAAACTGAGGAATGATGAGCTAGGCTGCAATACTGCAGAATAGGACATGGAGGTTACAGTGGACTATAAACTGAATACAAGCCAATAGTGAGCTCTTGTTGCAAAAAGAGCCAACAGCACAATGGATTG
>NW_017729032.1:232121067-232134581 GCF_001723915.1 Gavialis gangeticus
TTCAAGAAATATCTGGATGTTTATCTTGCTGGGATCCTATGATCCCTGCTGAATTCCTGCCCCTGGGGCAGGGGGCAGGACTCAATGATCTTCCGAGGTCCCTTCCAGCCCTAATGTCTATGAAATCTATACAAGCGGTGGACTGTACTGTTGTTACTGCACAGTCATTTAGTACTTGCATAAGCATAAGCAAGTACTAAATGACTGCACAGTAACCAGCATTACTGCCCAGTATCATCCCTGCATGATTTTTTTCAGATGCTATTATGCAGCAGCAACAAGCTACTACTTGTTGCTACTGTGTAGTAGCATCTCATATAGATGCACCCAATGGGTCCAAAGCTGAAAAAGTCATGGGGCATCATGGGATATATTTTGAAGTACCTGGAGAACAACATAAGGAACAGCCACTGTGGGTTCAGCAAGACTAAGTCATGCCTAACCAACTTGGTTTCCTTCTATGATAAAGTGACAGGATCAGGGGACAGCAGTTGATGTGATATAAGTTGACTTCAGCAACGCTTGTGACACTGTTTCCCATGACATTCTCATAAATAAGAAAATATAGATTAGATAAAAGTATTGTGAGGCGGATACATAACTGGTTGTATCATCATGCTCAATAGTCTAGTTGTAACAAGTGTTTAATATTTCATTAACAATTTGGATAATAGGTTTGTTTAACAAACCAGTACTTAGCAAAGCTGTGAGTGACACCAAGTTGGGTAGAGTTGCAGACACTCTGGAAAGTATGGCTAGAATCCAGAAATACATGGATAAAGTGAAGGAATGGTTTGAAATTCATCAGATGAGATTCAACAAGGACAAATGTAAAGCCCTACAGTTGGTTCAGAAGAACTGCATGCACAAATACAAACTGAGGAATGATGAGCTAGGCTGCAATACTGCAGAATAGGACATGGAGGTTACAGTGGACTATAAACTGAATACAAGCCAATAGTGAGCTCTTGTTGCAAAAAGAGCCAACAGCACAATGGATTGTATCAATAGCAGTGTCACTGCACTGGGCTATGAGGCTCTCAGGGATCCCGGGAGCAGGGGAGCTTTCCTCCCCGATGAACCCCAACTGGAGGAGGAACAAAGCCCAGTACACGTTGAAGTGCCAGTTACCTTTTCCATAGCAGCCTGAGATGCAGACACCACACAGTGTCTTCAGCACACTTCAAGATGCACACAGTGTCTTCAGCACACTTTAAAAGTACGCTTTCCCTGGGTGTGGGAGGGCACACTGCCTGTGATGTCATAAAAAGGCATCCAGGGCACAGGGAAGCCCTGGACACCAGCATGGGAACAAAGGCTGCACAGCCTGCAGGGAACATCCCTGCAGACCCAGCAGAACTCACAGAGGATGCTGGGGGAGCCTGCAAGAGCTGGCACAGGGGAGAGACAGGAGCACCTCACCCACTAAACACCAGCAACCCTTGGGCGTGACTGGTGGGACCCACTGTAGGAGCAAGCCTACAAAGCTGGACTTCAGACATGTGAGTCCCATGCCCCAAGTGTTGTTTCTCCAGATGCCAGGGTATTTTTGAGTTTTGGTCTTCTTTTATTTTGAAGTTTCATCGCATACGGAAACAGGGTCAACCTGGGAGGGAGTAACCCAGCACAACCCAAGGAAACCTGACAGAGAGAGCTGGTAGTAACAGACTTTCCCCTTTAAAGGGGATGGCCAATGCAGGGCAGCTTTGGCTAGTTACACTGGATGTTGACCCAGACAGGGGAGAGAGTTCATTCAAGCCCTGAAGTGGTCCAATTGATTAAGTTGAAACCATGATGAAACCATGGCTTCATCTCGGTTGACAAGTAGATGGGGTGTAGGGGAGGTGGAGCCCCAAGCCACTCTCTATTGCACCTACCCAGCCTGAGGGTGGAAGGACAGTCTATCTCCAGAGGAACTTCCCATTCTTTTGTTAAAACCATGAAGTCATGGCAGACAAGTAGGAGGGAGATCCATCTTAGGCATAGAGGCTCCAAGTGCCCAGTTGATCTTTCCTGGGCACAAGCAGGATCACTTGCAAATCAAAGGAAGTAAGTCTTACACTGTATTTGGTACTGGTAAAACCTCACCTGGAATACTACACCAAGTTTAGGACCTCACATTCAAGAAAGATGTGAATGGATTAGAAAGAGTCCAGTGCAGAGCAACAAAAATTTGACTTACGAGGAAAATCTAAAACAACCATTCATTCATTCATTCATTCATTCATTCATTCATTCATAGACTGCCCTTCCCAACAAAAGTTCAGGGTAGTTTGGTGTATGCCAAATTATGTTTATTTAGTTTGAAGGAAAAAGAATACTGAGGGGAATTTGATAACAGTCTTCATAATACCTGAAGGGTAATTATATAAAGGATGGAGTATTCTTTGTGGCTGCAAGGGACAGGACCAGGAGCAATCACCTAAAACTGCAGAAGAGGACATTTAGTTTGGAGATTAGGAAGAACCTTCTCACTAAGCATTGATTAAGCATTAAAACAAGCTAGCTAGCTAGAAAGGCTGTGGAATTTCCATCCCTGGAAAGTTTAAAGAACAGGGTAGATAGACACTTAACTGGAATGGTTTAGTCTGGGATGATCCTGCTTTCTACAGCTGGGCTTCATAAGGTCCCTTCCAGCCCTGCTTTCCTATGATTCTATGAACTGTTCATCTCCTGATACTTTAATGTTCAACCTTTTAAAAATGTACATATTTTTGTAAATAAAGTGTTTTATTGCATTTTGATCTTAGCTGAATTCTTATACTTATTTTTCATAATAATCAATATAATTATTTCTATTATCATTATCATTACCACAGTATCTCAAAGTCAGGCCCCTCCTGTGTTAGGTACAATCATAAAGCAAAAAATAGTGTGAACCTCAATAAATTTATAAGCAAAATTTAAGATGAAAAGCAATAGGTGGATATAACAGTGATGAGGCACAGGGGAATAATCAGACAGTTATGAACCATAGAATAAATGGAAAACACTATAGATGCAGCTCACCAGCTGCCTAACACATTCATGTGCTTTGTTGCCATCATTGCATAGGTGGATTTTTATGAGAGATTTAATAGAGTATGATATATTGCCCTCGCGGCTTTTTACAGAGAGTTTCTTCAATCCAAGAGAGTTAGAAAGATAAAATATATGATAGTACCTGCCTGGGAATTTGTCATATAAGTTAGCAAATATATGTGTGCATTACAGGCAGAGCAAAGGTGAGAGTTTAGGACTGCACAGTTTTAAAGATGATAAGTGGGGTACATAGTGACCATGAATACTTTTAAAAACTATACACAGTTTATGTCTGTTGTGATACGATAAAGAAGCTAGAGAAGCAAGGCAAAAAGTGAGGTGACTTAGATAAATCAAGGAGCCAAGAAAAGCTATGTTTCAAACCTCTTTAAATAGGGAAGATGCGATTTGTGAAGAGGTACAGGAGGAATTTGCAATAGTCAAGAGACATAATAACGGTCATCATTGGCAGTCCCACAATATGAGGACGACAGTCTTCCAGTAGATAGGGAAGGCATTGGTGAACCTGAAGATGTCTGAGGAGGCCTCCTTCTCAGGATAACAAAAGCCTGGAGAAAAGCTTCACCTGAGCAAATAAAGAGTTGATGCTAGATTTTGGAGAGGTACAGGAAACGGCACATTTTAGATACATTCAGGGTTAATTTTGTGTGTGAGCGAATACACATGTCCTTGTGAATTAGAGATGACATGGGCAGTATTGCTTATACTAAAATTTGCTTGATAATTCCATTAAGACCATATTTTCAGTTTCTTCGGCCTTTGCCAATATCTTTATTTTGCCCCAGTTAAGCCATTTTCACAATTATTATTTAGCTAAGTCATGATGCCTGTATGCTTATGATCAATGACTTGATATCTAGCTTTTCTATTTCTATGAAAGTCTGCTCACATTTGGGCAAGCTACATGTCTCTGAAAAATACCAGTTTACATCTGTTCTATACAGACTTGTCAAAGTTAGACAGATGAATTCTTTAAATATTCTGTTTGTACTGAGCATGTTCCTGCCTCTCACAGAGGCTACAAAGACAGACTAGAGGAAAAGGTGTAGCAGGATCTAGGGACAGGAACCCAGGAGGAGACCAAAGGAATTGGATCAGGAACAATACCTGAAGGAAATGAAAAGGAGTTGAAAAGGACCAATATTAAGCACAGACAAAAAAAAAAAGGACCAGAAAAAACGTAGGCAGGAGCTAAAAGGTGAGGAAGACAGCAGCAGAATAGGAAAGGGGATGCTGGGAGAGATGAGCAGGAAAGGTCTGTGACTAAAAGAATGCACTTTTCTATAGAAAGTGAAACTCAACTCATAATTCCTGGGTCTCAACTCTCCTTTTGCTGCCTCTAAAATAACTGGTAAATTAATTGGCAAGATTCATGACTTCATCTCCTTCTGAAGAGAGATAACACACAGAAAAATAACCAACTACCAGTTACCCTATTATCTCAGGTAGCAGAGGTCTGTTGTGTGCATCCTGACCATGATGATGACACATAGATGGGTGAACTTGTTTTCACATAAGGATGTGGGTTTTTGTTTTTAGTTTTCAGTCTTAGCAATATCAGGTATAGAATTAAAAACTGCATTTAAAATAACATTCCAAAAGACATAGAGCAGGGAAATATAAAAATATGTCTGCTGGTACAACCCTCACTTGGCCTGCTTGAGCACAAAAATTAGGATGGTGTCTTTAATCCTTTCCTTTTTTGCGTCCTTGTGACAAGATATTTAGCAGAATTTCTAGATTCATTGGAATCTGACAGGACGAGCCATGAACGCTTCTTCTATGGCCACAAACTTGCAACCTCTGGGCTGTCAACTCTCATGTCTTTAATGACATGGTCATATATTCTTTTCCCTTTGTCCACTTCCCATTGCTATCCTTGCAACTCTCTCTTGTTCCCCATCTGCCAGGCATTCAACGCATAGTAGCTCAATGGGAAAAGGACATATGGAGGCTTGGGAAGTGCCTATTTTTAAATCATTCTAAGACAAAATAGCTTTGTTCTGTATGTGAGGTACAGCCACATAATGCAATGCAAAATTAAAATTCTATATTTACTTTAAAAAATGGAACATATTTACTGTATTATCTTAAGCATGATCACTGCCAGCTTCAACCACAGCAAATCAATCATTGGTATCAGTCTTATGCCCTTAATGGCAAAGCAAGTATGAACCTCCAAGGCAACTAGTAACAGAAAACAATCAGTGTTTCATTTATTAGGATTAAATAACAGACTGCTATCCTGCTTATATTCCAGTAAGCTCTTGGCATTTTTTTCATTATATGTTGTACTCCTTTCATGTGATACTTATCTGATGAACATCTTCATATGCTAACAATGCTGATGGACAACTGATTATGTAAAGAAAAGAAAAGTATATAAAAGATAAATCCAGCTATGATTCTAAGAACAAGAGACTGATTAAGACAGGATGAAGGGAGCTATGAAATAAAGGCCTGGTACAGACATTACACTTAGACTGCTTTAAGTGACTGGAAATCCATCAAGCCTGTAACCATACAGACGTCTGGTGCACATAGCTCAGTCTAAAAATGGCAGAACCAGGTCTAAGATTGATTTAGGTTAGAAAAATGAATCAAACATCTGTACCCCTAAGGATTTGAGTTAGAAAGCTGTCCTCTGGCATTCCAGACTTTTACATCCTCCCCACCCCACAACCCCCTTCACAGGGAGGTGTGCTGGCACTTGGCTGCTCCAGCTGAGCTCCCGGTGGGCCCGGCCCCTCAGCTCTCCCAGAGTTGAGCCGGCACAGACTGTTCCCCAATTCTTCCTCCTGTCTCCAGCTACCTGTCATCCATAGGCAGGCATCAGGGGGAAGTGAAGCATCTGTATCCCCTGCATGAAGGGAAGATCTGCATCCCCTGTATCCCCTGGGCACATAAGTCACAAATCACCCCACAGTGTACACATAGACCTGACACAGAGCCCAGGAGAATCCCACTGTTTGGGCATAGCCCATGACTGCAACCCTGGCTCCTGCACATCCAGCCAGGAATCCCCATTACCCTGTACTCAGGCACAGCCCCATGGACCCCAACTCTAGCTCCCTCATGCAAGATCTCAGTGGCCAGAGCCAGGCCCCCTGCCACCCAAACCTCAGCATGGACCCGCACCTGAGCAGGAGCTGGTGTGAGTGGCTCACCACTGGTGGGTTGGGGTGACAGGGGTCAGAACATAGGGACTGGGACTCCATGAAGGCAACACTGTGACCTTCATCGCTCAGGCAGCTGGGCTGTTGCAAAGGCTTTTTTGACCCCTAGCTATCCAAAAAGGTGGGGCGTGAAATTCAACCAGAACCTTAGGAGGAGACTCTGGGGGTGGAGGGGCTGCAGCCTGGCACATTTGAGGGTCAGGTGCACCAGGGTTTCCCTCTCCCAGCAGAAGGGGCAGGAGACCTCAGAACCTCCTGAGAGCATGTAGCCCTGAGCTACTTGCCAGGGCAGCTTTTTATACTGCTGGGGACAGCACAGGGCAGGTTTTTATATTGCTGAGTCTTGGAGGGGAGGGGACACTGAGCATTCAAACTGAGCAAAGCAAGAGGATGCCCCTGGAAACTTCAGGAGCAGGTGGGGCATGGCCAGCTGACTCCACTTTGCAGGTAGAGAATGCTGAAAATTTCCAGGTTGAGGCATAGGGCATTGCCAGAATCACAGGTGTCTGCTCATGTCCACCATCCACCTCTACATACTTGTGCCCTGCATAATCCATCATGCTGCCCTCACGTCCCGCCCAGACCGGCTCAGCATGGGCATAGCTGGGCAACCCCAGTGGCTGAGCCTATACTCCACCCTCCTTCTATGAGCCACTGGGGACCTCAGCTGGAAGCTCCTCTATGGAACCACACCCCACATCTCCTGCACTCACCAACTGTAGCAGCAGCTGCTGGGCCCACTTAGGGCCTCATGGCATAGCACCCCCACATGGTGTGGGGCAGCGGGGACCAGCCCTGGCCGCCTGGCGCCTGGCACCTGTGCTGACACTTCTGCATTGAGTGGGTGCAGTGCAGCTTGGCAGGGCGCCGTGTGGCTCCTTGCACCGTCAGGCAACTGGGGCCACTGCGGCTGTGACACAGAGCCCGGCAACACTCAACCCGAGTGGCCCCAGCTGCCTGACAGTGTGTGGAGCTGCACATTGCCCTGCTAAGCTGTGCTGCACTTGCACGATGTAGCAGCAGCAGCGTGGGTGCCAGGAGGCCAGGTCCAGTCCCCAGTGCCCCCTGCCATGTGGGGATGACTGTGCCATGAAGCACTGAGTGGCCCTGTCAGCTGCTGCTACAGCTGGTGAGTGCATTTGATTTTGTTTGTTGGGGGTTTTTTTGAGTGTGGGGCCTGTTCTAGCAGGCAGTGGTGGACAAAGAGAGTGGGACTGGGGTGCCTGGGCCCTGATGACAGGGCTTCCAGGGACACTACTTTGCTCCCAGATCTGACCCACTCCTCATCAGTTCTGTGGTCACCCCATGTATGCAGCTCCCCCATGTATGCAGGACCCCCAGGACAGTCCTGAAAGAGACTAGGGGGAGGGTGCACCCCACCAGATGAGGCTTTCACTTGGACTGCATCTGGCAACAGATCCCACCAGGCCCAGCTTATCCACCTGCCAGCTAGGGAACACAAGGATGACCTCTTTCATTCCCTGAGATGCCCCTCTTGGCTCAGGTCCCACTGCAGGGGAGTGGAACAGCCTTGGCCTTAGGAAGCCCATAAGCTCAGTCCTGCTGGGTGACATGAGCCCCAGACATGGCCGAGGATCACAGGGCTGGGGTCCCTGAAGGGGGAGACTGGGGCCCAAGAGCAGGGACTGATGGGCTGGGGGTCCTGTGAGGGAGATCCAGGAGCTTCCCACCCCACAATCTCAACCCTCCCCAGCCCAGCAGTCACCTCCCACTCCTGACCCCATCCCATAGCTCTTTCAGATGGACAGTTGGTCCAGGATCACCCACCTGTCCAGCTCTGACAAGGAGAAGTTCCTGGTCTTTACTCTTGAGTCCGGGAATTAGTGTGCCAGGTCTAAGGTTCCCCTACCCTGTGCCTCCCTTCCAAGGTTTTGTTTCAGCCACTGCTGATTTCCCCTGACCCCAACCTCCCTCCCTATCCTAACCACCCCTTGCAGGTTATTTTGCCTCTTTCAGAAACCTCCCCTGCCCCCTCCAAAGGTTTGCTAATTTGTATCAATGGGAAGAAGTACCAAGATGAGACACGTGTAATGTTCAACAGATTTTTATTAAAAATGAGATAAGTTTGGCAACTGCAAACGTATAAACTGAGCCATGTCTCTTTCTCATGCCTTATTCTCCCACATCCCAGTGTGTATACCTAGACAGTAGTTGGGAGAGGGGGGGAAGAGGGGAATGAGAATGGTGTCCACCCAACATGGATTGTGGGCAGAGCTGCCCAGGATACAGGGCCAGACGAACCCAAGGTAGGAGATCCAGGGCTCAGTGCCAGGGCACAGGCCCTCAAAGCCCTCTAGCTTATCCAGGGAGGGCTCCTGGTCCTCAAGGGTGAGGAGGTAGTCAGCCAGGGCTTTTCAGATCTGGATTGTTTGCCACTGTGTGGGGTCAATGCCCTCAACAGCAGTGGGGGGGGGGGGGTTACCTCTCATCCCTGTGCTGCCTAGGACCAGTCTGCCATGCCTGGTCCACACACTGTGCCTCCTTTCCCCAGACTTCGTGAAAGCCCTCCTCCCTGATCTTGTAGATATTGTGGAGGAAGTGTTGGGTCAGGTTTCCCTCATCCACCTTGAGGCAAGTGCTGAGAGCCCGCCAGCATGCCTTGAGGTAACTGGAGGCACACTCCATCATCATGTGGGAGCAACTAGTGCCTGAGCAGAAGTGCTCCTCCCAGAGGTCCAGATGCCCCCCATAGGGCTCCATGAGCAGGATGGAGTAAGCCAGGTACCCAATGATAAGGGACAAGATGATGAAGTAACCATTGATGAAACTGGGGGGCCCAGGAGCATAGTGCCCACTCTCCATCAGCCTGGTAGCAAGAGATGTGGAAGATGTGGGCATCATGGGCACTGCCTCCCCAGTCAGCAAAGATGTGGATGAAGCAACCCTTGTGGTTAATGATGCCCTTCAGGATGATGGAGAAGTACCCCTTGTGACTGATGAATGTGGCCTGGGTGGCCTGGGCTGGGCAGAAGTGGGTGCCATCCACAGGCCCCACGTAAGTGGGAAAGCCCATGCATGGAAGCTGGTGACCACCTCTTGCAGGTTGATGAGGCAAATTAAGTGGTTGACCAGGATGTCCTGGATGACCAGGCACACCTCCTGGCTGGCCTTCTTCAGCTGTGGTCTTGCCCACACCAAGCTGGTTAGTGATGTAGCAAAGATTGCTTGGGGGTGACCAGCTTCTTGATGGTAATGGCCACCCACTTCTCTGGAGTGAGGGATGGCTGCATGCTGATGTCCTGGCACATGATGTGGGGGGCCAGCTAGGTGATGATGTCCATGAAGGTGGCCCAGTACATGCAGAAAGTCTGGACCTACTTTTCATTGTCCCAGGTGCCCAGGACAATCTGCTCCAACCATTTGGTCCTTGTAGCACAGTCTGGAGGTATGCCAAAGCACCCTGGCATCCATGAGATTCCTGGTGACCTCATCCTCATGGGCCTTGTGAAAGTCAGTGACCTAGTCCAGGATGCTTGGCAGGTGTAGGGTGCAGTGGGTAGCCCTGAGTAGGACATCCAGGTACTGGCTCAGGGCCTTGGAGCTGTGTGCCATGGTGATCAGCCACTGGGTCATGTCCAGGTAGACATATCTGATGTCCTGTAGAATCCAGCGAAAGCCATGTAGGGAAACAAGCTGGACATGCCACAGCTCCTGGGTCTCCCTTCTTAGATGCGGGTGGCAGGATGCCATGGCAGAATGTGGGCAGGCCAGGACATAGATGCACATGCAATTCATAATGTAGGATGCTTGCTCGGGGACTTTTCTAGAAGCCCAGGGCTGGGCATGGTGGAGGGTCCATGGTGACATGGCAGGGGCTTGGGGGCATGCTGCCAGTCAGGGGTGGTCCAGGTGCTTGACTATGTTTGGCAGTCTTTAGTAGCTGGGCTCATGGGGCATGCTGGGAGGCATGCAGGAGTGCCCCACCCTGCTGGCCTCAGCCAGTATAGGTAGTCTGAATAACCCACCCCCCTGCAAAGGGTGAACGTGCAAACTGTTCACTACTGATCAAACCTAGGCTGCTTACAGACAACTGTGTAAGTTAGATCAATTTCTCCTTGAGCTTTTTCAATGTCTGTACTTAGCCAAAGAGAAAGCATGACTGACAGGTCATAATAAAATGTAGCTGAACTGATAGTTTCCTGGTTCACCTCTTCTTTGTGGCAATGTGGTGACTGTCAGTTTTTCTTACAGGTAGGTAGCCTTAGCTTTCTAACTAAAGAAAGCTACCTCCTCCAGAGTCTAACAGCTATGGCCCAAGTAGTTTTTCTGGAGACAACAGGAAGCTTGCTCCCATGCCCCCACTTCCAAAAGATCTAATCAATAATCAATCCCTAAATGTTCCCAGCTGATTCTTTCCCAAGGCTTATGCATTGCTCTGACAACTCCCTTCAGTGTTTACTCCGGGTCTCCCTACATCTGACTTTTCCCTTACAACTTCTCCAAGAAGTCTTCTGGACCCATGTGGGACCTGTACCAAACTCCTCACTACCTGAACATGAATTTAGGTCTTTCACAGGGCTTCCCTATCCTTCCCATTAACCTCTTCTCAAGCCCTTTGTCCAGAGAAACAAAGAGGTCTTGTGCCTCCTGTTTCTCCCCCATACAACCATTCTTCCCAGGCTGCTTCTAACATTTCTACATCAGGTTTCTCTTTCCATGATTTTTTAGACTGGGAACTTAGTCTTGCTCCTGCTCCTATACCCTCACCAGTCTCTCTCTGCACTAAATAAAACGTCTTATTTATGCATACTCTTCTTTCTTAGCATTCCTTACTGCAAGACTCACAATTCCCATGTGGCCTGGGAATACAATATGAAATGCCTGTTCTAGGAGGAGCCAGATAAAGTGGTTTTAGACCGAGCCCCTGCCTGAAAGGCAAGCAAGCCCAGATAAACTCCATATGAGAGAATTATTGAGAAAATTCATAAGTAACCTGTTCACTCAAATCCAGGCTTTTTATAAACAGCTTAAAACACACTCTGTGGATCTAGAGTAAAAAGCTTGATCAGAGTTATGAGGATCTAAAATGATTTACTGACCACATCCTCAGTATAGGCATCTTATGTTGTTTTTAAATCTAGAAGATGCCACAAACTACAGTGTCAGTAGGTAATACAGTTACATTAAAACATTAGAAGCCTGTAGTGAGTTGAAAAAATTCCACTGCAGACTGTTTCAGTGATACAACAGTCCCTCCCATCTAGACTGGGTGAGAACAGGATTGGGCTGTTTGAAGAAAATTCACGTGCTTATCTGGTAACCTTTGGATATATCTGTTTATTTTAGATTTGTAGAAATTTTGATTTCCGCCACACCCAGATATCAACAAGCCATAAGAAAAAAAAGGAAAGATTTGCCTACGCAATTTAAAAGCAATGGGTGCAATGGATAATTCAGTATTTCTAATTTTCTATTCTTTGTTTCTCTAGTACCATGTCACAGCTCTGACTCCCAGGCTGGATTAAAGGAATAGCTCAATTGCAGTGTATTTCCAGTATTCAATCATGAGAGGCTATTTTTCCTCAGCAACAGAAAGCAGGTCAAAGATGTCATTTGTGAGACGCAAACACACATACACACATACATGGACTTCTGACTGAGGAACAGGTCTAACTGTGAAGAGGTGATAACTATATGGGGGAAATCACAGTTGGTTTAAACCACGAGGAAAGGAACTAACACCAAAAAGTTGGAAACACATCCAGCCTGCACCTATTGTTCACAAGAAGTGATTAGACTGAAACACACAGCAGGTGTAAAAACAAAATTTGACCTTAATGACTTTGTTGGAAACTGACGCTTTTGTTTTTGGTGGTTTTAGTACGGCTCCCATGCTGCTTCATAGTTAGGATATTTCCCCCTAAGGTAATGTCAGGTATTGATAAGTTTGTTTTAAGTTTTATATAATTAAAGCAGTAAATATAATACTGACATGCCAGCAACCTGAGGCATTTTTTAATAGATATGTATACGTGTGGTTGTGCTAAAAACATCCTGCACTGAATAAAACAGAGGTCAGACAAGGTCCTAGGCCCTCTGTGAAATTACCAATTGAGTCTAAACTCATGTATCTGCATTAAAACTGCAGGGAAGATGCAGCACCCCCTTAGTACCAGAACAGATGGAAGAAACAACCAGCCAGTGGGAGATATCTCTAATGCCTAGTGATTAGAATAGATCCTTCCAGAAATTAGAAACTGTATCTCCATATTTTTTGCTCTTCTGATAAGTATGCTAATTGGATAAAACAAGTAGAGGCATTTGCAAATACACAGCTAAAAGATTTACTGTTTAATATCCACTCAAGCAATGAAAATGATTCTGTTTATGTTGGAAAAGAGAAGCCAAGGAGAAAGGTCATTATGTTGTGTCTGCAGCTTTCACTCCTAATATGTGAGTCTCATTTCTCAGTAAAGGGAAAAATCAATACTCTCTTTAAGTTGCCTTGGATTCCAAGAAAAGAGGACTTTTACCCACTGCATAGAGGTGATTTAGAATGATCATGCAGTATTATACAATGTTGTTTTTACAAAGCTCTCAGGTTCACTTCAATAGTTTTTAATTGTGCTGGCGAGTCTTGTCTTGACAGGCAAAGAAATGAACATTTCAAGTAGCATGATGGTTTAATGATGATTTAACACTATTTTTATCAACTGCCTCTTATCTTTTATACCATTTCTCCTAGGATGATATAAGGTAGTTTATTTGCAGAACTACAAGATTTAAAACAGGCATGGCATACAGCATTTCTGCCAGCAATAGCAGCAGTAGCTAATCATAGGTGAAGGATATTGTAGTTATGGGGGGTTCAGATACCAAGCTGATAGGTGGCTTTGACCATCTAACACAGTAAGAGCAATATTTTGTTTGCATTAATTTGTTTTATATTAAAAGCTGGAGAAATGGACTGTACCAACTATGTTGCAAAGGATAATGAACACAATATTACTGTTATAGCAAACATACTTGTGCCTTATAAAGAGATAAAATGAGATAAAAATTGATGTTGAATTGGTTTTGAAATGTAATGCAAACAAGGCCAGGTACAGACATTACACTTTTCCAGTTTAGGTGGTCAAAAACTGGTTGTAGCAGGTTGGGAAAACTACTTAGCTCAGTTCAGCCTCTTAGTCTTCAAACTCAGCACAGTCTTTTATTTCCTGGGCACACCTGCTAATGTAGAACCCCTCTTGCATACACCTATCCTCAAGAGCCTAGACTTAACATAGTCCATATAAAACACACTCACAGTCCTGAGACTTCTGTAGCCCCGAG
>NW_017729032.1:232139581-232140272 GCF_001723915.1 Gavialis gangeticus
TGTAGAACCACTCTTGCATACACCTATCCTCAAGAGCCTAGACTTAACATAGTCCATATAAAACACACTCACAGTCCTGAGACTTCTGTAGCCCCGAGAAGGTGCCTTTGATTCACTTCTGTTCCCTCCATACTGCAGTCTTCCTTGTCCGTCTTGCTATAACTCCAGTCCTGTTGTGGCACAACTGCTTCCTGTGTTGCAAACCTGGGTCTCTGTCCAGACCCCAAGAAGTACACTCACTCAGTTCTGCTGCTGGCCTGGTACATCTCCATCCCTGTCTTCTGGCCCCCTTCTGGCTCCTCTCCCTGGGGGCATTTTAAATTGTGGCTAGCCAATTATCTGCATCGGATGGTCCCCTCTGTCAAGGTAGGGTCATAATCACCCTCTGTCTGCTTCCAGCTGGGCTGCAGCCCCGGCAAGCCTACAGTCTGATGCAGCCTGTATGCAGCCTGCTGTTGGCCTGTTACACCAGTCTATACTTGTAACAAGACAGGAGTTTGGAGCACATAGTTTCATAGTTTCATAGTTTCTAGGGTCAGAAGGGACCTGAGCAGATCATCTAGTCCGACCCCCTGCCATGGCAGGAAAGAGTACTGGGGTCAAACGACCCCAATAAGGTGTTCATCTAACCTCCTCTTAAAAACCCCCATGGTAGGAGCCTGCACCACTTCTCTTGGAAGTTGGTTCCAGA
>NW_017729032.1:232140560-232142099 GCF_001723915.1 Gavialis gangeticus
TGGACCTGCTCGAAATGCATCTGTGGATGCATGACAAGGTGCGGTTGGCCTTCCTAACTGCCTCCCCACACTGCCGACCCATGTTCATCTTGGAGTCAATGATGACTCCAAGATCCTTTTCCGCCTCCGTGCTGACAAGAGGGGAGTTCCCTAACCTGTAGGGAATACATCCTTTGTATTTCAGTTAAAGATGTTACTCTGTTAGTTGTAATAGGGTAGAAGTATTTAGCTATGATGGTCTAGAAAATATGTAAGCAGCAAGGGCTTTATTAGTGATATTTTTTATTGAACTGTATAGTTGGAAGAGATGATAAATAAGTTTCTGGGCACAAAGTGCTCTTTTAGGGCACTTGTAAATATGATGGTTGTCATGATGTACCTGTGACAAAAATGTAATTTGTGTGGCTTAATGGTGTCATGCATTACACATGCACCAGTTTTGGAGGTTTTAAATAACTCTACATCTTTGCAAACTAAACTACATCTGAATGTAATTGACTTTGCAATGTTGCAAAGTACAACAATGCAGCTGTCAGTTCCCCCCCCCGCCATGAGAGAGGTGGGCAGGCTCTGCAGAAAAAAAGGATTGGGCTCCTCATTGCTTCTGCCTTCAGCAGGTGCTTGGGTGCCACAGGCACCTGCTGAAGGCAAAACTGGCAAGGTGCCTGATGCTATTGTTTTCATGGAGCCTGCCACCTCCCCCATGTCCAGGGTTGAACTGCCACTGGGCTGAGCGGCCCCTGAGCTGTGGGGGGGCCCCAGTCCTTCCCCCACAGCTGTGGTGCTCCCTGGGTCTGCCCGGGTGGGCTGCTAGCGGGTGGGCCGCTAGCAGGTGGGTGCTGTCCTAGCTGAAAGGCCTGATCCAACTCTTCCCTGAGCCTGCCGGAGCTTTTAGGATCCAGCCAGGTGCTACCTCTGAGCTGGGGCAGCACCCTTCCACTAGCAGCCTGCCTGGGCAGCCCCAGGGGGCACTGCCATTGTGGAGGGAAGAACTGGGCTACTTGGCCTGCTGACACCTCACCCTTCAGCTATGGGGGAGGCAGGCAGGCCCCACCCAACCCCACCCCCCAAAAAAACCCAAAGATCAGGCCTGTCACCACTTCTTTCACCAGCCAACCGCTGAAGGCAGCGAGAGGCCCAATCCTTTCTTCTTTTTTTCAGTGGAGCCTGCCCACCTTTCCCACATCTGGGGCATGAGCAGCTAGTGGATTGAGTGGCCTCTAAGCTGTGGGGGGCCGCAGTCCTTCTCTCTGTGGTGGCAGCACCCCTCTCTGGGCTGCCCGGGTGAATTGCTATTGGGTGGGATCAGGGAACAGTTGGATCGGGCTGGGTGCTGCCTCCAACGTCGAGCAGGATCCAGCCCACTAGCAGTCTGCCCAGTGGCCCCGGGGGCCACTGCTACCATGGAGAGAAAGGAGACCACCCACAGCTCAGGGGCTGCTCCACCCACTAGCAGTTCTCCCTTGGCCATGGGCAGGCTGTAGCTCTGACAGAAAAAAAAAAAAGGATCAGGCCCCTTACTATAATGTGATGGAAAAA
>NW_017729032.1:232147099-232159014 GCF_001723915.1 Gavialis gangeticus
CTGTGTGGAGGGCTCTACATGAGCCCCCCATGATCCCCCGTCCCCCCCCATAACTGCCCTGCCTGCCGCAGCTCTGGCCCTTTAAGAAAAAAAACAAACAAGAAAACCCCTGGACTCACTGCTCCTGATGGCAGGGGAGTGATCCCTGCTGCTCCCCACTGCCCCACACCACAAGCTCCCTGAGGGCCCAAAGCTGCTGCAGGAGCAGCGAGTCCCAGGGCTTTTCTCATTTTTTTTCCTTGAAGGGCCAGAGCTGGCCCAGGTGGGGCATCCATGGAGGGGCTGGGGGAGCACAGGGAGATTGGGGGGGTCATGGCACAGCCCCCCATGCAGTTGGGGCAGTCAAGGGCAGTGGTTATCGTCCCTCACCTGGCAGTACCTGCTGAGTGGGGCTTTTTTTTAAAGCAGCAGGGGCTGGGTCAAGTGGGGCAGCCATGGGAGAGCTGGGGGAGGGGGGGTCCCCCCATGGTCCCCTCCCCACTCCCCCAGCCCCCTTCCTGTACTCCTGTACTTACCAGCTCTGAGTCTGGCTGCAGCTCCCTGCTGCAGCCACCGGGGACTGTCTGAATCAAAGCTCTCTGAATCTTTTCCAAAAATTTGGAGGGCTTTGAATCAATTTGGACTTTTTAACTGGTCCCCTGATTTGTTTCAGATTTGGAGATTCATCCACCTAATCAGGCCGAATCTCCTCGGAATCGAATAACCACCGGAAGCTTTGCACAGCCCTAATTTTCACCCTGTCTTTTGAATAGTCAGTCAATTTTCTCCCAGTGTTTGTGTGGGTCTGTTAACAAGGGGAAAATAAATCTTTAATGTAAGGAAATGTGAATGTAAAACTACAAATATGGTGGGAGAATAAAAGGCAGGTGTCATATTTGAACTTTTGTTAAATCATTGTTTCTTTATTATCCCTGAACTTGATTGTTAGCTGACATACTACACATTTGCTTTTTAAGATTTTGTGAATTTACACATGGGCATGCTCTTTTGGTTCAGTCACCTAAATCTGTAGGTGATGGAAATTATAACCTGCACCACAGATGATAGTGCACAACCAAACTCAAGAAACTATGGTTGTGCAAAAAAAGTTTCATAAAGTGCAAATAATGTCAAGTTAAGTCCCCATTGAATACCAGAATACCTTTTGCCTGGATAGATGTGTTTAAAACCACGAAAAGTATTTAGAATATTCGGTATGTAAATACATGAAAGAAGCTTAGAAGACACTGGAGTTCCAAGAATATACTTTCATACCTTTAACAACAAAAAAGCACACAAGAACACTGTTCTTTAAAATGAATTTGTAGACCTACCTGATAAAAGCTTGAGTGTTTTTATGTTCCTCTCATATCCCTTTTAAGGTTGCTCAGTGCCAACACAAATATTCAACTCAGGAAAAGTTCTGATGGAATTATTAAAGGCACTTGCTGGTGAAGTACAATTCAGTCCTAAAAAAATCCTCTATGAATTTATACCACATTGTGATTTTCACATTTATTTCCACATTAATTTTCTAAGTTACTGGGGGGGGGGGTTCTAAGCCTCAGCCAACACTCAAGAATATATTGACAAAACGCTTTGCAAGGTAGCCAACATTATCAATGAAGGTGCTAAGGGCTAAGAATCCATTTGAATCAACACTCCAAGAATAAGGTATACTCAGTGTGAAGAACAGCAGTCTTCCCATTAGTGAAAGACGTGCTTTGGAGACAGCTTTTCAAGCTACAGATACTGGAGAAAATCATTGAGATAACTAGTTTGCTACCTAAGCAGAAAGTTATTTCCTTTAGCCAGAATGACGCTGGATATTCATAGATTCATAGATTCATAGATTCATAGATTAAGGGTCAGAAGGGACCTAGTAGATCTTCTAGCCCGACCCCCCGCCAGGGCAGGAGAACAACAAAAAACCCCAAAATATGAGACTCATGGCTGAAGACATGAATATTCCAAATCAGCTAGAACACATATTTTAGAAAAATATTTATTTTACACTTATACATCCCCAAGTATTTTGTAACCTTTCCAGCTGTGTCTGCTCCTGTTGCCAAATAAGTAATTATTTGACTCCCTCACCAAATGGTTGGGCCATATTCAAAGTCATATTTTACATTTTCAAAGCTAAACCCAAACCAAACCCTTACGGTTTATCTATCCCACCGAGTGTGGGATACCCTCTTTAATTCAGACTTTAACCTCACTACAAATTTCTTTTCCTATTTTTTTTTCTCAGGGTTACACTCCCAATGCTCATCTAGGCCAAGTCTGTTACTTCCTGCAACTTTCTCTGTCAGTTCCTTGGCTTTTTTCAGCTGTTTCTTTCATAATCTTCACCAGTGTCAAGAAAAATTATTCCAGCACTCATGTGCTTTTGGTTTGAGTGGTAATATGTGCTTCTGTTGGGAAATGGAGGCCACTATTTTTCAGATAGGAGTTTAGCTGTTTCTTATAACTAAAAAGGTTCCCTGCTACACTATCCCCATTTCAAGAGATTTATCCCAAAATGCTTTAATCTTGGAAATCAACCTAAAAATAATTCATATATTTGTGTAAAGATTTAAAAAAAAAAACAAATTTGGAACTTGGGAGAGGAGAGGGGGACAGACTGTCTTAGATTCCTTCCATTTGCAGAGCAAGGCCACAGTCACTACTACAACCTATGTGTAGGTCAGAACATTTCTGATAAATAATTTTTAGTATAGTTTAGTAAAAAAAAGATATTTAATAAATCATGTTAATTCCAACACAATTTCAATTTTTGTGTATAAATACATTTTTCATTCACAAATTTATTTTCTATCTTTTCTGTTATTTCATGACCCATTAGTAGTACTATATAAAATGCTTTATGTCACACTCCGCATTACTGTTACTTACATATCATGTCATGTTAGGGAATAAAATAATTTTATTTTTAATATTGTTCCTATATTTATTAGGGCTGTGTGAAGCTTTTGTCCCTGATTCAATTCAGTGGAGATTCAGCCTGACTTGGTGACCAAATCTCCAAATCCAAACTGAATCTCTCTGAAATGAATCAAAACCCTCTGAACTGATTCAGAGAGATTCAGAGATTTGGACATAGACACAGCTTTAAATGCTTTTTTCTATATATCTCAAGATACCAGGTGGCTCATCAGTGCTGTGATGCTGGGGCAGATGGAGCATCCCACAGGAGTGCGGAGGAGCTCCCCAGCATGCTTGGCAGCAGACCCGGAAGTGGACCAGAAGCACTTCCAGCCCACTTCCAGGTCCGCTGGAGAGTGTGTAGTCCACTTCCGGTACACATCCAAGTTTGCCACTGAGCACGTGCTCCCCCCTCTCACTCCTGTGGGACGCTCCATCTGCTCCACCATCACAGCATTCACGAGCTGCGCCTGGTACCTTGAGGTATGTAGAAAAAACATTTAAAGCTGTGTCTATGGCCAAATCGTTGATTCTCCAAATTAGCATAAAATCTTCAGATCTGGATTCAGCTGAATCAAACTGGGGACAGTGATCTAAATCAATTAATTAAATGACTCTCCCCGATTCAGGCCAAATCTGAATCAAATACAGCCCATTTTGCACACCCCTAATATTTATATTATTATATATGCTGGAATAATAACTTTTTCAATAACTCTACGATAACCTCATTGCATTTTTGCACAGTAAAAATAGCAGCTACTTTAATTAGTAATGCATGTTTATTTTATTTTCTCATTCAGAATGTCCCTTATTTGTCATTGCAATAACATACCATGAGACTGAAACTCTGAATAAGAAAATAAGATAAGCACCCAATATTAGAGTGCTTGCTGTTTTTAATGTCTTAAAAGAAATATTCCAGGTGAATGCAAAAATATTAAAAACAGATGCCACTGTAAATCATTATACAAAATAAAACATATACACTATAAATCCAACTACTCATACTCAAATCACCTAATCCAATTATAGCAATTCCTTCTTTCACAGTATAGGGTAGCAAAAGCAGTTTTCACAAGCCTATGGAACAACACTTACAACTAACATATCCTTTTCATTATGTAAATAAAACTCTAACCCACTTAGCACATAGTCTGCCTCATCAGATGAAGTTTTTTTCATTTCAGAATTCATGGTGTATTATCACCAGGATCAACACTTTTAGGTCTGAGACCAACACTTGTAAATTAATTGGAAGTCTACACTACTTGCCAGTGAGGGCTGATACTTATCTAATCTCTGCATGATTTGCCTATCACATTCCAAGTAACGATTCAGCACCCAATTTTTGAGTGCAATGAAAGACTTTCTACTGCCTTCAAATATCTACTTTCTATATTAACAGTACTCAAGTATAGCAGATTCTCAGCTTAATGTTTTAATAACTCAACCACTTCATAAAAATCTCCCTTGAATTTTTTAGAAAGATACTTTAACAGCACTTATCTGCTTCTATGGTAATAGAGATACAAACTGCAAGAATAATTCAATAGAGAAAATGTGTTTTATTTCAAAGCATCCCAAAGAAGAAGAGATTAAAGGTATTACAATGGTACCATAAGTAATGTTATAATTAAGTTCGAGCTTATGTTTCCAATATGAACACTGATTTTGAAGCATTACTATTTCAGTCATTGCACAGTATTTGGGGACATAAACTTGCTTTACAAATTAATGGCATGACTCCTCTCTCCCCTCAACCCAAAAAGGTGGGGGAGGGAAGGAGGGAGGGGTTGAAAAGATAAACATTTTAGTTCCTGCCCAGTATGGGGAAAATTAGGTAGGGGGTGGGGAGAAATACAGATGCATTCACAGATGCTTTTTTATGTGGAGCCAAAGACCTGGATTAACTTCAAATACATTTTCAGGCATAGTTTACCAAACCACTTGATGTTATGGGCACCCACAGTTTCCACTGAGGTAATTCAAAGAAACATCCAAGGTTTATAATAGAGCTAGTAAGCTATAACTGCCTTAGCATAGCGAAATACATCCTTGTGCAGAGTACCAGAAGTCCTGAGCTTTTCTCATTCTTAAAACAAGACTTTGGTAGTATACAAACTTTGTGCTAATATTCTGCATGTGCATGAATTTGCACCTCAGTGGACTATGCTCTGTAAAAAAGCAAAAAACAAGCAAGCAAAAATATCAATAAAGAGTGATGATACAGCCTATTGAAGCTCTGCCGTATTTGCTGGAAGGTGTATGAATAATAAAGCAGGCAACTGCCTGAAAGAATGGGCCACTTAAGGGAGCTGACTGTGTCCCAAGAGAACAAAACTTAGCTTTTTGGCTTTGTCAGTGCATGTGTACCTACACCGGAAAAAGAAGGTATGATTATAGGGCTACCAATGCTAGCTTTAACCTGAAGACGTAAGACCTAACTTTAAGATATAGCAGCATAGGGGAGGCAACCAGTCTAAGTCTTTGGGATCTCTAGGGATCTTGTACTCTTTTTACTATCGCATGTGGGAGTCTGCACTTGCCCATCTTTCCCAATGTTGTTACTTGTATCATCAATAGGTTAAACTAGGACTGTATCACTGACTGTGCTACAATCACACCTTCATTTTGCTCTCGGACATGCCCTACCCAATGATAGTTAATCACTTTGTATGATTTTTTTTCATATGACCATGTATTGTGTGCTCCTGTTATTCTACATGCCCAATCTGAAACAAAGAAAACCAAAAAAAGTTTGATTTTAGAAGATCTCCTATGCACTCGACAACTACAGATGAAGCCAGTATGAGCTGAGTTCTGGATTTTCAACAAACCTAAAAGCTCTAGGTATGGACAATGCTTCTTCTGACAATTCTTAACACATGAACACCTGATTTTGCAACCTTAATAGCACATAACTTGAACACAATTTTTTTTATATACATAACTAGAACTACTTCATATGCTGAGCCCCGGACCAGTACTGAGAAACAAGACATCCCACCAAATGATAATTAGGAGCACAATCCTAAGAACATAGTTCAGTACTGCTCTCAGCCTCCCTAAGACACAGAGCGCCATCCATTCCTTCTGACTGATGGGTTCAGGAATGGGAGCAAGTGGGCAAGGCTTTTTCTCAGCCATAGTCCTAAACTTGGCTGGAAGGTAGTATAGACATGGGTTATGTCTCCCTACATTAGGACAAATTCTGCCATACTTATTTTCTACTAAGCTGACCCAAACCCTATCAAAATCCTTGAAATGAAGACTTCCACTGGCTCTGGGCAAGACTTAAATGACCAGAACCTTAGTCTGTGAGAAGTCACAATGGTTTATTGGCTGAAATGCAGTTCTGCAGGAAAAGGTCAATACAGGGTTTACACGGAATAGCAATGCTGCTCAGAGGAGAATTTCACCCACTGGAGCAGATCCACATTGGACTGATGTTTTTTGAAAGGAAGAAATATACTTTTAATATTCCAAAAACATTGTCTCTTAAAAGCTTTCCAACAATTTAACACCCTGCCGCTATGTAGCCATAGTGAAAAATGCTACACAAATAAACGAATGCTCCTTCTTCCATATAGTTAATTTCACAAAGGGTTTTTGTTACTTGAAAATGTTCTTTTTTTGTCTATTCATTAACATTTGTCCACAAAATCCGTCTGACTGATTAGTCTAGAATATAACATCAATCCTTTATTGTGGCTCCGGAAAAAGACTTGCTAGAAGATTAAAGCCTTTTTTTGTATTCACTTATTTCCTCATCAACAAAATCCCATGCTGCCAGTCAGCTTGTTTGTCTCCCTACTGAATGATCTAATTTAAGATATAATTGAACAATCATTTTGGTTATATCCCAGTTACCAAATCTTAACACAAGCCAGTGTATTGTATAAACAAAGAAGATCTTTGTTAAAATAGTTTTACAGCTTCCAGATCCATAAAATTTCTGAAATACTGTTAAGATATTATTTTTACTTTTGCTTAAAAATACAAGAATTTATGGAAGAACAATAATGATAGTTACCTCTGTCTTGTAGGTACAATGAAAAATTATATATATTTTTTAAACTGTAGCTTTTTGCAAACTAACTGTAAAGGAGAAATCCTGAAATCTTTTACCTAGGTAAGGATTCCATTGCCTTCAAGAATAATTACACCCACATTCAAATTTATGGCTAGAATCCCAGATGTTTCATTAGCAATGTGTAATGTATGACTGCACTCACTGAAGCGAGTAGGAATCTGGTTTCAGTGACCAGCTCCAAGAAGGAGCAGGACTGAGCAAATAATCAGCTATTAGAAATCTAAATAGAATGTAAGTCAATTTAATACAATGTTACATTAGAGAAAAGGATGCAAAGAGATGATTCCCCCCCCCACCGCAACATAGCAGGGGGAAATACCCCTTGATAATGACTATTTCAAGGCAAATATAACAATTACCTGCAAGAATATGGCTTTAACAAAAGAAAATTCTCATGTTTGCCTTCTTTCCAGTGTATGTCAGCTTCTGTTTATCTGGGACCTCTCATTGGGGATTTAGTGCCTACATACTCTTTGCAATTCTTGAATTGTAGATCAATGACCAAATGAGACAACACCCATGGTTTTCTTTTTGTTTCTTTACTCTGCCACCAAAGTGGTGCCTCTGACATCCAGAAGGTCTAGTATCATCTGCACTGTTAATACATTCCATTTCATGTTAAAAGTAGCAGATATTTTAAAGAATGTAATCAATAGCATTTAGAGGAGAAGCTAGACATTAACAAATTGCCTGGCTGGGGACTGCCCTTTTGCTGCAGTGCCCAGTAATGAATCTCACTTAAAAGACTCCAGTTCTTAAAGGCTATTAGTAAACAATTCTTTAAAGGTGCTTGGCATGGGGAGGAAGCAAATGCTATATAGTGTAAAGCATTAACTCACTATTCACTTCCAAGAATCTGCCTCACGGTGAAAGGGGGAGAAAACCTTAAAACCAGTCTAAGGCACAACCCAATAACGGTGAGTCACATGAGCAACTTTACTCATGCAGACATTTCCACTGAATTCAGTGGGTTGACTCATGTGAGAATGCAATGCAGAGCTGGATGTAACAAGATAAAAAAAACAACTTCCTACAAGAGCAAATAGCATCAAGGTATGGTGTGCGTGTGTGACTGGCTTTAAACCAGGGGCTGTACTGGAGAGCAGGGGCAGAGGAAAAGACAGCAGAGAGACTCTCTGGCAGAAATGTTTGCAGTTCATCTGCTGAGGTGGAAACCCTGCCACACATTTAAAGGCGATGGTGTGGATGATTAAGTTAGCCAGTCTGTGAGGGAATGCCCTCACCTTAATTCTGTAGGTCCATGTCCTCACCCTAACTTTGCTGACCCAATAACCGAATGCAAAACAGCCACAAAAGTCTCCCAGGCCTTCAGTTTATAGCTTTCCTGCCATTGCTTTTAATGAATTATTACATTAATAATTCATTAATACACCTTCCTGCCTTCAAAACTTTGTATATGGTTAGGGATATAGCTAAGTTGTTGTAGATAATCTCACATTTTACCATTACTTAGCCTAACTAAACATACTCAACTCCAAAGATCTTTTTTCATTATTCTTCTCCAATCTTTTAGCAATTAGTAAATACTTTTATGGTAAATCCATCCAGAAGAATATTCCATGTGATTTTGTGCTGCAACTGTATATGGTGAGAGGGACTTTTACCAGACTGTGACATTAGGTTTTTGGGAAGGCAGCCCAAAACTGATTCAGCTTCTTCCACTCTGATTTCACCTTGTAAACTAAGGTCTACTTTCCTGTTCTAGGATACCTAAATCTCTCTCACCCCAACTGTTTACTTTTTTTCCTGGTTTCTTCCTCCCACTGAAACATGGTAACCCTCCAGATGCCTTGCAGGTTGGTATGCAAATTAAATAAGGCTGGAAGTAATTCAGATATATGTGGTACTGCAAAAGATACTTTACACAACATGCATCTTTGTTCTAGGATCCTTCACTTAGGTTTTTAATTCATGATATGGCGCTTATTCTTTTCCAGACTGAACTGAAAGTGAATGAGACTTAGCTTGTTAAATGTTTATGCTCTTTTTTGAAAACAGTTATTTAGGGAATTTTGAAAACATTACCATAGGACTGCAAAATGTTATGAGACGTATCAAATAATTTACAAAAAACTAAATATCTGCATCTAAAACTTTCCTTTCATTTATTAATTATGGTCAGACTCCAGGACCTTCACATACATGAGCATTTATTTACAGGAACTGCCTTTCATGGATCTCTCACCAAAGTTGCAGAGTGAAGGCCTTTGTAGGTCTATTACAGAAAGGCAATCAGAGTTGTTCGTTATAAGGCAAGAGTTAATCTTTTTAAAACCACGTACACTTGGCACAATTTTCCTGTATTTGGTTATTTCAATATTTTTCATCATTTTAGTGAACATACGGGTTATGCTTTTAGACCTTATACTGAAATGATCACTGTATGACATTTAAAAGTGAAGAGATTCAGTATTCAATCCTTTTTTAGCCATTATTAATTTAATGCCCTTCTTCAGAAGTACAACTGTAAAATGTGTATTTTCCCACTGCTTTATGGGAACTCTCATATTGACAATCCTTACCTGACTAGTTATTCTTGAATGGTGATCTCCCCTCCTTTTGCAGCTTTGGTCCAAAGATTTTTGGGGGATTTTTAGTTTTCTTTTTTTCTTTCCTTTTTTTCTTGTCTTTTTTTTTTTTGGTTTTTTGTTTGTTAATTCTTTGATTTTTTTATGAGTCAATTGCAAAGCCACATTGATAGCTTCCTATTCCACACTCCTGTTTTCTGAGGCTCAGGTAGGTTTTTTGTTGTTGTTGGTTGTTTTGGGTTTTTTTTCCTGAAGACTGAAAAGATTTAAAAGTGTTCTTGTTTTATCCAAACCTCCTTAGCCTGCAAAGCACTCAGTTCTTTCAGCTACATCTACACGGAAGTCCCAGTGCAGAGAATAAAAGATGTGTGAAAATGGGGAGAAGAACGGATTTGGACAGCACAAAAGGTTTGGTTTGGGTTTGGTTTGAGGGATGGGCAAAGGGTTAGAGAAGTTTCTGCTTTATCTGATTTATTTTTCCCTATTAACAATGACAAACTCAGATTATGGTTTAACAGCCTGACAATAAAGAATTGAATCATGTATTTATTTTCTACCCCTAAAGTTCATGTTTTTTGGACAGTTATAGGGCTTACTGGTGAGATTTTTTTCCTGTATTTTCCTAGTATTTCCTAGCAAATCTGCCTTTGATGTGGAAGTTAGTGTTGATATATGGAATATCTGATATTGCACTGTATTTTATATATTGTATTTTCTTGGCACCTTATCTTAAAAATAAAAAAAGTTTTAAAAAAAGTTAAGAAAACTGCAAAAGCTGTTTTAGAATGACAGGACCATATAATTGCAATAAATAATAAAATGAGAAAATTAAAATGGCATTTTATTTTTTCTTTTGGTTGTGCTGGCTTTGTAAGGAAAATTCAGTAACAGACTGCAACTGTACACATCAAACTTCAACCCAGAACAACTTTATATATATAAAAAGAGTTTATAATGGAAATGCTGGCCAATGTTTACCTACACAAGTAGGTATACAAGTAGTGCCACTAAAACATGTGGAGCTCTAGGATTTGAAACTTACCTTTTTATTTCTTAGAGTGGCTCAGCCAAAATTTCTCTCACCTTCTCAGAGAATGATAGTAACAAATACCACATGAATTTGTCAATTTACTGTGTATAATGTGTGTTCTTGCATATAGTTTCAGATAGTGTCAGATACAACAGGAACATTCAATGCTGATGTCAAGACTACACATTGTATTGTCAAAGTTTCTATATGCCTGGATATGCATAAAAAGTAAGAGAATAAATCTTCTTTACACTTAACATTTTTGATTCATATTTCCAGGCTTTTTAAAAACAAATGTCCTTCTCCTTTGAGACAGATTTGCTTTGCTTTAATGCTAGGAGAAAAGCAGACTTCAGTTATGCATGCTTGTAAATAGCACCTTGGGTTTTTGGAAGGAGTTTTGACAGAAAAAAAAGACTATAAATCTTAATACACACATTTCCCCATCCAAGACAAAATTCAAAAAAGATCAAATGTGGAAAAGCGAGTGAAACTGTAGATAACTATAAGGTAACTGTTCCCATATTCCCATTTCCCCCCCACCACCATCATTTTTTCAGAAAATGAAATAAGGACATTGACAGATGGTAATATTTAGACTGGAACCTAGAGAGAAGACTCAATATTATCAATGGATCCAGCTCTCCTCTTTTTTTTAAAGTCTCAGATATTTCTATTATGAGGACAGATCTAATGGAAAATAATGTATTTTAATTTTATATGGGAAAGCAAAAACCAAAGTTTAAAACCACAGAATATTATATGTGCAAAATTATAACACTGGTGTTTCAAATGATCAAATTTAAAGAAAAATCAAATTGCTCTGAACTGAACTGAATATTATATAGCAAGGTGATGACTCTGGGTTCAACCAAAGAGACACGGGAGAGATTTTATTCTGGGAGAGATTTACTCATTTCCCAAAAAGGAAACAGTCAGTAGTTATACTGAATGCAACAGAAACACCATATGTTCTAGGCCAATTAATAAAAAAAGATATTTGGAACAATTCACCTATCAAATTGTAGGTTGCTAGGCTTTTTGTTCAACAGGTTCCAGACTATATTCTTACTATTCTTGGATTATTCAGATGAAAAAAAAACCTAAATGGCTTGGTTTGAGATTATCAGCAGATCAAATTGAACCAGACCTGAAAAACTGTGCAACTTACAGTAAGGAATATGATAAATGTACTAGGAGATTAATTAAAATACTTATCCTTTACTATGATCTGTTTTATTGTAAAGAAGAAACTGATTTAAAGTTCATTAAATCACTTTTTTTGTGTTCCTTCATAACTGAGGCTAATATCATTGCCTGAACAAGCTATTGA